>NW_025721130.1:0-374451 GCF_922984935.1 Meles meles
AGTCCCCCCGACCGGTCCCGGGCGACCACGGCACCTTTCGCGGCTTCGTCCCAGCCGTGGAGTGAGAGATCACTCCGTTCCCCCACAGAGGCCAGCCCCCCTCCACGGGCGCCCCGGCCGCCCGCCACGGCGGAGGCGGACGCCCGGCCACGGCGCCTCCATCCACTCTGCTCGGGGGAAAACTCCCCGGCGCCGGGGCCGCCGGCCGCGCCCCATCGTCGCGGCTCGTTTTCCGGGTGGCCGCGCCATGCCCGAGCGAGAAAGGGGCCCTGCTCCACGCGGCCCTGGGCGCTGACCAGGGCTGCCCAACGCCGGCCAATTCTCACGAGCGTTCTTCTGCCCAAATCGATCCCGATTTGGGCAGAACGCTCGTGAGAATTGGCCTGGAAAACGCCCGGCGAACACACTTCGGGCACCACAGGGCCGCAGGGCCGCCCCCCCCGCGGCCCTGTCCGGGATCGCGTGTCGGCGCGTTCCGGCACCGCCAGGAGGAGCTCCGGGAGGCGGGCCCCGGGGAGGCCGACGCCTCCCGCTCCTCAGCCTCCGGGGGTCCCCTCCCTGGCGCCGGCCGCTGGGGCCGGGCCAGTCCCGAAAGCCGGGCCCCGGGCCCGGGCCTGCTTGCTCAGCCTTCCGTTGCCAGGGGCCTGAGCCTGGGGGCCTCCGCATGGGGAACCCTCAGTCCCGCGCCACGAGTCCCCCCCGACCGTCCCGGCGACCACGGCACCTTTCGCGGCTTCGTCCCAGCCGTGGAGTGAGAGATCACTCCGTGTCCCCACAGAGGCCAGCCCCCTCCACGGGCGCCCCGGCCGCCCGCCACGGCGGAGGCGGACGCCCGGCCACGGCGCCTCCATCCACTCTGCTCGGGAGGCGGACGCCCGGCCACGGCGCCTCCATCCACTCTGCTCGGGGGAAAACTCCCCGGCGCCGGGGCCGCCGGCCGCGCCCCATCGTCGCGGCTCGTTTTCCGGGTGGCCGCGCCATGCCCCGAGCGAGAAAGGGCCCTGCTCCACGCGGCCCTGGGCGCTGACCAGGGCTGCCCAACGCCGGCCAATTCTCACGAGCGTTCTGCCCAAATCGATCCCGATTTGGGCAGAACGCTCGTGAGAATTGGCCGGAAAACGCCCGGCGAACACACTTCGGGCACCAGAGGGCCGCAGGGCCGCGCCCCCGGGGCCCTGTCCGGGATCGCGTGTCGGCGCGTTCCGGCACCGCCAGGAGGAGCTCCGGGAGGCGGGCCCCGGGGAGGCCGACGCCTCCCGCTCCTCAGCCTCCGGGGGTCCCCTCCCTGGCGCCGGCCGCTGGGGCCGGGCCAGCCCCGAAGCCGGGCCCGGGCCCGGGCCTGCTGCTCAGCTTCCGTTGCCAGGGGCCTGAGCCTGGGGGCCTCCGCATGGGGAACCCTGAGTCCCGCGCCACGAGTCCCCCCGACCGTCCCGGCGACCACGGCACCTTTCGCGGCTTCGTCCCAGCCGTGGAGTGAGAGATCACTCCGTTCCCCCCACAGAGGCCAGCCCCCCTCCACGGGCGCCCCGGCCGCCCGCCACGGCGGAGGCGGACGCCCGGCCACGGCGCCTCCATCCACTCTGCTCGGGGAAAACTCCCCGGCGCCGGGGCCGCCGGCCGCGCCCCATCGTCGCGGCCTCGTTTTCCGGGTGGCCGCGCCATGCCCCGAGCGAGAAAGGGCCCTGCTCCACGCGGCCCTGGGCGCTGACCGGGGCTGCCCAACGCCGGCCAATTCTCACGAGCGTTCTGCCCAAATCGATCCCGATTTGGGCCGAACGCTCGTGAGAATTGGCCGGAAAACGCCCGGCGAACACACTTCGGGCACCAGAGGGCGCAGGGCCGCCCCCGCGGGGCCCTGTCCGGGATCGCGTGTCGGCGCGTTCCGGCACCGCCAGGAGGAGCTCCGGGAGGCGGGCCCCGGGGAGGCCGACGCCTCCCGCTCCTCAGCCTCCGGGGGTCCCCTCCCTGGCGCCGGCCGCTGGGCCGGGCCAGCCCCGAAAGCCGGGCCCGGGCCCGGGCCTGCTTGCTCAGCCTTCCGTTGCCAGGGGCCTGAGCCTGGGGGCCTCCGCATGGGGAACCCTGAGTCCCGCGCCACGAGTCCCCCCGACCGTCCCGGCGACCACGGCACCTTTCGCGGCTTCGTCCCAGCCGTGGAGTGAGAGATCACTCCGTTCCCCACAGAGGCAAGCCCCCTCCACGGGCGCCCCGGCCGCCCGCCACGGCGGAGGCGGACGCCCGGCCACGGCGCCTCCATCCACTCTGCTCGGGGGAAAACTCCCCGGCGCCGGGGCCGCCGGCCGCGCCCCATCGTCGCGGCTCGTTTTCCGGGTGGCCGCGCCATGCCCCGAGCGAGAAAGGGCCCTGCTCCACGCGGCCCTGGGCGCTGACCGGGGCTGCCCAACGCCGGCCAATTCTCACGAGCGTTCTGCCCAAATCGATCCCGATTTGGGCCGAACGCTCGTGAGAATTGGCCGGGAAAACGCCCGGCGAACACACTTCGGGCACCAGAGGGCCGCAGGGCCGCCCCCCCCGGGGCCCTGTCCGGGATCGCGTCTCGGCGCGTTCCGGCACCGCCAGGAGGAGCTCCGGGAGGCGGGCCCCGGGGAGGCCGACGCCTCCCGCTCCTCAGCCTCCGGGGGTCCCCTCCCTGGCGCCGGCCGCTGGGGCCGGGCCAGCCCCGAAAGCCGGCCCGGGCCCGGGCCTGCTTGCTCAGCCTTCCGTTGCCAGGGGCCTGAGCCTGGGGGCCTCCGCATGGGGAACCCTGAGTCCCGCGCCACGAGTCCCCCCGACCGTCCCGGCGACCACGGCACCTTTCGCGGCTTCGTCCCAGCCGTGGAGTGAGAGATCACTCCGTTCCCCCACAGAGGCCAGCCCCCTCCACGGGCGCCCCGCCGGCCCGCCACGGCGGAGGCGGACGCCCGGCCACGGCGCCTCCATCCACTCTGCTCGGGGAAAACTCCCCGGCGCCGGGGCCGCCGGCCGCGCCCCATCGTCGCGGCTCGTTTTCCGGGTGGCCGCGCCATGCCCCGAGCGAGAAAGGGCCCTGCTCCACGCGGCCCTGGGCGCTGACCAGGGCTGCCCAACGCCGGCCAATTCTCACGAGCGTTCTGCCCAAATCGATCCCGATTTGGGCAGAACGCTCGTGAGAATTGGCCGGAAAACGCCCGGCGAACACACTTCGGGCACCAGAGGGCCGCAGGGCCGCGCCCCCGGGGCCCTGTCCGGGATCGCGTGTCGGCGCGTTCCGGCACCGCCAGGAGGAGCTCCGGGAGGCGGGCCCCGGGAGGCCGACGCCTCCCGCTCCTCAGCCTCCGGGGGTCCCCTCCCTGGCGCCGGCCGCTGGGGCCGGGCCAGCCCCGAAAGCCGGGCCCGGGCCCGGGCCTGCTTGCTCAGCCTTCCGTTGCCAGGGGCCTGAGCCTGGGGGCCTCCGCATGGGGAACCCTGAGTCCCGCGCCACGAGTCCCCCCGACCGTCCCGGCGACCACGGCACCTTTCGCGGCTTCGTCCCAGCCGTGGAGTGAGAGATCACTCCGTTCCCCCACAGAGGCCAGCCCCCTCCACGGGCGCCCCGGCCGCCCGCCACGGCGGAGGCGGACGCCCGGCCACGGCGCCTCCATCCACTCTGCTCGGGGAAAACTCCCCGGCGCCGAGGCCGCCGGCCGCGCCCCATCGTCGCGGGCTCGTTTTCCGGGTGGCCGCGCCATGCCCCGAGCGAGAAAGGGCCCTGCTCCACGCGGCCCTGGGCGCTGACCAGGGCTGCCCAACGCCGGCCAATTCTCACGAGCGTTCTGCCCAAATCGATCCCGATTTGGGCAGAACGCTCGTGAGAATTGGCCGGAAAACGCCCGGCGAACACACTTCGGGCACCACAGGGCCGCAGGGCCGCCCCCCCGCGGCCCTGTCCGGGATCGCGTGTCGGCGCGTTCCGGCACCGCCAGGAGGAGCTCCGGGAGGCGGGCCCCGGGGAGGCCGACGCCTCCCGCTCCTCAGCCTCCGGGGGTCCCCTCCCTGGCGCCGGCCGCTGGGGCCGGGCCAGTCCCGAAAGCCGGGCCCGGGCCCGGGCCTGCTTGCTCAGCCTTCCGTTGCCAGGGGCCTGAGCCTGGGGGCCTCCGCATGGGGAACCTCAGTCCCGCGCCACGAGTCCCCCCGACCGTCCCGGCGACCACGGCACCTTTCGCGGCTTCGTCCCAGCCGTGGAGTGAGAGATCACTCCGTTCCCCCACAGAGGCCAGCCCCCTCCACGGGCGCCCGGCCGCCCGCCACGGCGGAGGCGGACGCCCGGCCACGGCGCCTCCATCCACTCTGCTCGGGGGAAAACTCCCCGGCGCCGGGGCCGCCGGCCGCGCCCCATCGTCGCGGCTCGTTTTCCGGGTGGCCGCGCCATGCCCCGAGCGAGAAAGGGCCCTGCTCCACGCGGCCCTGGGCGCTGACCAGGGCTGCCCAACGCCGGCCAATTCTCACGAGCGTTCTGCCCAAATCGATCCCGATTTGGGCAGAACGCTCGTGAGAATTGGCCGGAAAACGCCCGGCGAACACACTTCGGGCACCAGAGGGCCGCAGGGCCGCGCCCCCGGGGCCCTGTCCGGGATCGCGTGTCGGCGCGTTCCGGCACCGCCAGGAGGAGCTCCGGGAGGCGGGCCCCGGGGAGGCCGACGCCTCCCGCTCCTCAGCCTCCTTGGGTCCCCTCCCTGGCGCCGGCCGCTGGGGCCGGGCCAGCCCCGAAAGCCGGGCCCGGGCCCGGGCCTGCTTGCTCAGCCTTCCGTTGCCAGGGGCCTGAGCCTGGGGGCCTCCGCATGGGGAACCCTGAGTCCCGCGCCACGAGTCCCCCCGACCGTCCCGGCGACCACGGCACCTTTCGCGGCTTCGTCCCAGCCGTGGAGTGAGAGATCACTCCGTTCCCCCACAGAGGCCAGCCCCCTCCACGGGCGCCCCGGCCGCCCGCCACGGCGGAGGCGGACGCCCGGCCACGGCGCCTCCATCCACTCTGCTCGGGGAAAACTCCCCGGCGCCGGGGCCGCCGGCCGCGCCCCATCGTCGCGGCTCGTTTTCCGGGTGGCCGCGCCATGCCCCGAGCGAGAAAGGGCCCTGCTCCACGCGGCCCTGGGCGCTGACCGGGGCTGCCCAACGCCGGCCAATTCTCACGAGCGTTCTGCCCAAATCGATCCCGATTTGGGCCGAACGCTCGTGAGAATTGGCCGGAAAACGCCCGGCGAACACACTTCGGGCACCAGAGGGCCGCAGGGCCGCCCCCGCGGGGCCCTGTCCGGGATCGCGTGTCGGCGCGTTCCGGCACCGCCAGGAGGAGCTCCGGGAGGCGGGCCCCGGGGAGGCCGACGCCTCCCGCTCCTCAGCCTCCGGGGGTCCCCTCCCTGGCGCCGGCCGCTGGGGCCGGGCCAGCCCCGAAAGCCGGGCCCGGGCCCGGGCCTGCTTGCTCAGCCTTCCGTTGCCAGGGGCCTGAGCCTGGGGGCCTCCGCATGGGGAACCCTGAGTCCCGCGCCACGAGTCCCCCCGACCGTCCCGGCGACCACGGCACCTTTCGCGGCTTCGTCCCAGCCGTGGAGTGAGAGATCACTCCGTTCCCCCACAGAGGCAAGCCCCCTCCACGGGCGCCCCGGCCGCCCGCCACGGCGGAGGCGGACGCCCGGCCACGGCGCCTCCATCCACTCTGCTCGGGGAAAACTCCCCGGCGCCGGGGCCGCCGGCCGCGCCCCATCGTCGCGGCTCGTTTTCCGGGTGGCCGCGCCATGCCCCGAGCGAGAAAGGGCCCTGCTCCACGCGGCCCTGGGCGCTGACCGGGGCTGCCCAACGCCGGCCAATTCTCACGAGCGTTCTGCCCAAATCGATCCCGATTTGGGCCGAACGCTCGTGAGAATTGGCCGGAAAACGCCCGGCGAACACACTTCGGGCACCAGAGGGCCGCAGGGCCGCCCCCCCGGGGCCCTGTCCGGGATCGCGTCTCGGCGCGTTCCGGCACCGCCAGGAGGAGCTCCGGGAGGCGGGCCCCGGGGAGGCCGACGCCTCCCGCTCCTCAGCCTCCGGGGGTCCCCTCCCTGGCGCCGGCCGCTGGGGCCGGGCCAGCCCCGAAAGCCGGGCCCGGGCCCGGGCCTGCTTGCTCAGCCTTCCGTTGCCAGGGGCCTGAGCCTGGGGGCCTCCGCATGGGGAACCCTGAGTCCCGCGCCACGAGTCCCTCCGACCGTCCCGGCGACCACGGCACCTTTCGCGGCTTCGTCCCAGCCGTGGAGTGGGAGATCACTCCGTTCCCCCACAGAGGCCAGCCCCCTCCACGGGCGCCCCGGCCGCCCGCCACGGCGGAAGTGGACGCCCGGCCACGGCGCCTCCATCCACTCTGCTCGGGGAAAACTCCCCGGCGCCGGGGCCGCCGGCCGCGCCCCATCGTCGCGGCTCGTTTTCCGGGTGGCCGCGCCATGCCCCGAGCGAGAAAGGGCCCTGCTCCACGCGGCCCTGGGCGCTGACCAGGGCTGCCCAACGCCGGCCAATTCTCACGAGCGTTCTGCCCAAATCGATCCCGATTTGGGCAGAACGCTCGTGAGAATTGGCCGGAAAACGCCCGGCGAACACACTTCGGGCACCAGAGGGCCGCAGGGCCGCGCCCCCGGGGCCCTGTCCGGGATCGCGTGTCGGCGCGTTCCGGCACCGCCAGGAGGAGCTCCGGGAGGCGGGCCCCGGGGAGGCCGACGCCTCCCGCTCCTCAGCCTCCGGGGGTCCCCTCCCTGGCGCCGGCCGCTGGGGCCGGGCCAGCCCCGAAAGCCGGGCCCGGGCCCGGGCCTGCTTGCTCAGCCTTCCGTTGCCAGGGGCCTGAGCCTGGGGGCCTCCGCATGGGGAACCCTGAGTCCCGCGCCACGAGTCCCCCCGACCGTCCCGGCGACCACGGCACCTTTCGCGGCTTCGTCCCAGCCGTGGAGTGAGAGATCACTCCGTTCCCCCACAGAGGCCAGCCCCCTCCACGGGCGCCACGGCCGCCCGCCACGGCGGAGGCGGACGCCCGGCCACGGCGCCTCCATCCACTCTGCTCGGGGAAAACTCCCCGGCGCCGGGGCCGCCGGCCGCGCCCCATCGTCGCGGCTCGTTTTCCGGGTGGCCGCGCCATGCCCCGAGCGAGAAAGGGCCCTGCTCCACGCGGCCCTGGGCGCTGACCAGGGCTGCCCAACGCCGGCCAATTCTCACGAGCGTTCTGCCCAAATCGATCCCGATTTGGGCAGAACGCTCGTGAGAATTGGCCGGAAAACGCCCGGCGAACACACTTCGGGCACCACAGGGCCGCAGGGCCGCCCCCCCGGGGCCCTGTCCGGGATCGCGTGTCGTCGCGTTCCGGCACCGCCAGGAGGAGCTCCGGGAGGCGGGCCCCGGGGAGGCAGACGCCTCCCGCTCCTCAGCCTCCGGGGGTCCCCTCCCTGGCGCCGGCCGCTGGGGCCGGGCCAGCCCCGAAAGCCGGGCCCGAGCCCGGGCCTGCTTGCTCAGCCTTCCGTTGCCAGGGGCCTGAGCCTGGGGGCCTCCGCATGGGGAACCCTGAGTCCCGCGCCACGAGTCCCCCCGACCGTCCCGGCGACCACGGCACCTTTCGCGGCTTCGTCCCAGCCGTGGAGTGAGAGATCACTCCGTTCCCCCACAGAGGCCAGCCCCC
Source organism: Meles meles (assembly GCF_922984935.1). Taxonomy (NCBI): domain Eukaryota; kingdom Metazoa; phylum Chordata; class Mammalia; order Carnivora; family Mustelidae; genus Meles; species Meles meles. Next base: position 7,643 of record NW_025721130.1, read on the forward strand.
TCCACGGGCGCCCCGGCCGCCCGCCACGGCGGAGGCGGACGCCCGGCCACGGCGCCTCCATCCACTCTGCTCGGGGGAAAACTCCCCGGCGCCGGGGCCGCCGGCCGCGCCCCATCGTCGCGGCTCGTTTTCCGGGTGGCCGCGCCATGCCCCGAGCGAGAAAGGGCCCTGCTCCACGCGGCCCTGGGCGCTGACCAGGGCTGCCCAACGCCGGCCAATTCTCACGAGCGTTCTGCCCAAATCGATCCCGATTTGGGCAGAACGCTCGTGAGAATTGGCCGGAAAACGCCCGGCGAACACACTTCGGGCACCACAGGGCCGCAGGGCCGCCCCCCCGGGGCCCTGTCCGGGATCGCGTGTCGTCGCGTTCCGGCACCGCCAGGAGGAGCTCCGGGAGGCGGGCCCCGGGGAGGCAGACGCCTCCCGCTCCTCAGCCTCCGGGGGTCCTCTCCCTGGCGCCGGCCGCTGGGGCCGGGCCAGCCCCGAAAGCCGGGACCGAGCCCGGGCCTGCTTGCTCAGCCTTCCGTTGCCAGGGGCCTGAGCCTGGGGGCCTCCGCATGGGGAACCCTGAGTCCCGCGCCACGAGTCCCCCCGACCGTCCCGGCGACCACGGCACCTTTCGCGGCTTCGTCCCAGCCGTGGAGTGAGAGATCACTCCGTTCCCCCACAGAGGCCAGCCCCCTCCGCGGGCGCCCCGGCCGCCCGCCACGGCGGAGGCGGACGCCCGGCCACGGCGCCTCCATCCACTCTGCTCGGGGAAAACTCCCCGGCGCCGGGGCCGCCGGCCGCGCCCCATCGTCGCGGCTCGTTTTCCGGGTGGCCGCGCCATGCCCCGAGCGAGAAAGGGCCCTGCTCCACGCGGCCCTGGGCGCTGACCAGGGCTGCCCAACGCCGGCCAATTCTCACGAGCGTTCTGCCCAAATCGATCCCGATTTGGGCAGAACGCTCGTGAGAATTGGCCGGAAAACGCCCGGCGAACACACTTCGGGCACCACAGGGCCGCAGGGCCGCCCCCCCGCGGCCCTGTCCGGGATCGCGTGTCGGCGCGTTCCGGCACCGCCAGGAGGAGCTCCGGGAGGCGGGCCCCGGGGAGGCCGACGCCTCCCGCTCCTCAGCCTCCGGGGGTCCCCTCCCTGGCGCCGGCCGCTGGGGCCGGGCCAGCCCCGAAAGCCGGGCCCGGGCCCGGGCCTGCTTGCTCAGCCTTCCGTTGCCAGGGGCCTGAGCCTGGGGGCCTCCGCATGGGGAACCCTGAGTCCCGCGCCACGAGTCCCCCCGACCGTCCCGGCGACCACGGCACCTTTCGCGGCTTCGTCCCAGCCGTGGAGTGAGAGATCACTCCGTTCCCCCACAGAGGCCAGCCCCCTCCACGGGCGCCCCGGCCGCCCGCCACGGCGGAGGCGGACGCCCGGCCACGGCGCCTCCATCCACTCTGCTCGGGGAAAACTCCCCGGCGCCGGGGCCGCCGGCCGCGCCCCATCGTCGCGGCTCGTTTTCCGGGTGGCCGCGCCATGCCCCGAGCGAGAAAGGGCCCTGCTCCACGCGGCCCTGGGCGCTGACCAGGGCTGCCCAACGCCGGCCAATTCTCACGAGCGTTCTGCCCAAATCGATCACGATTTGGGCAGAACGCTCGTGAGAATTGGCCGGAAAACGCCCGGCGAACACACTTCGGGCACCAGAGGGCCGCAGGGCCGCGCCCCCGGGGCCCTGTCCGGGATCGCGTGTCGGCGCGTTCCGGCACCGCCAGGAGGAGCTCCGGGAGGCGGGCCCCGGGGAGGCCGACGCCTCCCGCTCCTCAGCCTCCGGGGGTCCCCTCCCTGGCGCCGGCCGCTGGGGCCGGGCCAGCCCCGAAAGCCGGGCCCGGGCCCGGGCCTGCTTGCTCAGCCTTCCGTTGCCAGGGGCCTGAGCCTGGGGGCCTCCGCATGGGGAACCCTGAGTCCCGCGCCACGAGTCCCCCCGACCGTCCCGGCGACCACGGCACCTTTCGCGGCTTCGTCCCAGCCGTGGAGTGAGAGATCACTCCGTTCCCCCACAGAGGCCAGCCCCCTCCACGGGCGCCCCGGCCGCCCGCCACGGCGGAGGCGGACGCCCGGCCACGGCGCCTCCATCCACTCTGCTCGGGGAAAACTCCCCGGCGCCGGGGCCGCCGGCCGCGCCCCATCGTCGCGGCTCGTTTTCCGGGTGGCCGCGCCATGCCCCGAGCGAGAAAGGGCCCTGCTCCACGCGGCCCTGGGCGCTGACCGGGGCTGCCCAACGCCGGCCAATTCTCACGAGCGTTCTGCCCAAATCGATCCCGATTTGGGCCGAACGCTCGTGAGAATTGGCCGGAAAACGCCCGGCGAACACACTTCGGGCACCAGAGGGCCGCAGGGCCGCCCCCCCGGGGCCCTGTCCGGGATCGCGTGTCGGCGCGTTCCGGCACCGCCAGGAGGAGCTCCGGGAGGCGGGCCCCGGGGAGGCCGACGCCTCCCGCTCCTCAGCCTCCGGGGGTCCCCTCCCTGGCGCCGGCCGCTGGGGCCGGGCCAGCCCCGAAAGCCGGGCCCGGGCCCGGGCCTGCTTGCTCAGCCTTCCGTTGCCAGGGGCCTGAGCCTGGGGGCCTCCGCATGGGGAACCCTGAGTCCCGCGCCACGAGTCCCCCCGACCGTCCCGGCGACCACGGCACCTTTCGCGGCTTCGTCCCAGCCGTGGAGTGAGAGATCACTCCGTTCCCCCACAGAGGCCAGCCCCCTCCACGGGCGCCCCGGCCGCCCGCCACGGCGGAGGCGGACGCCCGGCCACGGCGCCTCCATCCACTCTGCTCGGGGAAAACTCCCCGGCGCCGGGGCCGCCGGCCGCGCCCCATCGTCGCGGCTCGTTTTCCGGGTGGCCGCGCCATGCCCCGAGCGAGAAAGGGCCCTGCTCCACGCGGCCCTGGGCGCTGACCGGGGCTGCCCAACGCCGGCCAATTCTCACGAGCGTTCTGCCCAAATCGATCCCGATTTGGGCCGAACGCTCGTGAGAATTGGCCGGAAAACGCCCGGCGAACACACTTCGGGCACCAGAGGGCCGCAGGGCCGCCCCCCCGGGGCCCTGTCCGGGATCGCGTCTCGGCGCGTTCCGGCACCGCCAGGAGGAGCTCCGGGAGGCGGGCCCCGGGGAGGCCGACGCCTCCCGCTCCTCAGCCTCCGGGGGTCCCCTCCCTGGCGCCGGCCGCTGGGGCCGGGCCAGCCCCGAAAGCCGGGCCCGGGCCCGGGCCTGCTTGCTCAGCCTTCCGTTGCCAGGGGCCTGAGCCTGGGGGCCTCCGCATGGGGAACCCTGAGTCCCGCGCCACGAGTCCCCCCGACCGTCCCGGCGACCACGGCACCTTTCGCGGCTTCGTCCCAGCCGTGGAGTGAGAGATCACTCCGTTCCCCCACAGAGGCCAGCCCCCTCCACGGGCGCCCCGGCCGCCCGCCACGGCGGAGGCGGACGCCCGGCCACGGCGCCTCCATCCACTCTGCTCGGGGAAAACTCCCCGGCGCCGGGGCCGCCGGCCGCGCCCCATCGTCGCGGCTCGTTTTCCGGGTGGCCGCGCCATGCCCCGAGCGAGAAAGGGCCCTGCTCCACGCGGCCCTGGGCGCTGACCGGGGCTGCCCAACGCCGGCCAATTCTCACGAGCGTTCTGCCCAAATCGATCCCGATTTGGGCCGAACGCTCGTGAGAATTGGCCGGAAAACGCCCGGCGAACACACTTCGGGCACCAGAGGGCCGCAGGGCCGCCCCCCCGGGGCCCTGTCCGGGATCGCGTGTCGGCGCGTTCCGGCACCGCCAGGAGGAGCTCCGGGAGGCGGGCCCCGGGGAGGCCGACGCCTCCCGCTCCTCAGCCTCCGGGGGTCCCCTCCCTGGCGCCGGCCGCTGGGGCCGGGCCAGCCCCGAAAGCCGGGCCCGGGCCCGGGCCTGCTTGCTCAGCCTTCCGTTGCCAGGGGCCTGAGCCTGGGGGCCTCCGCATGGGGAACCCTGAGTCCCGCGCCACGAGTCCCCCCGACCGTCCCGGCGACCACGGCACCTTTCGCGGCTTCGTCCCAGCCGTGGAGTGAGAGATCACTCCGTTCCCCCACAGAGGCCAGCCCCCTCCACGGGCGCCCCGGCCGCCCGCCACGGCGGAGGCGGACGCCCGGCCACGGCGCCTCCATCCACTCTGCTCGGGGAAAACTCCCCGGCGCCGGGGCCGCCGGCCGCGCCCCATCGTCGCGGCTCGTTTTCCGGGTGGCCGCGCCATGCCCCGAGCGAGAAAGGGCCCTGCTCCACGCGGCCCTGGGCGCTGACCGGGGCTGCCCAACGCCGGCCAATTCTCACGAGCGTTCTGCCCAAATCGATCCCGATTTGGGCCGAACGCTCGTGAGAATTGGCCGGAAAACGCCCGGCGAACACACTTCGGGCACCAGAGGGCCGCAGGGCCGCCCCCCCGGGGCCCTGTCCGGGATCGCGTCTCGGCGCGTTCCGGCACCGCCAGGAGGAGCTCCGGGAGGCGGGCCCCGGGGAGGCCGACGCCTCCCGCTCCTCAGCCTCCGGGGGTCCCCTCCCTGGCGCCGGCCGCTGGGGCCGGGCCAGCCCCGAAAGCCGGGCCCGGGCCCGGGCCTGCTTGCTCAGCCTTCCGTTGCCAGGGGCCTGAGCCTGGGGGCCTCCGCATGGGGAACCCTGAGTCCCGCGCCACGAGTCCCCCCGACCGTCCCGGCGACCACGGCACCTTTCGCGGCTTCGTCCCAGCCGTGGAGTGAGAGATCACTCGGTTCCCCCACAGAGGCCAGCCCCCTCCACGGGCGCCCCGGCCGCCCGCCACGGCGGAGGCGGACGCCCGGCCACGGCGCCTCCATCCACTCTGCTCGGGGAAAACTCCCCGGCGCCGGGGCCGCCGGCCGCGCCCCATCGTCGCGGCTCGTTTTCCGGGTGGCCGCGCCATGCCCCGAGCGAGAAAGGGCCCTGCTCCACGCGGCCCTGGGCGCTGACCAGGGCTGCCCAACGCCGGCCAATTCTCACGAGCGTTCTGCCCAAATCGATCCCGATTTGGGCAGAACGCTCGTGAGAATTGGCCGGAAAACGCCCGGCGAACACACTTCGGGCACCAGAGGGCCGCAGGGCCGCCCCCCCGGGGCCCTGTCCGGGATCGCGTCTCGGCGCGTTCCGGCACCGCCAGGAGGAGCTCCGGGAGGCGGGCCCCGGGGAGGCCGACGCCTCCCGCTCCTCAGCCTCCGGGGGTCCCCTCCCTGGCGCCGGCCGCTGGGGCCGGGCCAGCCCCGAAAGCCGGGTCCGGGCCCGGGCCTGCTTGCTCAGCCTTCCGTTGCCAGGGGCCTGAGCCTGGGGGCCTCCGCATGGGGAACCCTGAGTCCCGCGCCACGAGTCCCCCCGACCGTCCCGGCGACCACGGCACCTTTCGCGGCTTCGTCCCAGCCGTGGAGTGAGAGATCACTCCGTTCCCCCACAGAGGCCAGCCCCCTCCACGGGCGCCCCGGCCGCCCGCCACGGCGGAGGCGGACGCCCGGCCACGGCGCCTCCATCCACTCTGCTCGGGGAAAACTCCCCGGCGCCGGGGCCGCCGGCCGCGCCCCATCGTCGCGGCTCGTTTTCCGGGTGGCCGCGCCATGCCCCGAGCGAGAAAGGGCCCTGCTCCACGCGGCCCTGGGCGCTGACCAGGGCTGCCCAACGCCGGCCAATTCTCACGAGCGTTCTGCCCAAATCGATCCCGATTTGGGCAGAACGCTCGTGAGAATTGGCCGGAAATCGCCCGGCGAACACACTTCGGGCACCAGAGGGCCGCAGGGCCGCCCCCCCGGGGCCCTGTCCGGGATCGCGTGTCGGCGCGTTCCGGCACCGCCAGGAGGAGCTCCGGGAGGCGGGCCCCGGGGTGGCCGACGCCTCCCGCTCCTCAGCCTCCGGGGGTCCCCTCCCTGGCGCCGGCCGCTGGGGCCGGGCCAGCCCCGAATGCCGGGCCCGGGCCCGGGCCTGCTTGCTCAGCCTTCCGTTGCCAGGGGCCTGAGCCTGGGGGCCTCCGCATGGGGAACCCTGAGTCCCGCGCCACGAGTCCCCCCGACCGTCCCGGCGACCACGGCACCTTTCGCGGCTTCGTCCCAGCCGTGGAGTGAGAGATCACTCCGTTCCCCCACAGAGGCCAGCCCCCTCCACGGGCGCCCCGGCCGCCCGCCACGGCGGAGGCGGACGCCCGGCCACGGCGCCTCCATCCACTCTGCTCGGGGAAAACTCCCCGGCGCCGGGGCCGCCGGCCGCGCCCCATCGTCGCGGCTCGTTTTCCGGGTGGCCGCGCCATGCCCCGAGCGAGAAAGGGCCCTGCTCCACGCGGCCCTGGGCGCTGACCAGGGCTGCCCAACGCCGGCCAATTCTCACGAGCGTTCTGCCCAAATCGATCCCGATTTGGGCAGAACGCTCGTGAGAATTGGCCGGGAAACGCCCGGCGAACACACTTCGGGCACCACAGGGCCGCAGGGCCGCCCCCCCGGGGCCCTGTCCGGGATCGCGTGTCGGCGCGTTCCGGCACCGCCAGGAGGAGCTCCGGGAGGCGGGCCCCGGGGAGGCCGATGCCTCCCGCTCCTCAGCCTCCGGGGGTCCCCTCCCTGGCGCCGGCCGCTGGGGCCGGGCCAGCCCCGAAAGCCGGGCCCGGGCCCGGGCCTGCTTGCTCAGCCTTCCGTTGCCAGGGGCCTGAGCCTGGGGGCCTCCGCATGGGGATCCCTGAGTCCCGCGCCACGAGTCCCCCCGACCGTCCCGGCGACCACGGCACCTTTCGCGGCTTCGTCCCAGCCGTGGAGTGAGAGATCACTCCGTTCCCCCACAGAGGCCAGCCCCCTCCACGGGCGCCCCGGCCGCCCGCCACGGCGGAGGTGGACGCCCGGCCACGGCGCCTCCATCCACTCTGCTCGGGGAAAACTCCCCGGCGCCGGGGCCGCCGGCCGCGCCCCATCGTCGCGGCTCGTTTTCCGGGTGGCCGCGCCATGCCCCGAGCGAGAAAGGGCCCTGCTCCACGCGGCCCTGGGCGCTGACCAGGGCTGCCCAACGCCGGCCAATTCTCACGAGCGTTCTGCCCAAATCGATCCCGATTTGGGCAGAACACTCGTGAGAATTGGCCGGAAAACGCCCGGCGAACACACTTCGGGCACCAGAGGGCCGCAGGGCCGCCCCCCCGGGGCCCTGTCCGGGATCGCGTCTCGGCGCGTTCCGGCACCGCCAGGAGGAGCTCCGGGAGGCGGGCCCCGGGGAGGCCGACGCCTCCCGCTCCTCAGCCTCCGGGGGTCCCCTCCCTGGCGCCGGCCGCTGGGGCCGGGCCAGCCCCGAAAGCCGGGCCCGGGCCCGGGCCTGCTTGCTCAGCCTTCCGTTGCCAGGGGCCTGAGCCTGGGGGCCTCCGCATGGGGAACCCTGAGTCCCGCGCCACGAGTCCCCCCGACCGTCCCGGCGACCACGGCACCTTTCGCGGCTTCGTCCCAGCCGTGGAGTGAGAGATCACTCCGTTCCCCCACAGAGGCCAGCCCCCTCCACGGGCGCCCCGGCCGCCCGCCACGGCGGAGGCGGACGCCCGGCCACGGCGCCTCCATCCACTCTGCTCGGGGAAAACTCCCCGGCGCCGGGGCCGCCGGCCGCGCCCCATCGTCGCGGCTCGTTTTCCGGGTGGCCGCGCCATGCCCCGAGCGAGAAAGGGCCCTGCTCCACGCGGCCCTGGGCGCTGACCAGGGCTGCCCAACGCCGGCCAATTCTCACGAGCGTTCTGCCCAAATCGATCCCGATTTGGGCAGAACGCTCGTGAGAATTGGCCGGAAAACGCCCGGCGAACACACTTCGGGCACCAGAGGGCCGCAGGGCCGCCCCCACGGGGCCCTGTCCGGGATCGCGTGTCGGCGCGTTCCGGCACCGCCAGGAGGAGCTCCGGGAGGCGGGCCCCGGGGAGGCCGACGCCTCCCGCTCCTCAGCCTCCGGGGGTCCCCTCCCTGGCGCCGGCCGCTGGGGCCGGGCCAGCCCCGAAAGCCGGGCCCGGGCCCGGGCCTGCTTGCTCAGCCTTCCGTTGCCAGGGGCCTGAGCCTGGGGGCCTCCGCATGGGGAACCCTGAGTCCCGCGCCACGAGTCCCCCCGACCGTCCCGGCGACCACGGCACCTTTCGCGGCTTCGTCCCAGCCGTGGAGTGAGAGATCACTCCGTTCCCCCACAGAGGCCAGCCCCCTCCACGGGCGCCCCGGCCGCCCGCCACGGCGGAGGCGGACGCCCGGCCACGGCGCCTCCATCCACTCTGCTCGGGGAAAACTCCCCGGCGCCGGGGCCGCCGGCCGCGCCCCATCGTCGCGGCTCGTTTTCCGGGTGGCCGCGCCATGCCCCGAGCGAGAAAGGGCCCTGCTCCACGCGGCCCTGGGCGCTGACCAGGGCTGCCCAACGCCGGCCAATTCTCACGAGCGTTCTGCCCAAATCGATCCCGATTTGGGCAGAACGCTCGTGAGAATTGGCCGGAAAACGCCCGGCGAACACTCTTCGGGCACCAGAGGGCCGCAGGGCCGCCCCCCCGGGGCCCTGTCCGGGATCGCGTCTCGGCGCGTTCCGGCACCGCCAGGAGGAGCTCCGGGAGGCGGGCCCCGGGGAGGCCGACGCCTCCCGCTCCTCAGCCTCCGGGGGTCCCCTCCCTGGCGCCGGCCGCTGGGGCCGGGCCAGCCCCGAAAGCCGGGCCCGGGCCCGGGCCTGCTTGCTCAGCCTTCCGTTGCCAGGGGCCTGAGCCTGGGGGCCTCCGCATGGGGAACCCTGAGTCCCGCGCCACGAGTCCCCCCGACCGTCCCGGCGACCACGGCACCTTTCGCGGCTTCGTCCCAGCCGTGGAGTGAGAGATCACTCCGTTCCCCCACAGAGGCCAGCCCCCTCCACGGGCGCCCCGGCCGCCCGCCACGGCGGAGGCGGACGCCCGGCCACGGCGCCTCCATCCACTCTGCTCGGGGAAAACTCCCCGGCGCCGGGGCCGCCGGCCGCGCCCCATCGTCGCGGCTCGTTTTCCGGGTGGCCGCGCCATGCCCCGAGCGAGAAAGGGCCCTGCTCCACGCGGCCCTGGGCGCTGACCAGGGCTGCCCAACGCCGGCCAATTCTCACGAGCGTTCTGCCCAAATCGATCCCGATTTGGGCAGAACGCTCGTGAGAATTGGCCGGGAAACGCCCGGCGAACACACTTCGGGCACCACAGGGCCGCAGGGCCGCCCCCCCGGGGCCCTGTCCGGGATCGCGTGTCGGCGCGTTCCGGCACCGCCAGGAGGAGCTCCGGGAGGCGGGCCCCGGGGAGGCCGATGCCTCCCGCTCCTCAGCCTCCGGGGGTCCCCTCCCTGGCGCCGGCCGCTGGGGCCGGGCCAGCCCCGAAAGCCGGGCCCGGGCCCGGGCCTGCTTGCTCAGCCTTCCGTTGCCAGGGGCCTGAGCCTGGGGGCCTCCGCATGGGGATCCCTGAGTCCCGCGCCACGAGTCCCCCCGACCGTCCCGGCGACCACGGCACCTTTCGCGGCTTCGTCCCAGCCGTGGAGTGAGAGATCACTCCGTTCCCCCACAGAGGCCAGCCCCCTCCACGGGCGCCCCGGCCGCCCGCCACGGCGGAGGCGGACGCCCGGCCACGGCGCCTCCATCCACTCTGCTCGGGGAAAACTCCCCGGCGCCGGGGCCGCCGGCCGCGCCCCATCGTCGCGGCTCGTTTTCCGGGTGGCCGCGCCATGCCCCGAGCGAGAAAGGGCCCTGCTCCACGCGGCCCTGGGCGCTGACCAGGGCTGCCCAACGCCGGCCAATTCTCACGAGCGTTCTGCCCAAATCGATCCCGATTTGGGCAGAACGCTCGTGAGAATTGGCCGGAAAACGCCCGGCGAACACTCTTCGGGCACCAGAGGGCCGCAGGGCCGCCCCCCCGGGGCCCTGTCCGGGATCGCGTCTCGGCGCGTTCCGGCACCGCCAGGAGGAGCTCCGGGAGGCGGGCCCCGGGGAGGCCGACGCCTCCCGCTCCTCAGCCTCCGGGGGTCCCCTCCCTGGCGCCGGCCGCTGGGGCCGGGCCAGCCCCGAAAGCCGGGCCCGGGCCCGGGCCTGCTTGCTCAGCCTTCCGTTGCCAGGGGCCTGAGCCTGGGGGCCTCCGCATGGGGAACCCTGAGTCCCGCGCCACGAGTCCCCCCGACCGTCCCGGCGACCACGGCACCTTTCGCGGCTTCGTCCCAGCCGTGGAGTGAGAGATCACTCCGTTCCCCCACAGAGGCCAGCCCCCTCCACGGGCGCCCCGGCCGCCCGCCACGGCGGAGGCGGACGCCCGGCCACGGCGCCTCCATCCACTCTGCTCGGGGAAAACTCCCCGGCGCCGGGGCCGCCGGCCGCGCCCCATCGTCGCGGCTCGTTTTCCGGGTGGCCGCGCCATGCCCCGAGCGAGAAAGGGCCCTGCTCCACGCGGCCCTGGGCGCTGACCAGGGCTGCCCAACGCCGGCCAATTCTCACGAGCGTTCTGCCCAAATCGATCCCGATTTGGGCAGAACGCTCGTGAGAATTGGCCGGGAAACGCCCGGCGAACACACTTCGGGCACCACAGGGCCGCAGGGCCGCCCCCCCGGGGCCCTGTCCGGGATCGCGTGTCGGCGCGTTCCGGCACCGCCAGGAGGAGCTCCGGGAGGCGGGCCCCGGGGAGGCCGATGCCTCCCGCTCCTCAGCCTCCGGGGGTCCCCTCCCTGGCGCCGGCCGCTGGGGCCGGGCCAGCCCCGAAAGCCGGGCCCGGGCCCGGGCCTGCTTGCTCAGCCTTCCGTTGCCAGGGGCCTGAGCCTGGGGGCCTCCGCATGGGGATCCCTGAGTCCCGCGCCACGAGTCCCCCCGACCGTCCCGGCGACCACGGCACCTTTCGCGGCTTCGTCCCAGCCGTGGAGTGAGAGATCACTCCGTTCCCCCACAGAGGCCAGCCCCCTCCACGGGCGCCCCGGCCGCCCGCCACGGCGGAGGTGGACGCCCGGCCACGGCGCCTCCATCCACTCTGCTCGGGGAAAACTCCCCGGCGCCGGGGCCGCCGGCCGCGCCCCATCGTCGCGGCTCGTTTTCCGGGTGGCCGCGCCATGCCCCGAGCGAGAAAGGGCCCTGCTCCACGCGGCCCTGGGCGCTGACCAGGGCTGCCCAACGCCGGCCAATTCTCACGAGCGTTCTGCCCAAATCGATCCCGATTTGGGCAGAACACTCGTGAGAATTGGCCGGAAAACGCCCGGCGAACACACTTCGGGCACCAGAGGGCCGCAGGGCCGCCCCCCCGGGGCCCTGTCCGGGATCGCGTCTCGGCGCGTTCCGGCACCGCCAGGAGGAGCTCCGGGAGGCGGGCCCCGGGGAGGCCGACGCCTCCCGCTCCTCAGCCTCCGGGGGTCCCCTCCCTGGCGCCGGCCGCTGGGGCCGGGCCAGCCCCGAAAGCCGGGCCCGGGCCCGGGCCTGCTTGCTCAGCCTTCCGTTGCCAGGGGCCTGAGCCTGGGGGCCTCCGCATGGGGAACCCTGAGTCCCGCGCCACGAGTCCCCCCGACCGTCCCGGCGACCACGGCACCTTTCGCGGCTTCGTCCCAGCCGTGGAGTGAGAGATCACTCCGTTCCCCCACAGAGGCCAGCCCCCTCCACGGGCGCCCCGGCCGCCCGCCACGGCGGAGGCGGACGCCCGGCCACGGCGCCTCCATCCACTCTGCTCGGGGAAAACTCCCCGGCGCCGGGGCCGCCGGCCGCGCCCCATCGTCGCGGCTCGTTTTCCGGGTGGCCGCGCCATGCCCCGAGCGAGAAAGGGCCCTGCTCCACGCGGCCCTGGGCGCTGACCAGGGCTGCCCAACGCCGGCCAATTCTCACGAGCGTTCTGCCCAAATCGATCCCGATTTGGGCAGAACGCTCGTGAGAATTGGCCGGAAAACGCCCGGCGAACACACTTCGGGCACCAGAGGGCCGCAGGGCCGCCCCCACGGGGCCCTGTCCGGGATCGCGTGTCGGCGCGTTCCGGCACCGCCAGGAGGAGCTCCGGGAGGCGGGCCCCGGGGAGGCCGACGCCTCCCGCTCCTCAGCCTCCGGGGGTCCCCTCCCTGGCGCCGGCCGCTGGGGCCGGGCCAGCCCCGAAAGCCGGGCCCGGGCCCGGGCCTGCTTGCTCAGCCTTCCGTTGCCAGGGGCCTGAGCCTGGGGGCCTCCGCATGGGGAACCCTGAGTCCCGCGCCACGAGTCCCCCCGACCGTCCCGGCGACCACGGCACCTTTCGCGGCTTCGTCCCAGCCGTGGAGTGAGAGATCACTCCGTTCCCCCACAGAGGCCAGCCCCCTCCACGGGCGCCCCGGCCGCCCGCCACGGCGGAGGCGGACGCCCGGCCACGGCGCCTCCATCCACTCTGCTCGGGGAAAACTCCCCGGCGCCGGGGCCGCCGGCCGCGCCCCATCGTCGCGGCTCGTTTTCCGGGTGGCCGCGCCATGCCCCGAGCGAGAAAGGGCCCTGCTCCACGCGGCCCTGGGCGCTGACCAGGGCTGCCCAACGCCGGCCAATTCTCACGAGCGTTCTGCCCAAATCGATCCCGATTTGGGCAGAACGCTCGTGAGAATTGGCCGGAAAACGCCCGGCGAACACTCTTCGGGCACCAGAGGGCCGCAGGGCCGCCCCCCCGGGGCCCTGTCCGGGATCGCGTCTCGGCGCGTTCCGGCACCGCCAGGAGGAGCTCCGGGAGGCGGGCCCCGGGGAGGCCGACGCCTCCCGCTCCTCAGCCTCCGGGGGTCCCCTCCCTGGCGCCGGCCGCTGGGGCCGGGCCAGCCCCGAAAGCCGGGCCCGGGCCCGGGCCTGCTTGCTCAGCCTTCCGTTGCCAGGGGCCTGAGCCTGGGGGCCTCCGCATGGGGAACCCTGAGTCCCGCGCCACGAGTCCCCCCGACCGTCCCGGCGACCACGGCACCTTTCGCGGCTTCGTCCCAGCCGTGGAGTGAGAGATCACTCCGTTCCCCCACAGAGGCCAGCCCCCTCCACGGGCGCCCCGGCCGCCCGCCACGGCGGAGGCGGACGCCCGGCCACGGCGCCTCCATCCACTCTGCTCGGGGAAAACTCCCCGGCGCCGGGGCCGCCGGCCGCGCCCCATCGTCGCGGCTCGTTTTCCGGGTGGCCGCGCCATGCCCCGAGCGAGAAAGGGCCCTGCTCCACGCGGCCCTGGGCGCTGACCAGGGCTGCCCAACGCCGGCCAATTCTCACGAGCGTTCTGCCCAAATCGATCCCGATTTGGGCAGAACGCTCGTGAGAATTGGCCGGAAAACGCCCGGCGAACACACTTCGGGCACCAGAGGGCCGCAGGGCCGCCCCCCCGGGGCCCTGTCCGGGATCGCGTCTCGGCGCGTTCCGGCACCGCCAGGAGGAGCTCCGGGAGGCGGGCCCCGGGGAGGCCGACGCCTCCCGCTCCTCAGCCTCCGGGGGTCCCCTCCCTGGCGCCGGCCGCTGGGGCCGGGCCAGCCCCGAAAGCCGGGCCCGGGCCCGGGCCTGCTTGCTCAGCCTTCCGTTGCCAGGGGCCTGAGCCTGGGGGCCTCCGCATGGGGAACCCTGAGTCCCGCGCCACGAGTCCCCCCGACCGTCCCGGCGACCACGGCACCTTTCGCGGCTTCGTCCCAGCCGTGGAGTGAGAGATCACTCCGTTCCCCCACAGAGGCCAGCCCCCTCCACGGGCGCCCCGGCCGCCCGCCACGGCGGAGGCGGACGCCCGGCCACGGCGCCTCCATCCACTCTGCTCGGGGAAAACTCCCCGGCGCCGGGGCCGCCGGCCGCGCCCCATCGTCGCGGCTCGTTTTCCGGGTGGCCGCGCCATGCCCCGAGCGAGAAAGGGCCCTGCTCCACGCGGCCCTGGGCGCTGACCAGGGCTGCCCAACGCCGGCCAATTCTCACGAGCGTTCTGCCCAAATCGATCCCGATTTGGGCAGAACGCTCGTGAGAATTGGCCGGAAAACGCCCGGCGAACACACTTCGGGCACCACAGGGCCGCAGGGCCGCCCCCCCGGGGCCCTGTCCGGGATCGCGTGTCGTCGCGTTCCGGCACCGCCAGGAGGAGCTCCGGGAGGCGGGCCCCGGGGAGGCCGACGCCTCCCGCTCCTCAGCCTCCGGGGGTCCCCTCCCTGGCGCCGGCCGCTGGGGCCGGGCCAGCCCCGAAAGCCGGGCCCGGGCCCGGGCCTGCTTGCTCAGCCTTCCGTTGCCAGGGGCCTGAGCCTGGGGGCCTCCCCATGGGGAACACTGAGTCCCGCGCCACGAGTCCCCCGACCGTCCCGGCGACAACGGCACCTTTCGCGGCTTCGTCCTAGCCGCGGAGCGAGAGACCAGTCCGTTTCCCCACAGAGGCCAGCCCCCTCCAGGTGCGCCCCGGCCGCCCCCCACGGCAGAGGCGGACACCCGGCCACGGCGCCTCCATCCACTCTGCTCGGGGAAAACTCCCCGGCGCCGCGGCTGCCGGCCGCGCCCCATCGTCGCGGCTCGTTTTCCGGGTGGCCGCGACATGCCCCGAGCGAGAAAGGGCCCTGCTCCACGCGGAACTGGGCGCTGACCAGGGCTGCCCAACGCCGGCCAATTCTCACGAGCGTTCTGCCCAAATCGATCCCGATTTGGGCAGAACGCTCGTGAGAATTGGCCGGATAACGCCCGGCGAACACACTTCGGGCACCACAGGGCCGCAGGGCGGCACCCCCCCGGGGCCCTGTCCGGGATCGCGTGTCGTCGCGTTCCGGCACCGCCAGGAGGAGCTCCGGGAGGCGTGCCGCGGGGAGGCCGAAGCCTCCCACTCCTCAGCCTCCGGGGGTCCCCTCCCTGGCGCCGGGAGCTGGGGCCGGGCCAGGCCCGAAAGCCGGGCCCGGGCCCGGGCCTGCTTGCTCAGCCTTCCGTTGCCAGGGGCCTGAGCCTGGGGGCCTCCCCATGGGTAACCCTGAGTCCCGCGCCACGAGTCCCCCGACCGTCCCGGCGACAACGGCACCTTTCGCGGCTTCGTCCTAGCCGCGGAGCGAGAGACCAGTCCGTTTCCCCACAGAGGCCAGCCCCCTCCAGGGGCGCCCCGGCCGCCCGCCACGGCGGAGGCGGACGCCCGGCCACGGCGCCTCCATCCACTCTGCTCGGGGAAAACTCCCCGGCGCCGCTGCTGCCGGCCGCGGCCCATCGTCGCGGCTCGTTTTCCGTGTGGCCGCGACATGCCCCGAGCGAGAAAGGGCCCTGCTCCACGCGGAACTGGGCGCTGACCAGGGCTGCCCAACGCCGGCCAATTCTCACGAGCGTTCTGCCCAAATCGATCCCGATTTGGGCAGAACGCTCGTGAGAATTGGCCGGAAAACGCCCGGCGAACACACTTCGGGAACCACATGGCCGCAGGACGGCCCCCCCCGGGGCCCTGTCCGGGATCGCGTGTCGTCGCGTTCCGGCACCGCCAGGAGGAGCTCCGGGAGGCGTGCCGCGGGGAGGCCGACGCCTCCCGCTCCTCAGCCTCCGGGGGTCCCCTCCCTGGCGCCGGCAGCTGGGGCCGGGCCAGCCCCGAAAGCCGGGCCCGGGCCCGGGCCTGCTTGCTCAGCCTTCCGTTGCCAGGGTCCTGAGCCTGGGGCCTCCCCACGGGGAACCCTGAGTCCCGCGCCACGAGTCCCCCGACCGTCCCGGCCACAACGGCACCTTTCGCGGCTTCGTCCTAGCCGCGGAGTGAGAGACCAGTCCGTTTCCCCACAGAGGCCAGCCCCCTCCAGGGGCGCCCCGGCCGCCCGCCACGGCGGAGGCGGACGCCCGGCCACGGCGCCTCCATCCACTCTGCTCGGGGAAAACTCCCCGGCGCCGCGGCGGCCGGCCGCGCCCCATCGTCACGGCTCGTTTTCCGGGTGGCCGCGACATGCCCCGAGCGAGAAAGGGCCCTGCTCCACGCGGAACTGGGCGCTGACCAGGGCTGCCCAACGCCGGCCAATTCTCACGAGCGTTCTGCCCAAATCGATCCCGATTTGGGCAGAACGCTCGTGAGAATTGGCCGGAAAACGCCCGGCGAACACACTTCGGGCACCACAGGGCCGCAGGGCGGCCCCCCCCGTGGCCCTGTCCGGGACCGCGTGTCGTCGCGTTCCGGCACCGCCAGGAGGAGCTCCGGGAGGCGTGCCGCGGGGAGGCCGACGCCTCCCGCTCCTCAGCCTCCGGGGGTCCCCTCCCTGGCGCCGGCAGCTGGGGCCGGGCCAGCCCCGAAAGCCGGGCCCGGGCCCGGGCCTGCTTGCTCAGCCTTCCGTTGCCAGGGTCCTGAGCCTGGGGCCTCCCCACGGGGAACCCTGAGTCCCGCGCCACGAGTCCCCCGACCGTCCCGGCGACAACGGCACCTTTCGCGGCTTCGTCCTAGCCGCGGAGTGAGAGACCAGTCCGTTTCCCCACAGAGGCCAGCCCCCTCCAGGGGCGCCCCGGCCGCCCGCCACGGCGGAGGCGGACGCCCGGCCACGGCGCCTCCATCCACTCTGCTCGGGGAAAACTCCCCGGCGCCGCGGCGGCCGGCGGCGCCCCATCGTCACGGCTCGTTTTCCGGGTGGCCGCGACATGCCCCGAGCGAGAAAGGGCCCTGCTCCACGCGGAACTGGGCGCTGACCAGGGCTGCCCAACGCCGGCCAATTCTCACGAGCGTTCTGCCCAAATCGATCCCGATTTGGGCAGAACGCTCGTGAGAATTGGCCGGAAAACGCCCGGCGAACACACTTCCGGTACTACAAGGCCGCAGGGCGGCCCCCTCCGGGGCCCTGTCCGGGATCGCGTGTCGTCGCGTTCCGGCACCGCCAGGAGGAGCTCTGGGAGGCATGCCGCGGGGAGGCCGACGCCTCCCGCTCCTCAGCCTCCGGGGGTCCCCTCCCTGGCGCCGGCAGCTGGGGCCGGGCCAGCCCCGAAAGCCGGGCCCGGGCCCGGGACTGCTTGCTCAGCCTTCCGTTGCCAGGGGCCTGAGCCTGGGGGCCTCCCCATGGGGAACCCTGAGTCCCGCGCCACGATTCCCCCGACCGTCCCGGCAACAACGGCACCTTTCGCGGCTTCGTTCTAGTCGCGGAGTGAGAGACAAGTCCGTTTCCCCACAGAGGCCAGCCCCCTCCAGGGGCGCCCCGGCCGCCCGCCACGGCGGAGGCGGACGCCCGGCCACGGCGCATCCATCCACTCTGCTCGGGGAAATCTCCCCGGCGCCGCGGCTGCCGGCCGCGCCCCATCGTCGCGGCTCGTTTTCCGGGTGGCCGCGACATGCCCCGAGCGAGAAAGGGCCCTGCTCCACGCGGAACTGGGCGCTGACCAGGGCTGCCCAACGCCGGCCAATTCTCACGAGCGTTCTGCCCAAATCGATCCCGATTTGGGCAGAACGCTCGTGAGAATTGGCCGGAAAACGCCCGGCGAACACACTTCGGGCACCACAGGGCCGCAGGGCGGCCCCCCCCCGGGGCCCTGTCCGGGACCGCGTGTCGTCGCGTTCCGGCACCGCCAGGAGGAGCTCCGGGAGGCGAGCCGCGGGGAGGCCGACGCCTCCCGCTCCTCAGCTTCCGGGGGTCCCCTCCCTGGCGCCGGCAGCTGGGGCCGGGCCAGCCCCGAAAGCCGGGCCCGGGCCCGGGCCTGCTTGCTCAGCCTTCCGTTGCCAGGGTCCTGAGCCTGGGGCCTCCACACGGGGAACCCTGAGTCCCGCGCCACGCGTCCCCCGACCGTCCCGGCCACAACGGCACCTTTCGCGGCTTCGTCCTAGCCGCGGAGTGAGAGACCAGTCCGTTTCCCCACAGAGGCCAGCCCCCTCCAGGGGCGCCCCGGCCGCCCGCCACGGCGGAGGCGGACGCCCGGCCACGGCGCCTCCATCCACTCTGCTCGGGGAAAACTCCCCGGCGCCGCGGCGGCCGGCCGCGCCCCATCGTCACGGCTCGTTTTCCGGGTGGCCGCGACATGCCCCGAGCGAGAAAGGGCCCTGCTCCACGCGGAACTGGGCGCTGACCAGGGCTGCCCAACGCCGGCCAATTCTCACGAGCGTTCTGCCCAAATCGATCCCGATTTGGGCAGAACGCTCGTGAGAATTGGCCGGAAAACGCCCGGCGAACACACTTCGGGCACCACAGGGCCGCAGGGCGGCCCCCCCCGGGGCACTATCGGGACCGCGTGTCGTCGCGTTCCGGCACGGCCAGGAGGAGCTCCGGGAGGCGTGCCGCGGGGAGGCCGACGCCTCCCGCTCCTCAGCCTCCGGGGGTCCCCTCCCTGGCGCCGGCAGCTGGGGCCGGGCCAGCCCCGAAAGCCGGGCCCGGGCACGGGCCTGCTTGCTCAGCCTTCCGTTGCCAGGGTCCTGAGCCTGGGGCCTCCCCACGGGGAACCCTGAGTCCCGCGCCACGAGTCCCCCGACCGTCCCGGCGACAATGGCACCTTTCGCGGCTTCGTCCTAGCCGCGGAGTGAGAGACCAGTCCGTTTCCCCACAGAGGCCAGCCCCCTCCAGGGGCGCCCCGGCCGCCCGCCACGGCGGAGGCGGACGCCCGGCCACGGCGCCTCCATCCACTCTGCTCGGGGAAAACTCCCCGGCGCCGCGGCTGCCGGCCGCGCCCGATCGTCGCGGCTCGTTTTCCGGGTGGCCACGACATGCCCCGAGCGAGAAAGGGCCCTGCTCCACGCGGAACTCGGCGCTGACCAGGGCTGCCCAACGCCGGCCAATTCTCACGAGCGTTCTGCCCAAATCGATCCCGATTTGGGCAGAACGCTCGTGAGAATTGGCCGGAAAACGCCCGGCGAACACACTTCCGGTACTACAAGGCCGCAGGGCGGCCCCCTCCGGGGCCCTGTCCGGGATCGCGTGTCGTCGCGTTCCGGCAGCGCCAGGAGGAGCTCCGGGAGGCGTGCCGCGGGGAGGCCGACACCTCCCGCTCCTCAGCCTCCGGGGGTCCCCTCCCTGGCGCCGGCAGCTGGGGCCGGGCCAGCCCCGAAAGCCGGGCCCGGGCCCGGGCCTGCTTGCTCAGCCTTCCGTTGCCAGGGGCCTGAGCCTGGGGGCCTCCCCATGGGGAACCCTGAGTCCCGCGCCACGAGTCCCCCAACCGTCCAGGCCACAACGGCACCTTTCGCGGCTTCGTCCTACCCGCGGAGTGAGAGACCAGTCCGTTTCCCCACAGAGGCCAGCCCCCTCCAGGGGCGCCCCGACCGCCCGCCACGGCGGAGGCGGACGCCCGGCCACGGCGCCTCCATCCACTCTGCTCGGGGAAAACTCCCCGGCGCCTCGGCGGCCGGCCGCGCCCCATCGTCACGGCTCGTTTTCCGTGTGGCCGCGACATGCCCCGAGCGAGAAAGGGCCCTGCTCCACGCGGAACTGGGCGCTGACCAGGGCTGCCCAACGCCGGCCAATTCTCACGAGCGTTCTGCCCAAATCGATCCCGATTTGGGCAGAACGCTCGTGAGAATTGGCCGGAAAACGCCCGGCGAACACACTTCGGGAACCACATGGCCGCAGGACGGCCCCCCCCGGGGCCCTGTCCGGGATCGCGTGTCGTCGCGTTCCGGCACCGCCAGGAGGAGCTCCGGGAGGCGTGCCGCGGGGAGGCCGACGCCTCCCGCTCCTCAGCCTCCGGGGGTCCCCTCCCTGGCGCCGGCAGCTGGGGCCGGGCCAGCCCCGAAAGCCGGGCCCGGGCCCGGGCCTGCTTGCTCAGCCTTCCGTTGCCAGGGTCCTGAGCCTGGGGCCTCCACACGGGGAACCCTGAGTCCCGCGCCACGAGTCCCCCGACCGTCCCGGCCACAACGGCACCTTTCGCGGCTTCGTCCTAGCCGCGGAGTGAGAGACCAGTCCGTTTCCCCACAGAGGCCAGCCCCCTCCAGGGGCGCCCCGGCCGCCCGCCACGGCGGAGGCGGACGCCCGGCCACGGCGCCTCCATCCACTCTGCTCGGGGAAAACTCCCCGGCGCCGCGGCGGCCGGCCGCGCCCCATCGTCACGGCTCGTTTTCCGGGTGGCCGCGACATGCCCCGAGCGAGAAAGGGCCCTGCTCCACGCGGAACTGGGCGCTGACCAGGGCTGCCCAACGCCGGCCAATTCTCACGAGCGTTCTGCCCAAATCGATCCCGATTTGGGCAGAACGCTCGTGAGAATTGGCCGGAAAACGCCCGGCGAACACACTTCGGGCACCACAGGGCCGCAGGGCGGCCCCCCCCGTGGCCCTGTCCGGGACCGCGTGTCGTCGCGTTCCGGCACCGCCAGGAGGAGCTCCGGGAGGCGTGCCGCGGGGAGGCCGACGCCTCCCGCTCCTCAGCCTCCGGGGGTCCCCTCCCTGGCGCCGGCAGCTGGGGCCGGGCCAGCCCCGAAAGCCGGGCCCGGGCCCGGGCCTGCTTGCTCAGCCTTCCGTTGCCAGGGTCCTGAGCCTGGGGCCTCCCCACGGGGAACCCTGAGTCCCGCGCCACGAGTCCCCCGACCGTCCCGGCGACAACGGCACCTTTCGCGGCTTCGTCCTAGCCGCGGAGTGAGAGACCAGTCCGTTTCCCCACAGAGGCCAGCCCCCTCCAGGGGCGCCCCGGCCGCCCGCCACGGCGGAGGCGGACGCCCGGCCACGGCGCCTCCATCCACTCTGCTCGGGGAAAACTCCCCGGCGCCGCGGCGGCCGGCGGCGCCCCATCGTCACGGCTCGTTTTCCGGGTGGCCGCGACATGCCCCGAGCGAGAAAGGGCCCTGCTCCACGCGGAACTGGGCGCTGACCAGGGCTGCCCAACGCCGGCCAATTCTCACGAGCGTTCTGCCCAAATCGATCCCGATTTGGGCAGAACGCTCGTGAGAATTGGCCGGAAAACGCCCGGCGAACACACTTCCGGTACTACAAGGCCGCAGGGCGGCCCCCTCCGGGGCCCTGTCCGGGATCGCGTGTCGTCGCGTTCCGGCACCGCCAGGAGGAGCTCTGGGAGGCATGCCGCGGGGAGGCCGACGCCTCCCGCTCCTCAGCCTCCGGGGTCCCCTCCCTGGCGCCGGCAGCTGGGGCCGGGCCAGCCCCGAAAGCCGGGCCCGGGCCCGGGACTGCTTGCTCAGCCTTCCGTTGCCAGGGGCCTGAGCCTGGGGGCCTCCCCATGGGGAACCCTGAGTCCCGCGCCACGATTCCCCCGACCGTCCCGGCAACAACGGCACCTTTCGCGGCTTCGTTCTAGTAGCGGAGTGAGAGACAAGTCCGTTTCCCCACAGAGGCCAGCCCCCTCCAGGGGCGCCCCGGCCGCCCGCCACGGCGGAGGCGGACGCCCGGCCACGGCGCATCCATCCACTCTGCTCGGGGAAAACTCCCCGGCGCCGCGGCTGCCGGCCGCGCCCCATCGTCGCGGCTCGTTTTCCGGGTGGCCGCGACATGCCCCGAGCGAGAAAGGGCCCTGCTCCACGCGGAACTGGGCGCTGACCAGGGCTGCCCAACGCCGGCCAATTCTCACGAGCGTTCTGCCCAAATCGATCCCGATTTGGGCAGAACGCTCGTGAGAATTGGCCGGAAAACGCCCGGCGAACACACTTCGGGCACCACAGGGCCGCAGGGCGGCCCCCCCCCCGGGGCCCTGTCCGGGACCGCGTGTCGTCGCGTTCCGGCACCGCCAGGAGGAGCTCCGGGAGGCGTGCCGCGGGGAGGCCGACGCCTCCCGCTCCTCAGCTTCCGGGGGTCCCCTCCCTGGCGCCGGCAGCTGGGGCCGGGCCAGCCCCGAAAGCCGGGCCCGGGCCCGGGCCTGCTTGCTCAGCCTTCCGTTGCCAGGGTCCTGAGCCTGGGGCCTCCACACGGGGAACCCTGAGTCCCGCGCCACGCGTCCCCCGACCGTCCCGGCCACAACGGCACCTTTCGCGGCTTCGTCCTAGCCGCGGAGTGAGAGACCAGTCCGTTTCCCCACAGAGGCCAGCCCCCTCCAGGGGCGCCCCGGCCGCCCGCCACGGCGGAGGCGGACGCCCGGCCACGGCGCCTCCATCCACTCTGCTCGGGGAAAACTCCCCGGCGCCGCGGCGGCCGGCCGCGCCCCATCGTCACGGCTCGTTTTCCGGGTGGCCGCGACATGCCCCGAGCGAGAAAGGGCCCTGCTCCACGCGGAACTGGGCGCTGACCAGGGCTGCCCAACGCCGGCCAATTCTCACGAGCGTTCTGCCCAAATCGATCCCGATTTGGGCAGAACGCTCGTGAGAATTGGCCGGAAAACGCCCGGCGAACACACTTCGGGCACCACAGGGCCGCAGGGCGGCCCCCCCCGGGGCACTGTCCGGGACCGCGTGTCGTCGCGTTCCGGCACGGCCAGGAGGAGCTCCGGGAGGCGTGCCGCGGGGAGGCCGACGCCTCCCGCTCCTCAGCCTCCGGGGGTCCCCTCCCTGGCGCCGGCAGCTGGGGCCGGGCCAGCCCCGAAAGCCGGGCCCGGGCACGGGCCTGCATGCTCAGCCTTCCGTTGCCAGGGTCCTGAGCCTGGGGCCTCCCCACGGGGAACCCTGAGTCCCGCGCCACGAGTCCCCCGACCGTCCCGGCGACAATGGCTCCTTTCGCGGCTTCGTCCTAGCCGCGGAGTGAGAGACCAGTCCGTTTCCCCACAGAGGCCAGCCCCCTCCAGGGGCGCCCCGGCCGCCCGCCACGGCGGAGGCGGACGCCCGGCCACGGCGCCTCCATCCACTCTGCTCGGGGAAAACTCCCCGGCGCCGCGGCTGCCGGCCGCGCCCGATCGTCGCGGCTCGTTTTCCGGGTGGCCACGACATGCCCCGAGCGAGAAAGGGCCCTGCTCCACGCGGAACTCGGCGCTGACCAGGGCTGCCCAACGCCGGCCAATTCTCACGAGCGTTCTGCCCAAATCGATCCCGATTTGGGCAGAACGCTCGTGAGAATTGGCCGGAAAACGCCCGGCGAACACACTTCCGGTACTACAAGGCCGCAGGGCGGCCCCCTCCGGGGCCCTGTCCGGGATCGCGTGTCGTCGCGTTCCGGCAGCGCCAGGAGGAGCTCCGGGAGGCGTGCCGCGGGGAGGCCGACACCTCCCGCTCCTCAGCCTCCGGGGGTCCCCTCCCTGGCGCCGGCAGCTGGGGCCGGGCCAGCCCCGAAAGCCGGGCCCGGGCCCGGGCCTGCTTGCTCAGCCTTCCGTTGCCAGGGGCCTGAGCCTGGGGGCCTCCCCATGGGGAACCCTGAGTCCCGCGCCACGAGTCCCCCAACCGTCCAGGCCACAACGGCACCTTTCGCGGCTTCGTCCTACCCGCGGAGTGAGAGACCAGTCCGTTTCCCCACAGAGGCCAGCCCCCTCCAGGGGCGCCCCGACCGCCCGCCACGGCGGAGGCGGACGCCCGGCCACGGCGCCTCCATCCACTCTGCTCGGGGAAAACTCCCCGGCGCCTCGGCGGCCGGCCGCGCCCCATCGTCACGGCTCGTTTTCCGGGTGGCCGCGACATGCCCCGAGCGAGAAAGGGCCCTGCTCCACGCGGAACTGGGCGCTGACCAGGGCTGCCCAACGCCGGCCAATTCTCACGAGCATTCTGACCAAATCGATCCCGTTTTGGGCAGAACGCTCGTGAGAATTGGCCGGAAAACGCACGGCGAACACACTTCGGGCACCACAGGGCCGCAGGGCGGCCCCTCCCTGGGCCCTGTCCGGGACCGCGTGTCGTCGCGTTCCGGCAGCGCCAGGAGGAGCTCCGGGAGGCGTGCCGCGGGGAGGCCGACGCCTCCCGCTCCTCAGCCTCCGGGGGTCCCCTCCCTGGCGCCGGCAGCTGGGGCCGGGCCAGCCCCGAAAGCCGAGCCCGGACCCGGGCCTGCTTGCTCAGCCTTCCGTTGCCAGGGTCCTGAGCCTGGGGCCTCCCCACGGGGAACTCTGAGTCCCGCGCCACGAGTCCCCCGACCGTCCCGGCGACAACGGCACCTTTCGCGGCTTCGTCCTAGCCGCGGAGTGAGAGACCAGTCCGTTTCCCCACAGAGGCCAGCCCCCTCCAGGGGCGCCCCGGCCGCCCGCCACGGCGGAGGCGGACGCCCGGCCACGGCGCCTCCATCCACTCTGCTCGGGGAAAACTCCCCGGCGCCGAGGCTGCCGGCCGCGCCCCATCGTCGCGGCTCGTTTTCCGGGTGGCCACGACATGCACCGAGCGAGAAAGGGCCCTGCTCCACGCGGAACTGGGCGCTGACCAGGGCTGCCCAACGCCGGCCAATTCTCACGAGCGTTCTGCCCAAATCGATCCCGATTTGGGCAGAACGCTCGTGAGAATTGGCCGGAAAACGCCCGGCGAACACACTTCGGGCACCACAAGGCCGCAGGGCGGCCCCCCCCGGGGCCCTGTCCGGGATCGCGTGTCGTCGCGTTCCGGCACCGCCAGGAGGAGCTCCGGGAGGCGTGCCGCGGGGAAGCCGACGCCTCCCGCTCCTCAGCCTCCGGGGGTCCCCTCCTTGGCGCCGGCAGCTGGGGCCGGGCCAGCCCCGAAAGCCGGGCTCGGGCCCGGGCCTGCTTGCTCAGCCTTCCGTTGCCAGGGGCCTGAGCCTGGGGGCCTCCCCACGGGGAACCCTGAGTCCCGCGCCACGAGTCCCCCGACCGTCCCGGCCACAACGGCACCTTCGCGGCTTCGTCCTAGCCGAGGAGTGAGAGACCAGTCCGTTTCCCCACAGAGGCCAGCCCCCTCCAGGGGCGCCCCGGCCGCCCGCCACGGCGGAGGCGGACGCCCGACCACGGCGCCTCCATCCACTCTGCTCGGGGAAAACTCCACGGTGCCGCGGCTGCCGGCCGCGCCCCATCGTCGCGGCTCGTTTTCCGGGTGGCCGCGACATGCCCCGAGCGAGAAAGGGCCGTGCTCCACGCGGAACTGGGCGCTGACCAGGGCTGCCCAACGCCGGCCAATTCTCACGAGCGTTCTGCCCAAATCGATCCCGATTTGGGCAGAACGCTCGTGAGAATTGGCCGGAAAACGCCCGGCGAACACACTTCGGGAACCACAAGGCCGCAGGGCGGCCCCCCCCGGGGCCCTGTCCGGGATCGCGTGTCGTCGCGTTCCGGCACCGCCAGGAGGAGCTCCGGGAAGCGTGCCGCGGGGAGGCCGATGCCTCCCGCTCCTCAGCCTCCGGGGGTCCCCTCCCTGGCGCCGGCAGCTGGGGCCGGGCCAGCCCCGAAAGCCGGGCCCGGGCCCGGGACTGCTTGCTCAGCCTTCCGTTGCCAGGGGCCTGAGCCTGGGGGCCTCCCCATGGGGAAACCTGAGTCCCGCGCCACGAGTCCCCCAACCGTCCCGGCCACAACGGCACCTTTCGCGGCTTCGTCCTAGCCGCGGAGTGAGAGACCAGTCCGTTTCCCCACAGAGGCCAGCCCCCTCCAGGGGCGCCCCGGCCGCCCGCCACGGCGGAGGCGGACGCCCGGCCACGGCGCCTCCATCCACTCTGCTCGGGGAAAACTCCCCGGCGCCGCGGCGGCCGGCCGCGCCCCATCGTCACGGCTCGTTTTCCGGGTGGCCGCGACATGCCCCGAGCGAGAAAGGGCCCTGCTCCACGCGGAACTGGGCGCTGACCAGGGCTGCCCAACGCCGGCCAATTCTCACGAGCGTTCTGCCCAAATCGATCCCGATTTGGGCAGAACGCTCGTGAGAATTGGCCGATAAACGCCCGGCGAACACACTTCGGGCACCACAGGGCCGCAGGGCGGCCCCCCCCGTGGCCCTGTCCGGGACCGCGTGTCGTCGCGTTCCGGCACCGCCAGGAGGAGCTCCGGGATGCGTGGCGCGGGGAGGCCGACGCCTCCCGCTCCTCAGCCTCCGGTAGTCCCCTCCCTGGCGCCGGCAGCTGGGGCCGGGCCAGCCCCGAAAGCCGGGCCCGGGCCCGGGCCTGCTTGCTCAGCCTTCCTTTGCCAGGGGCCTGAGCCTGGGGGCCTCCCCATGGGGAACCCTGAGTCCCGCGCCACGAGTCCCCCAACCGTCCAGGCCACAACGGCACCTTTCGCGGCTTCGTCCTACCCGCGGAGTGAGAGACCAGTCCGTTTCCCCACAGAGGCCAGCCCCCTCCAGGGGCGCCCCGACCGCCCGCCACGGCGGAGGCGGACGCCCGGCCACGGCGCCTCCATCCACTCTGCTCGGGGAAAACTCCCCGGCGCCTCGGCGGCCGGCCGCGCCCCATCGTCACGGCTCGTTTTCCGGGTGGCCGCGACATGCCCCGAGCGAGAAAGGGCCCTGCTCCACGCGGAACTGGGCGCTGACCAGGGCTGCCCAACGCCGGCCAATTCTCACGAGCGTTCTGACCAAATCGATCCCGTTTTGGGCAGAACGCTCGTGAGAATTGGCCGGAAAACGCACGGCGAACACACTTCGGGCACCACAGGGCCACAGGGCGGCCCCTCCCTGGGCCCTCTCCGGGACCGCGTGTCGTCGCGTTCCGGCAGCGCCAGGAGGAGCTCCGGGAGGCGTGCCGCGGGGAGGCCGACGCCTCCCGCTCCTCAGCCTCCGGGGGTCCCCTCCCTGGCGCCGGCAGCTGGGGCCGGGCCAGCCCCGAAAGCCGAGCCCGGACCCGGGCCTGCTTGCTCAGCCTTCCGTTGCCAGGGTCCTGAGCCTGGGGCCTCCCCACGGGGAACTCTGAGTCCCGCGCCACGAGTCCCCCGACCGTCCCGGCGACAACGGCACCTTTCGCGGCTTCGTCCTAGCCGCGGAGTGAGAGACCAGTCCGTTTCCCCACAGAGGCCAGCCCCCTCCAGGGGCGCCCCGGCCGCCCGCCACGGCGGAGGCGGACGCCCGACCACGGCGCCTCCATCCACTCTGCTCGGGGAAAACTCCACGGTGCCGCGGCTGCCGGCCGCGCCCCATCGTCGCGGCTCGTTTTCCGGGTGGCCGCGACATGCCCCGAGCGAGAAAGGGCCGTGCTCCACGCGGAACTGGGCGCTGACCAGGGCTGCCCAACGCCGGCCAATTCTCACGAGCGTTCTGCCCAAATCGATCCCGATTTGGGCAGAACGCTCGTGAGAATTGGCCGGAAAACGCCCGGCGAACACACTTCGGGAACCACAAGGCCGCAGGGCGGCCCCCCCCGGGGCCCTGTCCGGGACCGCGTGTCGTCGCGTTCCGGCAGCGCCAGGAGGAGCTCCGGGAGGCGTGCCGCGGGGAGGCCGACGCCTCCCGCTCCTCAGCCTCCGGTAGTCCCCTCCCTGGCGCCGGCAGCTGGGGCCGGGCCAGCCCCGAAAGCCGGGCCCGGGCCCGGGCCTGCTTGCTCAGCCTTCCGTTGCCAGGGGCCTGAGCCTGGGGGCCTCCCCATGGGGAACCCTGAGTCCCGCGCCACGAGTCCCCCAACCGTCCAGGCCACAACGGCACCTTTCGCGGCTTCGTCCTACCCGCGGAGTGAGAGACCAGTCCGTTTCCCCACAGAGGCCAGCCCCCTCCAGGGGCGCCCCGACCGCCCGCCACGGCGGAGGCGGACGCCCGGCCACGGCGCCTCCATCCACTCTGCTCGGGGAAAACTCCCCGGCGCCTCGGCGGCCGGCCGCGCCCCATCGTCACGGCTCGTTTTCCGGGTGGCCGCGACATGCCCCGAGCGAGAAAGGGCCCTGCTCCACGCGGAACTTGGCGCTGACCAGGGCTGCCCAACGCCGGCCAATTCTCACGAGCGTTCTGCCCAAATCGATCCCGATTTGGGCAGAACGCTCGTGAGAATTGGCCGGAAAAGGCCCGGCGAACACACTTCGGGCACCACAGGGCCGCAGGGCGGCCCCCCCCGGGGCCCTGTCCGGGACCGCGTGTCGTCGCGTTCCGGCACCGCCAGGAGGAGCTCCGGGAGGCGTGCCGCGGGGAGGCCGACGCCTCCCGCTCCTCAGCCTCCGGGGGTCCCCTCCCTGGCGCCGGCAGCTGGGGCCGGGCCAGCCCCGAAAGCCGGGCCCGGGCCCGGGCCTGCTTGCTCAGCCTTCTGTTGCCAGGGTCCTGAGCCTGGGGCCTCCCCACGGGGAACCCTGAGTCCCGCGCCACGAGTCCCCCGACCGTCCCGGCGACAATGGCACCTTTCGCGGCTTCGTCCTAGCCGCGGAGTGAGAGACCAGTCCGTTTCCCCACAGAGGCCAGCCCCCTCCAGGGGCGCCCCGGCCGCCCGCCACGGCGGAGGCGGACGCCCGGCCACGGCGCATCCATCCACTCTGCTCGGGGAAAACTCCCCGGCGCCGCGGCTGCCGGCCGCGCCCGATCGTCGCGGCTCGTTTTCCGGGTGGCCACGACATGCCCCGAGCGAGAAAGGGCCCTGCTCCACGCGGAACTCGGCGCTGACCAGGGCTGCCCAACGCCGGCCAATTCTCACGAGCGTTCTGCCCAAATCGATCCCGATTTGGGCAGAACGCTCGTGAGAATTGGCCGGAAAACGCCCGGCGAACACACTTCCGGTACTACAAGGCCGCAGGGCGGCCCCCTCCGGGGCCCTGTCCGGGATCGCGTGTCGTCGCGTTCCGGCAGCGCCAGGAGGAGCTCCGGGAGGCGTGCCGCGGGGAGGCCGACACCTCCCGCTCCTCAGCCTCCGGGGGTCCCCTCCCTGGCGCCGGCAGCTGGGGCCGGGCCAGCCCCGAAAGCCGGGCCCGGGCCCGGGCCTGCTTGCTCAGCCTTCCGTTGCCAGGGGCCTGAGCCTGGGGGCCTCCCCATGGGGAACCCTGAGTCCCGCGCCACGAGTCCCCCAACCGTCCAGGCCACAACGGCACCTTTCGCGGCTTCGTCCTACCCGCGGAGTGAGAGACCAGTCCGTTTCCCCACAGAGGCCAGCCCCCTCCAGGGGCGCCCCGACCGCCCGCCACGGCGGAGGCGGACGCCCGGCCACGGCGCCTCCATCCACTCTGCTCGGGGAAAACTCCCCGGCGCCTCGGCGGCCGGCCGCGCCCCATCGTCACGGCTCGTTTTCCGGGTGGCCGCGACATGCCCCGAGCGAGAAAGGGCCCTGCTCCACGCGGAACTGGGCGCTGACCAGGGCTGCCCAACGCCGGCCAATTCTCACGAGCATTCTGACCAAATCGATCCCGTTTTGGGCAGAACGCTCGTGAGAATTGGCCGGAAAACGCACGGCGAACACACTTCGGGCACCACAGGGCCGCAGGGCGGCCCCTCCCTGGGCCCTGTCCGGGACCGCGTGTCGTCGCGTTCCGGCAGCGCCAGGAGGAGCTCCGGGAGGCGTGCCGCGGGGAGGCCGACGCCTCCCGCTCCTCAGCCTCCGGGGGTCCCCTCCCTGGCGCCGGCAGCTGGGGCCGGGCCAGCCCCGAAAGCCGAGCCCGGACCCGGGCCTGCTTGCTCAGCCTTCCGTTGCCAGGGTCCTGAGCCTGGGGCCTCCCCACGGGGAACTCTGAGTCCCGCGCCACGAGTCCCCCGACCGTCCCGGCGACAACGGCACCTTTCGCGGCTTCGTCCTAGCCGCGGAGTGAGAGACCAGTCCGTTTCCCCACAGAGGCCAGCCCCCTCCAGGGGCGCCCCGGCTGCCCGCCACGGCGGAGGCGGACGCCCGGCCACGGCGCCTCCATCCACTCTGCTCGGGGAAAACTCCCCGGCGCCGCGGCTGCCGGCCGCGCCCCATCGTCGCGGCTCGTTTTCCAGGTGGCCACGACATGCCCCGAGCGAGAAAGGGCCCTGCTCCACGCGGAACTGGGCGCTGACCAGGGCTGCCCAACGCCGGCCAATTCTCACGAGCGTTCTGCCCAAATCGATCCCGATTTGGGCAGAACGCTCGTGAGAATTGGCCGGAAAACGCCCGGCGAACACACTTCGGGCACCACAAGGCCGCAGGGCGGCCCCCCCCGGGGCCCTGTCCGGGATCGCGTGTCGTCGCGTTCCGGCACCGCCAGGAGGAGCTCCGGGAGGCGTGCCGCGGGGAAGCCGACGCCTCCCGCTCCTCAGCCTCCGGGGGTCCCCTCCTTGGCGCCGGCAGCTGGGGCCGGGCCAGCCCCGAAAGCCGGGCCCGGGCCCGGGCCTGCTTGCTCAGCCTTCCGTTGCCAGGGGCCTGAGCCTGGGGGCCTCCCCACGGGGAACCCTGAGTCCCGCGCCACGAGTCCCCCGACCGTCCCGGCCACAACGGCACCTTCGCGGCTTCGTCCTAGCCGAGGAGTGAGAGACCAGTCCGTTTCCCCACAGAGGCCAGCCCCCTCCAGGGGCGCCCCGGCCGCCCGCCACGGCGGAGGCAGACGCCCGACCACGGCGCCTCCATCCACTCTGCTCGGGGAAAACTCCACGGTGCCGCGGCTGCCGGCCGCGCCCCATCGTCGCGGCTCGTTTTCCGGGTGGCCGCGACATGCCCCGAGCGAGAAAGGGCCGTGCTCCACGCGGAACTGGGCGCTGACCAGGGCTGCCCAACGCCGGCCAATTCTCACGAGCGTTCTGCCCAAATCGATCCCGATTTGGGCAGAACGCTCGTGAGAATTGGCCGGAAAACGCCCGGCGAACACACTTCGGGAACCACAAGGCCGCAGGGCGGCCCCCCCCGGGGCCCTGTCCGGGATCGCGTGTCGTCGCGTTCCGGCACCGCCAGGAGGAGCTCCGGGAGGCGTGCCGCGGGGAGGCCGATGCCTCCCGCTCCTCAGCCTCCGGGGGTCCCCTCCCTGGCGCCGGCAGCTGGGGCCGGGCCAGCCCCGAAACCCGGGCCCGGGCCCGGGACTGCTTGCTCAGCCTTCCGTTGCCAGGGGCCTGAGCCTGGGGGCCTCCCCATGGGGAAACCTGAGTCCCGCGCCACGAGTCCCCCAACCGTCCCGGCCACAACGGCACCTTTCGCGGCTTCGTCCTAGCCGCGGAGTGAGAGACCAGTCCGTTTCCCCACAGAGGCCAGCCCCCTCCAGGGGCGCCCCGGCCGCCCGCCACGGCGGAGGCGGACGCCCGGCCACGGCGCCTCCATCCACTCTGCTCGGGGAAAACTCCCCGGCGCCGCGGCGGCCGGCCGCGCCCCATCGTCACGGCTCGTTTTCCGGGTGGCCGCGACATGCCCCGAGCGAGAAAGGGCCCTGCTCCACGCGGAACTGGGCGCTGACCAGGGCTGCCCAACGCCGGCCAATTCTCACGAGCGTTCTGCCCAAATCGATCCCGATTTGGGCAGAACGCTCGTGAGAATTGGCCGATAAACGCACGGCGAACACACTTCGGGCACCACAGGGCCGCAGGGCGGCCACTCCCGTGGCCCTGTCCGGGACCGCGTGTCGTCGCGTTCCGGCACCGCCAGGAGGAGCTCCGGGATGCGTGGCGCGGGGAGGCCGACGCCTCCCGCTCCTCAGCCTCCGGGGGTCCCCTCCCTGGCGCCGGCAGCTGGGGCCGGGCCAGCCCCGAAAGCCGGGCCCGGGCCCGGGCCTGCTTGCTCAGCCTTCCGTTGCCAGGGTCCTGAGCCTGGGTCCTCCACACGGGGAACCCTGAGTCCCGCGCCACGAGTCCCCCGACCGTCCCGGCCACAACGGCACCTTTTGCGGCTTCGTCCTAGCCGCGGAGTGAGAGACCAGTCCGTTTCCCCACAGAGGCCAGCCCCCTCCAGGGGCGCACCGGCCGCCCGCCACGGCGGCGGCGGACGCCCGGCCACGGCGCCTCCATCCACTCTGCTCGGGGAAAACTCCCCGGCGCCGCGGCGGCCGGCCGCGCCCCATCGTCACGGCTCGTTTTCCGGGTGGCCGCGACATGCCCCGAGCGAGAAAGGGCCCTGCTCCACGCGGAACTGGGCGCTGACCAGGGCTGCCCAACGCCGGCCAATTCTCACGAGCGTTCTGCCCAAATCGATCCCGATTTGGGCAGAACGCTCATGAGAATTGGCCGGAAAACGACCGGCGAACACACTTCGGGCACCACAGGGCCGCAGGGCGGCCCCCCCCGGGGCCCTGTCCGGGACCTTGTGTCGTCGCGTTCCGGCACCGCCAGGAGGAGCTCCGGGAGGCGTGCCGCGGGGAGGCCGACGCCTCCCGCTCCTCAGCCTCCGGGGGTCCCCTCCCTGGCGCCGGCAGCTGGGGCCGGGCCAGCCCCGAAAGCCAGGCCCGGGCCCGGGCCTGCTTGCTCAGCCTTCCGTTGCCAGGGTCCTGAGCCTGGGGCCTCCCCACGGGGAACCCTGAGTCCCGCGCCACGAGTCCCCCGACCGTCCCGGCGACAACGGCACTTTCGCGGCTTCGTCCTAGCCGCGGAGTGAGAGACCAGTCCGTTTCCCCACAGAGGCCAGCCCCCTGAGGGGCGCCGCGGCCGCCCGCCACGGCGGAGGTGGACGCCCGGCCACGGCGCCTCCATCCACTCTGCTCGGGGAAAACGCCCCGGCGCCGCGGCTGCCGGGCGCGCCCCATCGTCGCGGCTCGTTTTCCGGGTGGCCGCGACATGCCCCGAGCGAGAAAGGGCCCTGCTCCACGCGGAACTTGGCGCTGACCAGGGCTGCCCAACGCCGGCCAATTCTCACGAGCGCTCTGCCCAAATCGATCCCGATTTGGGCAGAACGCTCGTGAGAATTGGCCGGAAAAGGCCCGGCGAACACACTTCGGGCATCACAGGGCCGCAGGGCGGCCCCCCCCGGGGTCCTGTCCGGGACCGCGTGTCGTCGCGTTCCGGCACCGCCAGGAGTAGCTCCGGGAGGCGTGCCGCGGGGAGGCCGACGCCTCCCGCTCCTCAGCCTCCGGGGGTCCCCTCCCTGGCGCCGGCAGCTGGGGCCGGGCCAGCCCCGAAAGCCGGGCCCGGGCCCGGGCCTGCTTGCTCAGCCTTCCGTTGCCAGGGTCCTGAGCCTGGGGCCTCCCCACGGGGAACCCTGAGTCCCGCGCCACGAGTCCCCCGACCGTCCCGGCGACAACGGCACCTTTCGCGGCTTCGTCCTAGCCGCGGAGTGAGAGACCAGTCCGTTTCCCCACAGAGTCCAGCCCCCTCCAGGGGCGCCCCGGCCGCCCGCCACGGCGGAGGCGGACGCCCGGCCACGGCGCCTCCATCCACTCTGCTCGGGGAAAACTCCCCGGCGCCGCGGCGGTCGGCCGCGCCCCATCGTCACGGCTCGTTTTCGGGTGGCCGCGACATGCCCCGAGCGAGAAAGGGCCCTGCTCCACGCGGAACTTGGCGCTGACCAGGGCTGCCCAACGCCGGCCAATTCTCACGAGCGTTCTGCCCAAATCGATCCCGATTTGGGCAGAACGCTCGTGAGAATTGGCCGGAAAAGGCCCGGCGAACACACTTCGGGCACCACAGGGCCGCAGGGCGGCCCCCCCCGGGGCCCTGTCCAGGACCGCGTGTCGTCGCGTTCCGGCACCGCCAGGAGGAGCTCCGGGAGGCGTGCCGCGGGGAGGCCGACGCCTCCCGCTCCTCAGCCTCCGGGGGTCCCCTCCCTGGCGCCGGCAGCTGGGGCCGGGCCAGCCCCGAAAGCCGGGCCCGGGCCCGGGCCTGCTTGCTCAGCCTTCCGTTGCCAGGGTCCTGAGCCTGGGGCCTCCCCACGGGGAACCCTGAGTCCCGCGCCACGAGTCCCCCGACCGTCCCGGCGACAACGGCACCTTTCGCGGCTTCGTCCTAGCCGCGGAGTGAGAGACCAGTCCGTTTCCCCACAGAGGCCAGCCCCCTCCAGGTGCGCCCCGGCCGCCCGCCACGGCGGAGGCGGACGCCCGGCCACGGCGCCTCCATCCACTCTGCTCGGGGAAAACTCCCCGGCGCCGCGGCGGTCGGCCGCGCCCCATCGTCACGGCTCGTTTTCGGGTGGCCGCGACATGCCCCGAGCGAGAAAGGGCCCTGCTCCACGCGGAACTTGGCGCTGACCAGGGCTGCCCAACGCCGGCCAATTCTCACGAGCGTTCTGCCCAAATCGATCCCGATTTGGGCAGAACGCTCGTGAGAATTGGCCGGAAAAGGCCCGGCGAACACACTTCGGGCACCACAGGGCCGCAGGGCGGCCCCCCCCCGGGGCCCTGTCCGGGACCGCGTGTCGTCGCGTTCCGGCACCGCCAGGAGGAGCTCCGGGAGGCGTGCCGCGGGGAGGCCGACGCCTCCCGCTCCTCAGCTTCCGGGGGTCCCCTCCCTGGCGCCGGCAGCTGGGGCCGGGCCAGCCCCGAAAGCCGGGCCCGGGCCCGGGCCTGCTTGCTCAGCCTTCCGTTGCCAGGGTCCTGAGCCTGGGGCCTCCACACGGGGAACCCTGAGTCCCGCGCCACGAGTCCCCCGACCGTCCCGGCCACAACGGCACCTTTCGCGGCTTCGTCCTAGCCGCGGAGTGAGAGACCAGTCCGTTTCCCCACAGAGGCCAGCCCCCTCCAGGGGCGCCCCGGCCGCCCGCCACGGCGGAGGCGGCCGCCCGGCCACGGCGCCTCCATCCACTCTGCTCGGGGAAAACTCTCCAGCGCCGCGGCGGCCGGCCGCGCCCCATCGTCACGGCTCGTTTTCCGGGTGGCCGCGACATGCCCCGAGCGAGAAAGGGCCCTGCTCCACGCGGAACTGGGCGCTGACCAGGGCTGCCCAACGCCGGCCAATTCTCACGAGCGTTCTGCCCAAATCGATCCCGATTTGGGCAGAACGCTCGTGAGAATTGGCCGGAAAACGCCCGGCGAACACACTTCGAGCACCACAGGGCCGCAGGGAGGCCCCCCCCGGGGCCCTGTCCGGGACCGCGTGTCGTCGCGTTCCGGCACCGCCAGGAGGAGCTCCGGGAGGCGTGCCGCGGGGAGGCCGACGCCTCCCGCTCCTCAGCCTCCGGGGGTCCCCTCCCTGGCGCCGGCAGCTGGGGCCGGGCCAGCCCCGAAAGCCGGGCCCGGGCCCGGGCCTGCTTGCTCAGCCTTCCGTTGCCAGGGTCCTGAGCCTGGGGCCTCCCCACGGGGAACCCTGAGTCCCGCGCCACGAGTCCCCCGACCGTCCCGGCGACAATGGCACCTTTCGCGGCTTCGTCCTAGCCGCGGAGTGAGAGACCAGTCCGTTTCCCCACAGAGGCCAGCCCCCTCCAGGGGCGCCCCGGCCGCCCGCCACGGCGGAGGCGGACGCCCGGCCACGGCGCCTCCATCCATTCTGCTCGGGGCAAACTCCCCGGCGCCGCGGCTGCCGGCCGCGCCCGATCGTCGCGGCTCGTTTTCCGGGTGGCCACGACATGCCCCGAGCGAGAAAGGGCCCTGCTCCACGCGGAACTCGGCGCTGACCAGGGCTGCCCAACGCCGGCCAATTCTCACGAGCGTTCTGCCCAAATCGATCCCGATTTGGGCAGAACGCTCGTATGAATTGGCCGGAAAACGCCCGGCGAACACACTTCGGGCACCACAGGGCCGCAGGGCGGCCCCCCCGGGGCCCTGTCCGGGACCGCGTGTCGTCGCGTTCCGGCACCGCCAGGAGGAGCTCTGGGAGGCGTGCCGCGGGGAGGCCGACGCCTCCCGCTCCTCAGCCTCCGGGGGTCCCCTCCCTGGCGCCGGCAGCTGGGGCCGGGCCAGCCCCGAAAGCCGGACCCGGGCCCGGGCCTGCTTGCTCAGCCTTCCGTTGCCAGGGGCCTGAACCTGGGGGCCTCCCCATGGGGAACCCTGAGTCCCGCGCCACGAGTCCCCCGACCGTCCCGGCCACAACGGCACCTTTCGCGGCTTCGTCCTAGCCGCGGAGTGAGAGACAGTCCGTTTCCCCACAGAGGCCAGCCCCCTCCAGGGGCGCCCCGGCCGCCCGCCACGGCGGAGGCGGACGCCCGGCCACGGCGCCTCCATCCACTCTGCTCGGGGAAAACTCCACGGTGCCGCGGCTGCCGGCCGCGCCCCATCGTCGCGGCTCGTTTTCCGGGTGGCCGCGACATGCCCCGAGCGAGAAAGGGCCGTGCTCCATGCGGAACTGGGCGCTGACAAGGGCTGCCCAACGCCGGCCAATTCTCACGAGCGTTCTGCCCAAATCGATCCCGATTTGGGCAGAACGCTCGTGAGAATTGGCCGGAAAACGCCCGGCGAACACACTTCGGGCACCACAGGGCCGCAGGGCGGCCCCCCTGGGGCCCTGTACGGGATCGCGTGTCGTCGCGTTCCGGCAGCGCCAGGAGGAGCTCCGGGAGGCGTGCCGCGGGGAGGCCGACGCCTCCCGCTCCTCAGCCTCCGGTAGTCCCCTCCCTGGCGCCGGCAGCTGGGGCCGGGCCAGCCCCGAAAGCCGGGCCCGGGCCCGGGCCTGCTTGCTCAGCCTTCCTTTGCCAGGGGCCTGAGCCTGGGGGCCTCCCCATGGGGAACCCTGAGTCCCGCGCCACGAGTCCCCCAACCGTCCAGGCCACAACGGCACCTTTCGCGGCTTCGTCCTACCCGCGGAGTGAGAGACCAGTCCGTTTCCCCACAGAGGCCAGCCCCCTCCAGGGGCGCCCCGACCGCCCGCCACGGCGGAGGCGGACGCCCGGCCACGGCGCCTCCATCCACTCTGCTCGGGGAAAACTCCCCGGCGCCTCGGCGGCCGGCCGCGCCCCATCGTCACGGCTCGTTTTCCGGGTGGCCGCGACATGCCCCGAGCGAGAAAGGGCCCTGCTCCACGCGGAACTGGGCGCTGACCAGGGCTGCCCAACGCCGGCCAATTCTCACGAGCGTTCTGACCAAATCGATCCCGTTTTGGGCAGAACGCTCGTGAGAATTGGCCGGAAAACGCACGGCGAACACACTTCGGGCACCACAGGGCCACAGGGCGGCCCCTCCCTGGGCCCTCTCCGGGACCGCGTGTCGTCGCGTTCCGGCAGCGCCAGGAGGAGCTCCGGGAGGCGTGCCGCGGGGAGGCCGACGCCTCCCGCTCCTCAGCCTCCGGGGGTCCCCTCCCTGGCGCCGGCAGCTGGGGCCGGGCCAGCCCCGAAAGCCGAGCCCGGACCCGGGCCTGCTTGCTCAGCCTTCCGTTGCCAGGGTCCTGAGCCTGGGGCCTCCCCACGGGGAACTCTGAGTCCCGCGCCACGAGTCCCCCGACCGTCCCGGCGACAACGGCACCTTTCGCGGCTTCGTCCTAGCCGCGGAGTGAGAGACCAGTCCGTTTCCCCACAGAGGCCAGCCCCCTCCAGGGGCGCCCCGGCCGCCCGCCACGGCGGAGGCGGACGCCCGGCCACGGCGCCTCCATCCACTCTGCTCGGGGAAAACTCCCCGGCGCCGCGGCTGCCGGCCGCGCCCCATCGTCGCGGCTCGTTTTCCGGGTGGCCACGACATGCCCCGAGCGAGAAAGGGCCCTGCTCCACGCGGAACTGGGCGCTGACCAGGGCTGCCCAACGCCGGCCAATTCTCACGAGCGTTCTGCCCAAATCGATCCCGATTTGGGCAGAACGCTCGTGAGAATTGGCCGGAAAACGCCCGGCGAACACACTTCGGGCACCACAAGGCCGCAGGGCGGCCCCCCCCGGGGCCCTGTCCGGGATCGCGTGTCGTCGCGTTCCGGCACCGCCAGGAGGAGCTCCGGGAGGCGTGCCGCCGGGAAGACGACGCCTCCCGCTCCTCAGCCTCCGGGGGTCCCCTCCTTGGCGCCGGCAGCTGGGGCCGGGCCAGCCCCGAAAGCCGGGCCCGGGCCCGGGCCTGCTTGCTCAGCCTTCCGTTGCCAGGGGCCTGAGCCTGGGGGCCTCCCTACGGGGAACCCTGAGTCCCGCGCCACGAGTCCCCCGACCGTCCCGGCCACAACGGCACCTTCGCGGCTTCGTCCTAGCCGAGGAGTTAGAGACCAGTCCGTTTCCCCACAGAGGCCAGCCCCCTCCAGGGGCGCCCCGGCCGCCCGCCACGGCGGAGGCGGACGCCCGACCACGGCGCCTCCATCCACTCTGCTCGGGGAAAACTCCACGGTGCCGCGGCTGCCGGCCGCGCCCCATCGTCGCGGCTCGTTTTCCGGGTGGCCGCGACATGCCCCGAGCGAGAAAGGGCCGTGCTCCACGCGGAACTGGGCGCTGACCAGGGCTGCCCAACGCCGGCCAATTCTCACGAGCGTTCTGCCCAAATCGATCCCGATTTGGGCAGAACGCTCGTGAGAATTGGCCGGAAAACGCCCGGCGAACACACTTCGGGAACCACAAGGCCGCAGGGCGGCCCCCCCCGGGGCCCTGTCCGGGACCGCGTGTCGTCGCGTTCCGGCAGCGCCAGGAGGAGCTCCGGGAGGCGTGCCGCGGGGAGGCCGACGCCTCCCGCTCCTCAGCCTCCGGTAGTCCCCTCCCTGGCGCCGGCAGCTGGGGCCGGGCCAGCCCCGAAAGCCGGGCCCGGGCCCGGGCCTGCTTGCTCAGCCTTCCGTTGCCAGGGGCCTGAGCCTGGGGGCCTCCCCATGGGGAACCCTGAGTCCCGCGCCACGAGTCCCCCAACCGTCCAGGCCACAACGGCACATTTCGCGGCTTCGTCCTACCCGCGGAGTGAGAGACCAGTCCGTTTCCCCACAGAGGCCAGCCCCCTCCAGGGGCGCCCCGACCGCCCGCCACGGCGGAGGCGGACGCCCGCCCACGGCGCCTCCATCCACTCTGCTCGGGGAAAACTCCCCGGCGCCTCGGCGGCCGGCCGCGCCCCATCGTCACGGCTCGTTTTCCGGGTGGCCGCGACATGCCCCGAGCGAGAAAGGGCCCTGCTCCACGCGGAACTTGGCGCTGACCAGGGCTGCCCAACGCCGGCCAATTCTCACGAGCGTTCTGCCCAAATCGATCCCGATTTGGGCAGAACGCTCGTGAGAATTGGCCGGAAAAGGCCCGGCGAACACACTTCGGGCACCACAGGGCCGCAGGGCGGCCCCCCCCGGGGCCCTGTCCGGGACCGCGTGTCGTCGCGTTCCGGCACCGCCAGGAGGAGCTCCGGGAGGCGTGCCGCGGGGAGGCCGACGCCTCCCGCTCCTCAGCCTCCGGGGGTCCCCTCCCTGGCGCCGGCAGCTGGGGCCGGGCCAGCCCCGAAAGCCGGGCCCGGGCCCGGGCCTGCTTGCTCAGCCTTCCGTTCCCAGGGGCCTGAGCCTTGGGGCCTCCCCATGGGGAACCCTGAGTCCCGCGCCACGAGTCCCCCGACCGTCCCGGCCACAACGGCACCTTTCGCGGCTTCGTCCTAGTCGCGGAGTGAGAGACAAGTCCGTTTCCCCACAGAGGCCAGCCCCCTCCAGGGGCGCCCCGGCCGCCCGCCACGGCGGAGGCGGACGCCCGGCCACGGCGCCTCCATCCACTCTGCTCGGGGAAAACTCCCCGGCGCCGCGGCTGCCGGCCGCGCCCCATCGTCGCGGCTCGTTTTCCGGGTGGCCGCGACATGCCCCGAGCGAGAAAGGGCCCTGCTTCACGCGGAACTGGGCGCTGACCAGGGCTGCCCAACGCCGGCCAATTCTCACGAGCGTTCTGCCCAAATCGATCCCGATTTGGGCAGAACGCTCGTGAGAATTGGCCGGATAACGCCCGGCGAACACACTTCGGGCACCACAGGGCCGCAGGGCGGCCCCCCAGGGGCCCTGTCCGGGACCGCGTGTCGTCGCGTTCCGGCACCGCCAGGAGGAGCTCCGGGAGGCGTGCCGCGGGGAGGCCGACGCCTCCCGCTCCTCAGCCTCCGGGGGTCCCCTCCCTGGCGCCAGCAGCTGGGGCCGGGCCAGCCCCGATAGCCGGGCCCGGGCCCGGGCCTGCTTGCTCAGCCTTCCGTTGCCAGGGGCCTGAGCCTGGGGGCCTCCCCATGGGGAACCCTGAGTCCCGCGCCACGAGTCCCCCGACCGTCCCGGCCACAACGGCACCTTTCGCGGGTTCGTCCTAGCCGCGGAGTGAGAGAGCAGTCCGTTTCCACACAGAGGCCAGCCCCCTCCAGGGGCGCCCCGGCCGCCCGCCACGGCGGAGGCGGACGCCCGGCCACGGCGCCTCCATCCACTCTGCTCGGGGAAAACTCCCCGGCGCCGCGGCTGCCGGCCGCGCCCCATCGTCGCGGCTCGTTTTCCGGGTGGCCGCGACATGCCCCGAGCGAGAAAGGGCCCTGCTCCACGCGGAACTGGGCGCTGACCAGGGCTGCCCAACGCCGGCCAATTCTCACGAGCGTTCTGCCCAAATCGATCCGGATTTGGGCAGAACGCTCGTGAGAATTGGCCGGAAAACGTCCGGCGAACACACTTCGGGCACCACAGGGCCGCAGGGCGGCCCCCCCGGGGCCCTGTCCGGGACCGCGTGTCGTCGCGTTCCGGCACCGCCAGGAGGAGCTCCGGGAGGCGTGCCGCGGGGAGGCCGACGCCTCCCGCTCCTCAGCCTCCGGGGGTCCCCTCCCTGGCGCCGGCAGCTGGGGCCGGGCCAGCCCCGAAAGCCGGACCCGGGCCCGGGCCTGCTTGCTCAGCCTTCCGTTGCCAGGGGCCTGAACCTGGGGGCCTCCCCATGGGGAACCCTGAGTCCCGCGCCACGAGTCCCCCGACCGTCCCGGCCACAACGGCACCTTTCGCGGCTTCGTCCTAGCCGCGGAGTGAGAGACAGTCCGTTTCCCCACAGAGGCCAGCCCCCTCCAGGGGCGCCCCGGCCGCCCGCCACGGCGGAGGCGGACGCCCGACCACGGCGCCTCCATCCACTCTGCTCGGGGAAAACTCCACGGTGCCGCGGCTGCCGGCCGCGCCCCATCGTCGCGGCTCGTTTTCCGGGTGGCCGCGACATGCCCCGAGCGAGAAAGGGCCGTGCTCCATGCGGAACTGGGCGCTGACAAGGGCTGCCCAACGCCGGCCAATTCTCACGAGCGTTCTGCCCAAATCGATCCCGATTTGGGCAGAACGCTCGTGAGAATTGGCCGGAAAACGCCCGGCGAACACACTTCGGGCACCACAGGGCCGCAGGGCGGCCCCCCTGGGGCCCTGTCCGGGATCGCGTGTCGTCGCGTTCCGGCAGCGCCAGGAGGAGCTCCGGGAGGCGTGCCGCGGGGAGGCCGACGCCTCCCGCTCCTCAGCCTCCGGTAGTCCCCTCCCTGGCGCCGGCAGCTGGGGCCGGGCCAGCCCCGAAAGCCGACCCCGGGCCCGGGCCTGCTTGCTCAGCCTTCCGTTGCCAGGGGCCTGAGCCTGGGGGCCTCCCCATGGGGAACCCTGAGTCCCGCGCCACGAGTCCCCCAACCGTCCAGGCCACAACGGCACCTTTCGCGGCTTCGTCCTACCCGCGGAGTGAGAGACCAGTCCGTTTCCCCACAGAGGCCAGCCCCCTCCAGGGGCGCCCCGACCGCCCGCCACGGCGGAGGCGGACGCCCGGCCACGGCGCCTCCATCCACTCTGCTCGGGGAAAACTCCCCGGCGCCTCGGCGGCCGGCCGCGCCCCATCGTCACGGCTCGTTTTCCGGGTGGCCGCGACATGCCCCGAGCGAGAAAGGGCCCTGCTCCACGCGGAACTGGGCGCTGACCAGGGCTGCCCAACGCCGGCCAATTCTCACGAGCGTTCTGACAAAATCGATCCCGTTTTGGGCATAACGCTCGTGAGAATTGGCCGGAAAACGCACGGCGAACACACTTCGGGCACCACAGGGCCGCAGGGCGGGCCCTCCCTGGGCCCTGTCCGGGACCGCGTGTCGTCGCGTTCCGGCAGCGCCAGGAGGAGCTCCGGGAGGCGTGCCGCGGGGAGGCCGACGCCTCCCGCTCCTCAGCCTCCGGGGGTCCCCTCCCTGGCGCCGGCAGCTGGGGCCGGGGCAGCCCCGAAAGCCGAGCCCGGACCCGGGCCTGCTTGCTCAGCCTTCCGTTGCCAGGGTCCTGAGCCTGGGGCCTCCCCACGGGGAACTCTGAGTCCCGCGCCACGAGTCCCCCGACCGTCCCGGCGACAACGGCACCTTTCGCGGCTTCGTCCTAGCCGCGGAGTGAGAGACCAGTCCGTTTCCCCACAGAGGCCAGCCCCCTCCAGGGGCGCCCCGGCCGCCCGCCACGGCGGAGGCGGACGCCCGGCCACGGCGCCTCCATCCACTCTGCTCGGGGAAAACTCCCCGGCGCCGCGGCTGCCTGCCGCGCCCCATCGTCGCGGCTCGTTTTCCGGGTGGCCACGACATGCCCCGAGCGAGAAAGGGCCCTGCTCCACGCGGAACTGGGCGCTGACCAGGGCTGCCCAACGCCGGCCAATTCTCACGAGCGTTCTGCCCAAATCGATCCCGATTTGGGCAGAACGCTCGTGAGAATTGGCCGGAAAAGGCCCGGCGAACACACTTCGGGCACCACAAGGCCGCAGGGCGGCCCCCCCCGGGGCCCTGTCCGGGATCGCGTGTCGTCGCGTTCCGGCACCGCCAGGAGGAGCTCCGGGAGGCGTGCCGCGGGGAAGCCGACGCCTCCCGCTCCTCAGCCTCCGGGGGTCCCCTCCTTGGCGCCGGCAGCTGGGGCCGGGCCAGCCCCGAAAGCCGGGCCCGGGCCCGGGCCTGCTTGCTCAGCCTTCCGTTGCCAGGGGCCTGAGCCTGGGGGCCTCCCCACGGGGAACCCTGAGTCCCGCGCCACGAGTCCCCCGACCGTCCCGGCCACAACGGCACCTTCGCGGCTTCGTCCTAGCCGAGGAGTGAGAGACCAGTCCGTTTCCCCACAGAGGCCAGCCCCCTCCAGGGGCGCCCCGGCCGCCCGCCACGGCGGAGGCGGACGCCCGACCACGGCGCCTCCATCCACTCTGCTCGGGGAAAACTCCACGGTGCCGCGGCTGCCGGCCGCGCCCCATCGTCGCGGCTCGTTTTCCGGGTGGCCGCGACATGCCCCGAGCGAGAAAGGGCCGTGCTGCACGCGGAACTGGGCGCTGACCAGGGCTGCCCAACGCCGGCCAATTCTCACGAGCGTTCTGCCCAAATCGATCCCGATTTGGGCAGAACGCTCGTGAGAATTGGCCGGAAAACGCCCGGCGAACACACTTCGGGAACCACAAGGCCGCAGGGCGGCCCCCCCCGGGGCCCTGTCCGGGATCGCGTGTCGTCGCGTTCCGGCACCGCCAGGAGGAGCACCGGGAGGCGTGCCGAGGGGAGGCCGACGCCTCCCGCTCCTCAGCCTCCGGGGGTCCCCTCCCTGGCGCCGGCAGCTGGGGCCGGGCCAGCCCCGAAAGCCGGGCCCGGGCCCGGGCCTGCTTGCTCAGCCTTCCGTTGCCAGGGGCCTGAGCCTGGGGGCCTCCGCATGGGGAACCCTGAGTCCCGCGCCACGAGTCACCCCGACCGTCCCGGCGACCACGGCACCTTTCGCGGCTTCGTCCCAGCCGTGGAGTGAGAGATCACTCCGTTCCCCCACAGAGGCCAGCCCCCTCCACGGGCGCCCCGGCCGCCCGCCACGGCGGAGGCGGACGCCCGGCCACGGCGCCTCCATCCACTCTGCTCGGGGAAAACTCCCCGGCGCCGGGGCCGCCGGCCGCGCCCCATCGTCGCGGCTCGTTTTCCGGGTGGCCGCGCCATGCCCCGAGCGAGAAAGGGCCCTGCTCCACGCGGCCCTGGGCGCTGACCAGGGCTGCCCAACGCCGGCCAATTCTCACGAGCGTTCTGCCCAAATCGATCCCGATTTGGGCAGAACGCTCGTGAGAATTGGCCGGAAAACGCCCGGCGAACACACTTCGGGCACCACAGGGCCGCAGGGCCGCCCCCCCGGGGCCCTGTCCGGGATCGCGTGTCGTCGCGTTCCGGCACCGCCAGGAGGAGCTCCGGGAGGCGGGCCCCGGGGAGGCCGACGCCTCCCGCTCCTCAGCCTCCGGGGGTCCCCTCCCTGGCGACGGCGGCTGGGGCCGGGCCAGCCCCGAAAGCCGGGCCCGGGCCCGGGCCTGCTTGCTCAGCCTTCCGTTGCCAGGGGCCTGAGCCTGGGGGCCTCCGCATGGGGAACCCTGAGTCACGCGCCACGAGTCCCCCCGACCGTCCCGGCGACCACGGCAACTTTCGCGGCTTCGTCCCAGCCGTGGAGTGAGAGATCACTCCGTTCCCCCACAGAGGCCAGCCCCCTCCACGGGCGCCCCGGCCGCCCGCCACGGCGGAGGCGGACGCCCGGCCACGGCGCCTCCATCCACTCTGCTCGGGGAAAACTCCCCGGCGCCGGGGCCGCCGGCCGCGCCCCATCGTCGCGGCTCGTTTTCCGGGTGGCCGCGACATGCCCCGAGCGAGAAAGGGCCGTGCTGCACGCGGAACTGGGCGCTGACCAGGGCTGCCCAACGCCGGCCAATTCTCACGAGCGTTCTGCCCAAATCGATCCCGATTTGGGCAGAACGCTCGTGAGAATTGGCCGGAAAACGCCCGGCGAACACACTTCGGGAACCACAAGGCCGCAGGGCGGCCCCCCCCGGGGCCCTGTCCGGGATCGCGTGTCGTCGCGTTCCGGCACCGCCAGGAGGAGCACCGGGAGGCG
Source organism: Meles meles (assembly GCF_922984935.1). Lineage (NCBI taxonomy): Eukaryota > Metazoa > Chordata > Mammalia > Carnivora > Mustelidae > Meles > Meles meles. The sequence goes on from NW_025721130.1 coordinate 51,596, forward strand.
TGCCGAGGGGAGGCCGACGCCTCCCGCTCCTCAGCCTCCGGGGGTCCCCTCCCTGGCGCCGGCAGCTGGGGCCGGGCCAGCCCCGAAAGCCGGGCCCGGGCCCGGGACTGCTTGCTCAGCCTTCCGTTGCCAGGGGCCTGAGCCTGGGGGCCTCCCCATGGGGAACCCTGAGTCCCGCGCCACGAGTCCCCCAACCGTCCAGGCCACAACGGCACCTTTCGCGGCTTCGTCCTACCCGCGGAGTGAGAGACCAGTCCGTTTCCCCACAGAGGCCAGCCCCCTCCAGGGGCGCCCCGACCGCCCGCCACGGCGGAGGCGGACGCCCGGCCACGGCGCCTCCATCCACTCTGCTCGGGGAAAACTCCCCGGCGCCTCGGCGGCCGGCCGCGCCCCATCGTCGTGGCTCGTTTTCCGGGTGGCCGCGCCATGCCCCGAGCGAGAAAGGGCCCTGCTCCACGCGGCCCTGGGCGCTGACCAGGGCTGCCCAACGCCGGCCAATTCTCACGAGCGTTCTGCCCAAATCGGGATCGATTTGGGCAGAACGCTCGTGAGAATTGGCCGGAAAACGCCCGGCGAACACACTTCGGGCACCACAGGGCCGCAGGGCCGCCCCCCCGGGGCCCTGTCCGGGATCGCGTGTCGGCGCGTTCCGGCACCGCCAGGAGGAGCTCCGGGAGGCGGGCCCCGGGGAGGCCGACGCCTCCCGCTCCTCAGCCTCCGGGGGTCCCCTCCCTGGCGCCGGCCGCTGGGGCCGGGCCAGCCCCGAAAGCCGGGCCCGGGCCCGGGCCTGCTTGCTCAGCCTTCCGTTGCCAGGGGCCTGAGCCTGGGGGCCTCCGCATGGGGAACCCTGAGTCCCGCGCCACGAGTCACCCCGACCGTCCCGGCGACCACGGCACCTTTCGCGGCTTCGTCCCAGCCGTGGAGTGAGAGATCACTCCGTTCCCCCACAGAGGCCAGCCCCCTCCACGGGCGCCCCGGCCGCCCGCCACGGCGGAGGCGGACGCCCGGCCACGGCGCCTCCATCCACTCTGCTCGGGGAAAACTCCCCGGCGCCGGGGCCGCCGGCCGCGCCCCATCGTCGCGGCTCGTTTTCCGGGTGGCCGCGCCATGCCCCGAGCGAGAAAGGGCCCTGCTCCACGCGGCCCTGGGCGCTGACCAGGGCTGCCCAACGCCGGCCAATTCTCACGAGCGTTCTGCCCAAATCGATCCCGATTTGGGCAGAACGCTCGTGAGAATTGGCCGGAAAACGCCCGGCGAACACACTTCGGGCACCACAGGGCCGCAGGGCCGCCCCCCCGGGGCCCTGTCCGGGATCGCGTGTCGTCGCGTTCCGGCACCGCCAGGAGGAGCTCCGGGAGGCGGGCCCCGGGGAGGCCGACGCCTCCCGCTCCTCAGCCTCCGGGGGTCCCCTCCCTGGCGACGGCGGCTGGGGCCGGGCCAGCCCCGAAAGCCGGGCCCGGGCCCGGGCCTGCTTGCTCAGCCTTCCGTTGCCAGGGGCCTGAGCCTGGGGGCCTCCGCATGGGGAACCCTGAGTCACGCGCCACGAGTCCCCCCGACCGTCCCGGCGACCACGGCAACTTTCGCGGCTTCGTCCCAGCCGTGGAGTGAGAGATCACTCCGTTCCCCCACAGAGGCCAGCCCCCTCCACGGGCGCCCCGGCCGCCCGCCACGGCGGAGGCGGACGCCCGGCCACGGCGCCTCCATCCACTCTGCTCGGGGAAAACTCCCCGGCGCCGGGGCCGCCGGCCGCGCCCCATCGTCGCGGCTCGTTTTCCGGGTGGCCGCGCCATGCCCCGAACGAGAAAGGGCCCTGCTCCACGCGGCCCTGGGCGCTGACCAGGGCTGCCCAACGCCGGCCAATTCTCACGAGCGTTCTGCCCAAATCGATCCCGATTTGGGCAGAACGCTCGTGAGAATTGGCCGGAAAACGCCCGGCGAACACACTTCGGGCACCACAGGGCCGCAGGGCCGCCCCCCCGGGGCCCTGTCCGGGATCGCGTGTCGGCGCGTTCCGGCACCGCCAGGAGGAGCTCCGGGAGGCGGGCCCCGGGGAGGCCGACGCCTCCCGCTCCTCAGCCTCCGGGGGTCCCCTCCCTGGCGCCGGCCGCTGGGGCCGGGCCAGCCCCGAAAGCCGGGCCCGGGCCCGGGCCTGCTTGCTCAGCCTTCCGTTGCCAGGGGCCTGAGCCTGGGGGCCTCCGCATGGGGAACCCTGAGTCCCGCGCCACGAGTCCCCCCGACCGTCCCGGCGACCACGGCACCTTTCGCGGCTTCGTCCCAGCCGTGGAGTGAGAGATCACTCCGTTCCCCCACAGAGGCCAGCCCCCTCCACGGGCGCCCCGGCCGCCCGCCACGGCGGAGGCGGACGCCCGGCCACGGCGCCTCCATCCACTCTGCTCGGGGAAAACTCCCCGGCGCCGGGGCCGCCGGCCGCGCCCCATCGTCGCGGCTCGTTTTCCGGGTGGCCGCGCCATGCCCCGAGCGAGAAAGGGCCCTGCTCCACGCGGCCCTGGGCGCTGACCAGGGCTGCCCAACGCCGGCCAATTCTCACGAGCGTTCTGCACAAATCGATCCCGATTTGGGCAGAACGCTCGTGAGAATTGGCCGGAAAACGCCCGGCGAACACACTTCGGGCACCAGAGGGCCGCAGGGCCGCCCCCCCGGGGCCCTGTCCGGGATCGCGTGTCGGCGCGTTCCGGCACCGCCAGGAGGAGCTCCGGGAGGCGGGCCCCGGGGAGGCCGACGCCTCCCGCTCCTCAGCCTCCGGGGGTCCCCTCCCTGGCGCCGGCCGCTGGGGCCGGGCCAGCCCCGAAAGCCGGGCCCGGGCCCGGGCCTGCTTGCTCAGCCTTCCGTTGCCAGGGGCCTGAGCCTGGGGGCCTCCGCATGGGGAACCCTGAGTCCCGCGCCACGAGTCCCCCCGACCGTCCCGGCGACCACGGCACCTTTCGCGGCTTCGTCCCAGCCGTGGAGTGAGAGATCACTCCGTTCCCCCACAGAGGCCAGCCCCCTCCACGGGCGCCCCGGCCGCCCGCCACGGCGGAGGCGGACGCCCGGCCACGGCGCCTCCATCCACTCTGCTCGGGGAAAACTCCCCGGCGCCGGGGCCGCCGGCCGCGCCCCATCGTCGCGGCTCGTTTTCCGGGTGGCCGCGCCATGCCCCGAGCGAGAAAGGGCCCTGCTCCACGCGGCCCTGGGCGCTGACCAGGGCTGCCCAACGCCGGCCAATTCTCACGAGCGTTCTGCCCAAATCGATCCCGATTTGGGCAGAACGCTCGTGAGAATTGGCCGGAAAACGCCCGGCGAACACACTTCGGGCACCAGAGGGCCGCAGGGCCGCCCCCCCGGGGCCCTGTCCGGGATCGCGTGTCGGCGCGTTCCGGCACCGCCAGGAGGAGCTCCGGGAGGCGGGCCCCGGGGAGGCCGACGCCTCCCGCTCCTCAGCCTCCGGGGGTCCCCTCCCTGGCGCCGGCCGCTGGGGCCGGGCCAGCCCCGAAAGCCGGGCCCGGGCCCGGGCCTGCTTGCTCAGCCTTCCGTTGCCAGGGGCCTGAGCCTGGGGGCCTCCGCATGGGGAACCCTGAGTCCCGCGCCACGAGTCCCCCCGACCGTCCCGGCGACCACGGCACCTTTCGCGGCTTCGTCCCAGCCGTGGAGTGAGAGATCACTCGGTTCCCCCACAGAGGCCAGCCCCCTCCACGGGCGCCCCGGCCGCCCGCCACGGCGGAGGCGGACGCCCGGCCACGGCGCCTCCATCCACTCTGCTCGGGGAAAACTCCCCGGCGCCGGGGCCGCCGGCCGCGCCCCATCGTCGCGGCTCGTTTTCCGGGTGGCCGCGCCATGCCCCGAGCGAGAAAGGGCCCTGCTCCACGCGGCCCTGGGCGCTGACCAGGGCTGCCCAACGCCGGCCAATTCTCACGAGCGTTCTGCCCAAATCGATCCCGATTTGGGCAGAACGCTCGTGAGAATTGGCCGGAAAACGCCCGGCGAACACACTTCGGGCACCAGAGGGCCGCAGGGCCGCGCCCCAGGGGCCCTGTCCGGGATCGCGTGTCGGCGCGTTCCGGCACCGCCAGGAGGAGCTCCGGGAGGCGGGCCCCGGGGAGGCTGACGCCTCCCGCTCCTCAGCCTCCGGGGGTCCCCTCCCTGGCGCCGGCCGCTGGGGCCGGGCCAGCCCCGAAAGCCGGGCCCGGGCCCGGGCCTGCTTGCTCAGCCTTCCGTTGCCAGGGGCCTGAGCCTGGGGGCCTCCGCATGGGGAACCCTGAGTCCCGCGCCACGAGTCCCCCCGACCGTCCCGGCGACCACGGCACCTTTCGCGGCTTCGTCCCAGCCGTGGAGTGAGAGATCACTCCGTTCCCCCACAGAGGCCAGCCCCCTCCACGGGCGCCCCGGCCGCCCGCCACGGCGGAGGCGGACGCCCGGCCACGGCGCCTCCATCCACTCTGCTCGGGGAAAACTCCCCGGCGCCGGGGCCGCCGGCCGCGCCCCATCGTCGCGGCTCGTTTTCCGGGTGGCCGCGCCATGCCCCGAGCGAGAAAGGGCCCTGCTCCACGCGGCCCTGGGCGCTGACCAGGGCTGCCCAACGCCGGCCAATTCTCACGAGCGTTCTGCCCAAATCGATCCCGATTTGGGCAGAACGCTCGTGAGAATTGGCCGGAAAACGCCCGGCGAACACACTTCGGGCACCAGAGGGCCGCAGGGCCGCCCCCCCGGGGCCCTGTCCGGGATCGCGTGTCGTCGCGTTCCGGCACCGCCAGGAGGAGCTCCGGGAGGCGGGCCCCGGGGAGGCAGACGCCTCCCGCTCCTCAGCCTCCGGGGGTCCCCTCCCTGGCGCCGGCCGCTGGGGCCGGGCCAGCCCCGAAAGCCGGGCCCGAGCCCGGGCCTGCTTGCTCAGCCTTCCGTTGCCAGGGGCCTGAGCCTGGGGGCCTCCGCATGGGGAACCCTGAGTCCCGCGCCACGAGTCCCCCCGACCGTCCCGGCGACCACGGCACCTTTCGCGGCTTCGTCCCAGCCGTGGAGTGAGAGATCACTCCGTTCCCCCACAGAGGCCAGCCCCCTCCACGGGCGCCCCGGCCGCCCGCCACGGCGGAGGCGGACGCCCGGCCACGGCGCCTCCATCCACTCTGCTCGGGGAAAACTCCCCGGCGCCGGGGCCGCCGGCCGCGCCCCATCGTCGCGGCTCGTTTTCCGGGTGGCCGCGCCATGCCCCGAGCGAGAAAGGGCCCTGCTCCACGCGGCCCTGGGCGCTGACCAGGGCTGCCCAACGCCGGCCAATTCTCACGAGCGTTCTGCCCAAATCGATCCCGATTTGGGCAGAACGCTCGTGAGAATTGGCCGGAAAACGCCCGGCGAACACACTTCGGGCACCAGAGGGCCGCAGGGCCGCCCCCCCGGGTGCCGCGTTCCGGCACCGCCAGGAGGAGCTCCGGGAGGCGGGCCCCGGGGAGGCCGACGCCTCCCGCTCCTCAGCCTCCGGGGGTCCCCTCCCTGGCGCCGGCCGCTGGGGCCGGGCCAGCCCCGAAAGCCGGGCCCGGGCCCGGGCCTGCTTGCTCAGCCTTCCGTTGCCAGGGGCCTGAGCCTGGGGGCCTCCGCATGGGGAACCCTGAGTCCCGCGCCACGAGTCCCCCCGACCGTCCCGGCGACCACGGCACCTTTCGCGGCTTCGTCCCAGCCGTGGAGTGAGAGATCACTCCGTTCCCCCACAGAGGCCAGCCCCCTCCACGGGCGCCCCGGCCGCCCGCCACGGCGGAGGCGGACGCCCGGCCACGGCGCCTCCATCCACTCTGCTCGGGGAAAACTCCCCGGCGCCGGGGCCGCCGGCCGCGCCCCATCGTCGCGGCTCGTTTTCCGGGTGGCCGCGCCATGCCCCGAGCGAGAAAGGGCCCTGCTCCACGCGGCCCTGGGCGCTGACCAGGGCTGCCCAACGCCGGCCAATTCTCACGAGCGTTCTGCCCAAATCGATCCCGATTTGGGCAGAACGCTCGTGAGAATTGGCCGGAAAACGCCCGGCGAACACACTTCGGGCACCAGAGGGCCGCAGGGCCGCCCCCCCGGGGCCCTGTCCGGGATCGCGTGTCGGCGCGTTCCGGCACCGCCAGGAGGAGCTCCGGGAGGCGGGCCCCGGGGAGGCCGACGCCTCCCGCTCCTCAGCCTCCGGGGGTCCCCTCCCTGGCGCCGGCCGCTGGGGCCGGGCCAGCCCCGAAAGCCGGGCCCGGGCCCGGGCCTGCTTGCTCAGCCTTCCGTTGCCAGGGGCCTGAGCCTGGGGGCCTCCGCATGGGGAACCCTGAGTCACGCGCCACGAGTCCCCCCGACCGTCCCGGCGACCACGGCACCTTTCGCGGCTTCGTCCCAGCCGTGGAGTGAGAGATCACTCCGTTCCCCCACAGAGGCCAGCCCCCTCCACGGGCGCCCGGCCGCCCGCCACGGCGGAGGCGGACGCCCGGCCACGGCGCCTCCATCCACTCTGCTCGGGGAAAACTCCCCGGCGCCGGGGCCGCCGGCCGCGCCCCATCGTCGCGGCTCGTTTTCCGGGTGGCCGCGCCATGCCCCGAGCGAGAAAGGGCCCTGCTCCACGCGGCCCTGGGCGCTGACCAGGGCTGCCCAACGCCGGCCAATTCTCACGAGCGTTCTGCCCAAATCGATCCCGATTTGGGCAGAACGCTCGTGAGAATTGGCCGGAAAACGCCCGGCGAACACACTTCGGGCACCAGAGGGCCGCAGGGCCGCCCCCCCCGGGGCCCTGTCCGGGATCGCGTGTCGGCGCGTTCCGGCACCGCCAGGAGGAGCTCCGGGAGGCGGGCCCCGGGGAGGCCGACGCCTCCCGCTCCTCAGCCTCCGGGGGTCCCCTCCCTGGCGCCGGCCGCTGGGGCCGGGCCAGCCCCGAAAGCCGGGCCCGGGCCCGGGCCTGCTTGCTCAGCCTTCCGTTGCCAGGGGCCTGAGCCTGGGGGCCTCCGCATGGGGAACCCTGAGTCCCGCGCCACGAGTCCCCCCGACCGTCCCGGCGACCACGGCACCTTTCGCGGCTTCGTCCCAGCCGTGGAGTGAGAGATCACTCCGTTCCCCCACAGAGGCCAGCCCCCTCCACGGGCGCCCCGGCCGCCCGCCACGGCGGAGGCGGACGCCCGGCCACGGCGCCTCCATCCACTCTGCTCGGGGAAAACTCCCCGGCGCCGGGGCCGCCGGCCGCGCCCCATCGTCGCGGCTCGTTTTCCGGGTGGCCGCGCCATGCCCCGAGCGAGAAAGGGCCCTGCTCCACGCGGCCCTGGGCGCTGACCAGGGCTGCCCAACGCCGGCCAATTCTCACGAGCGTTCTGCCCAAATCGATCCCGATTTGGGCAGAACGCTCGTGAGAATTGGCCGGAAAACGCCCGGCGAACACACTTCGGGCACCAGAGGGCCGCAGGGCCGCCCCCCCGGGGCCCTGTCCGGGATCGCGTGTCGGCGCGTTCCGGCACCGCCAGGAGGAGCTCCGGGAGGCGGGCCCCGGGGAGGCCGACGCCTCCCGCTCCTCAGCCTCCGGGGGTCCCCTCCCTGGCGCCGGCCGCTGGGGCCGGGCCAGCCCCGAAAGCCGGGCCCAGGCCCGGGCCTGCTTGCTCAGCCTTCCGTTGCCAGGGGCCTGAGCCTGGGGGCCTCCGCATGGGGAACCCTGAGTCCCGCGCCACGAGTCCCCCCGACCGTCCCGGCGACCACGGCACCTTTCGCGGCTTCGTCCCAGCCGTGGAGTGAGAGATCACTCCGTTCCCCCACAGAGGCCAGCCCCCTCCACGGGCGCCCCGGCCGCCCGCCACGGCGGAGGCGGACGCCCGGCCACGGCGCCTCCATCCACTCTGCTCGGGGAAAACTCCCCGGCGCCGGGGCCGCCGGCCGCGCCCCATCGTCGCGGCTCGTTTTCCGGGTGGCCGCGCCATGCCCCGAGCGAGAAAGGGCCCTGCTCCACGCGGCCCTGGGCGCTGACCAGGGCTGCCCAACGCCGGCCAATTCTCACGAGCGTTCTGCCCAAATCGATCCCGATTTGGGCAGAACGCTCGTGAGAATTGGCCGGAAAACGCCCGGCGAACACACTTCGGGCACCAGAGGGCCGCAGGGCCGCGCCCCCGGGGCCCTGTCCGGGATCGCGTGTCGGCGCGTTCCGGCACCGCCAGGAGGAGCTCCGGGAGGCGGGCCCCGGGGAGGCCGACGCCTCCCGCTCCTCAGCCTCCGGGGGTCCCCTCCCTGGCGCCGGCCGCTGGGGCCGGGCCAGCCCCGAAAGCCGGGCCCGGGCCCGGGCCTGCTTGCTCAGCCTTCCGTTGCCAGGGGCCTGAGCCTGGGGGCCTCCGCATGGGGAACCCTGAGTCCCGCGCCACGAGTCCCCCCGACCGTCCCGGCGACCACGGCACCTTTCGCGGCTTCGTCCCAGCCGTGGAGTGAGAGATCACTCCGTTCCCCCACAGAGGCCAGCCCCCTCCACGGGCGCCCCGGCCGCCCGCCACGGCGGAGGCGGACGCCCGGCCACGGCGCCTCCATCCACTCTGCTCGGGGAAAACTCCCCGGCGCCTCGGCGGCCGGCCGCGCCCCATCGTCGCGGCTCGTTTTCCGGGTGGCCGCGCCATGCCCCGAGCGAGAAAGGGCCCTGCTCCACGCGGCCCTGGGCGCTGACCAGGGCTGCCCAACGCCGGCCAATTCTCACGAGCGTTCTGCCCAAATCGGGATCGATTTGGGCAGAACGCTCGTGAGAATTGGCCGGAAAACGCCCGGCGAACACACTTCGGGCACCACAGGGCCGCAGGGCCGCCCCCCCGGGGCCCTGTCCGGGATCGCGTGTCGGCGCGTTCCGGCACCGCCAGGAGGAGCTCCGGGAGGCGGGCCCCGGGGAGGCCGACGCCTCCCGCTCCTCAGCCTCCGGGGGTCCCCTCCCTGGCGCCGGCCGCTGGGGCCGGGCCAGCCCCGAAAGCCGGGCCCGGGCCCGGGCCTGCTTGCTCAGCCTTCCGTTGCCAGGGGCCTGAGCCTGGGGGCCTCCGCATGGGGAACCCTGAGTCCCGCGCCACGAGTCACCCCGACCGTCCCGGCGACCACGGCACCTTTCGCGGCTTCGTCCCAGCCGTGGAGTGAGAGATCACTCCGTTCCCCCACAGAGGCCAGCCCCCTCCACGGGCGCCCCGGCCGCCCGCCACGGCGGAGGCGGACGCCCGGCCACGGCGCCTCCATCCACTCTGCTCGGGGAAAACTCCCCGGCGCCGGGGCCGCCGGCCGCGCCCCATCGTCGCGGCTCGTTTTCCGGGTGGCCGCGCCATGCCCCGAGCGAGAAAGGGCCCTGCTCCACGCGGCCCTGGGCGCTGACCAGGGCTGCCCAACGCCGGCCAATTCTCACGAGCGTTCTGCCCAAATCGATCCCGATTTGGGCAGAACGCTCGTGAGAATTGGCCGGAAAACGCCCGGCGAACACACTTCGGGCACCACAGGGCCGCAGGGCCGCCCCCCCGGGGCCCTGTCCGGGATCGCGTGTCGTCGCGTTCCGGCACCGCCAGGAGGAGCTCCGGGAGGCGGGCCCCGGGGAGGCCGACGCCTCCCGCTCCTCAGCCTCCGGGGGTCCCCTCCCTGGCGACGGCGGCTGGGGCCGGGCCAGCCCCGAAAGCCGGGCCCGGGCCCGGGCCTGCTTGCTCAGCCTTCCGTTGCCAGGGGCCTGAGCCTGGGGGCCTCCGCATGGGGAACCCTGAGTCACGCGCCACGAGTCCCCCCGACCGTCCCGGCGACCACGGCAACTTTCGCGGCTTCGTCCCAGCCGTGGAGTGAGAGATCACTCCGTTCCCCCACAGAGGCCAGCCCCCTCCACGGGCGCCCCGGCCGCCCGCCACGGCGGAGGCGGACGCCCGGCCACGGCGCCTCCATCCACTCTGCTCGGGGAAAACTCCCCGGCGCCGGGGCCGCCGGCCGCGCCCCATCGTCGCGGCTCGTTTTCCGGGTGGCCGCGCCATGCCCCGAGCGAGAAAGGGCCCTGCTCCACGCGGCCCTGGGCGCTGACCAGGGCTGCCCAACGCCGGCCAATTCTCACGAGCGTTCTGCCCAAATCGATCCCGATTTGGGCAGAACGCTCGTGAGAATTGGCCGGAAAACGCCCGGCGAACACACTTCGGGCACCAGAGGGCCGCAGGGCCGCCCCCCCGGGGCCCTGTCCGGGATCGCGTGTCGGCGCGTTCCGGCACCGCCAGGAGGAGCTCCGGGAGGCGGGCCCCGGGGAGGCCGACGCCTCCCGCTCCTCAGCCTCCGGGGGTCCCCTCCCTGGCGCCGGCCGCTGGGGCCGGGCCAGCCCCGAAAGCCGGGCCCGGGCCCGGGCCTGCTTGCTCAGCCTTCCGTTGCCAGGGGCCTGAGCCTGGGGGCCTCCGCATGGGGAACCCTGAGTCCCGCGCCACGAGTCCCCCCGACCGTCCCGGCGACCACGGCACCTTTCGCGGCTTCGTCCCAGCCGTGGAGTGAGAGATCACTCGGTTCCCCCACAGAGGCCAGCCCCCTCCACGGGCGCCCCGGCCGCCCGCCACGGCGGAGGCGGACGCCCGGCCACGGCGCCTCCATCCACTCTGCTCGGGGAAAACTCCCCGGCGCCGGGGCCGCCGGCCGCGCCCCATCGTCGCGGCTCGTTTTCCGGGTGGCCGCGCCATGCCCCGAGCGAGAAAGGGCCCTGCTCCACGCGGCCCTGGGCGCTGACCAGGGCTGCCCAACGCCGGCCAATTCTCACGAGCGTTCTGCCCAAATCGATCCCGATTTGGGCAGAACGCTCGTGAGAATTGGCCGGAAAACGCCCGGCGAACACACTTCGGGCACCAGAGGGCCGCAGGGCCGCGCCCCCGGGGCCCTGTCCGGGATCGCGTGTCGGCGCGTTCCGGCACCGCCAGGAGGAGCTCCGGGAGGCGGGCCCCGGGGAGGCTGACGCCTCCCGCTCCTCAGCCTCCGGGGGTCCCCTCCCTGGCGCCGGCCGCTGGGGCCGGGCCAGCCCCGAAAGCCGGGCCCGGGCCCGGGCCTGCTTGCTCAGCCTTCCGTTGCCAGGGGCCTGAGCCTGGGGGCCTCCGCATGGGGAACCCTGAGTCCCGCGCCACGAGTCCCCCCGACCGTCCCGGCGACCACGGCACCTTTCGCGGCTTCGTCCCAGCCGTGGAGTGAGAGATCACTCCGTTCCCCCACAGAGGCCAGCCCCCTCCACGGGCGCCCCGGCCGCCCGCCACGGCGGAGGCGGACGCCCGGCCACGGCGCCTCCATCCACTCTGCTCGGGGAAAACTCCCCGGCGCCGGGGCCGCCGGCCGCGCCCCATCGTCGCGGCTCGTTTTCCGGGTGGCCGCGCCATGCCCCGAGCGAGAAAGGGCCCTGCTCCACGCGGCCCTGGGCGCTGACCAGGGCTGCCCAACGCCGGCCAATTCTCACGAGCGTTCTTCCCAAATCGATCCCGATTTGGGCAGAACGCTCGTGAGAATTGGCCGGAAAAACGCCCGGCGAACACACTTCGGGCACCAGAGGGCCGCAGGGCCGCCCCCCCGTGGCCCTGTCCGGGATCGCGTGTCGTCGCGTTCCGGCACCGCCAGGAGGAGCTCCGGGAGGCGGGCCCCGGGGAGGCAGACGCCTCCCGCTCCTCAGCCTCCGGGGGTCCCCTCCCTGGCGCCGGCCGCTGGGGCCGGGCCAGCCCCGAAAGCCGGGCCCGAGCCCGGGCCTGCTTGCTCAGCCTTCCGTTGCCAGGGGCCTGAGCCTGGGGGCCTCCGCATGGGGAACCCTGAGTCCCGCGCCACGAGTCCCCCCGACCGTCCCGGCGACCACGGCACCTTTCGCGGCTTCGTCCCAGCCGTGGAGTGAGAGATCACTCCGTTCCCCCACAGAGGCCAGCCCCCTCCACGGGCGCCCCGGCCGCCCGCCACGGCGGAGGCGGACGCCCGGCCACGGCGCCTCCATCCACTCTGCTCGGGGAAAACTCCCCGGCGCCGGGGGCCGCCGGCCGCGCCCCATCGTCGCGGCTCGTTTTCCGGGTGGCCGCGCCATGCCCCGAGCGAGAAAGGGCCCTGCTCCACGCGGCCCTGGGCGCTGACCAGGGCTGCCCAACGCCGGCCAATTCTCACGAGCGTTCTGCCCAAATCGATCCCGATTTGGGCAGAACGCTCGTGAGAATTGGCCGGAAAACGCCCGGCGAACACACTTCGGGCACCAGAGGGCCGCAGGGCCGCCCCCCCCGGGTGCCGCGTTCCGGCACCGCCAGGAGGAGCTCCGGGAGGCGGGCCCCGGGGAGGCCGACGCCTCCCGCTCCTCAGCCTCCGGGGGTCCCCTCCCTGGCGCCGGCCGCTGGGGCCGGGCCAGCCCCGAAAGCCGGGCCCGGGCCCGGGCCTGCTTGCTCAGCCTTCCGTTGCCAGGGGCCTGAGCCTGGGGGCCTCCGCATGGGGAACCCTGAGTCCCGCGCCACGAGTCCCCCCGACCGTCCCGGCGACCACGGCACCTTTCGCGGCTTCGTCCCAGCCGTGGAGTGAGAGATCACTCCGTTCCCCCACAGAGGCCAGCCCCCTCCACGGGCGCCCCGGCCGCCCGCCACGGCGGAGGCGGACGCCCGGCCACGGCGCCTCCATCCACTCTGCTCGGGGAAAACTCCCCGGCGCCGGGGCCGCCGGCCGCGCCCCATCGTCGCGGCTCGTTTTCCGGGTGGCCGCGCCATGCCCCGAGCGAGAAAGGGCCCTGCTCCACGCGGCCCTGGGCGCTGACCAGGGCTGCCCAACGCCGGCCAATTCTCACGAGCGTTCTGCCCAAATCGATCCCGATTTGGGCAGAACGCTCGTGAGAATTGGCCGGAAAACGCCCGGCGAACACACTTCGGGCACCAGAGGGCCGCAGGGCCGCCCCCCCGGGGCCCTGTCCGGGATCGCGTGTCGTCGCGTTCCGGCACCGCCAGGAGGAGCTCCGGGAGGCGGGCCCCGGGGAGGCAGACGCCTCCCGCTCCTCAGCCTCCGGGGGTCCCCTCCCTGGCGCCGGCCGCTGGGGCCGGGCCAGCCCCGAAAGCCGGGCCCGAGCCCGGGCCTGCTTGCTCAGCCTTCCGTTGCCAGGGGCCTGAGCCTGGGGGCCTCCGCATGGGGAACCCTGAGTCCCGCGCCACGAGTCCCCCCGACCGTCCCGGCGACCACGGCACCTTTCGCGGCTTCGTCCCAGCCGTGGAGTGAGAGATCACTCCGTTCCCCCACAGAGGCCAGCCCCCTCCACGGGCGCCCCGGCCGCCCGCCACGGCGGAGGCGGACGCCCGGCCACGGCGCCTCCATCCACTCTGCTCGGGGAAAACTCCCCGGCGCCGGGGCCGCCGGCCGCGCCCCATCGTCGCGGCTCGTTTTCCGGGTGGCCGCGCCATGCCCCGAGCGAGAAAGGGCCCTGCTCCACGCGGCCCTGGGCGCTGACCAGGGCTGCCCAACGCCGGCCAATTCTCACGAGCGTTCTGCCCAAATCGATCCCGATTTGGGCAGAACGCTCGTGAGAATTGGCCGGAAAACGCCCGGCGAACACACTTCGGGCACCAGAGGGCCGCAGGGCCGCCCCCCCGGGTGCCGCGTTCCGGCACCGCCAGGAGGAGCTCCGGGAGGCGGGCCCCGGGGAGGCCGACGCCTCCCGCTCCTCAGCCTCCGGGGGTCCCCTCCCTGGCGCCGGCCGCTGGGGCCGGGCCAGCCCCGAAAGCCGGGCCCGGGCCCGGGCCTGCTTGCTCAGCCTTCCGTTGCCAGGGGCCTGAGCCTGGGGGCCTCCGCATGGGGAACCCTGAGTCCCGCGCCACGAGTCCCCCCGACCGTCCCGGCGACCACGGCACCTTTCGCGGCTTCGTCCCAGCCGTGGAGTGAGAGATCACTCCGTTCCCCCACAGAGGCCAGCCCCCTCCACGGGCGCCCCGGCCGCCCGCCACGGCGGAGGCGGACGCCCGGCCACGGTGCCTCCATCCACTCTGCTCGGGGAAAACTCCCCGGCGCCGGGGCCGCCGGCCGCGCCCCATCGTCGCGGCTCGTTTTCCGGGTGGCCGCGCCATGCCCCGAGCGAGAAAGGGCCCTGCTCCACGCGGCCCTGGGCGCTGACCAGGGCTGCCCAACGCCGGCCAATTCTCACGAGCGTTCTGCCCAAATCGATCCCGATTTGGGCAGAACGCTCGTGAGAATTGGCCGGAAAACGCCCGGCGAACACACTTCGGGCACCAGAGGGCCGCAGGGCCGCCCCCCCGGGGCCCTGTCCGGGATCGCGTGTCGGCGCGTTCCGGCACCGCCAGGAGGAGCTCCGGGAGGCGGGCCCCGGGGAGGCCGACGCCTCCCGCTCCTCAGCCTCCGGGGGTCCCCTCCCTGGCGCCGGCCGCTGGGGCCGGGCCAGCCCCGAAAGCCGGGCCCGGGCCCGGGCCTGCTTGCTCAGCCTTCCGTTGCCAGGGGCCTGAGCCTGGGGGCCTCCGCATGGGGAACCCTGAGTCACGCGCCACGAGTCCCCCCGACCGTCCCGGCGACCACGGCACCTTTCGCGGCTTCGTCCCAGCCGTGGAGTGAGAGATCACTCCGTTCCCCCACAGAGGCCAGCCCCCTCCACGGGCGCCCCGGCCGCCCGCCACGGCGGAGGCGGACGCCCGGCCACGGCGCCTCCATCCACTCTGCTCGGGGAAAACTCCCCGGCGCCGGGGCCGCCGGCCGCGCCCCATCGTCGCGGCTCGTTTTCCGGGTGGCCGCGCCATGCCCCGAGCGAGAAAGGGCCCTGCTCCACGCGGCCCTGGGCGCTGACCAGGGCTGCCCAACGCCGGCCAATTCTCACGAGCGTTCTGCCCAAATCGATCCCGATTTGGGCAGAACGCTCGTGAGAATTGGCCGGAAAACGCCCGGCGAACACACTTCGGGCACCAGAGGGCCGCAGGGCCGCCCCCCCGGGGCCCTGTCCGGGATCGCGTGTCGGCGCGTTCCGGCACCGCCAGGAGGAGCTCCGGGAGGCGGGCCCCGGGGAGGCCGACGCCTCCCGCTCCTCAGCCTCCGGGGGTCCCCTCCCTGGCGCCGGCCGCTGGGGCCGGGTCAGCCCCGAAAGCCGGGCCCGGGCCCGGGCCTGCTTGCTCAGCCTTCCGTTGCCAGGGGCCTGAGCCTGGGGGCCTCCGCATGGGGAACCCTGAGTCCCGCGCCACGAGTCCCCCCGACCGTCCCGGCGACCACGGCACCTTTCGCGGCTTCGTCCCAGCCGTGGAGTGAGAGATCACTCCGTTCCCCCACAGAGGCCAGCCCCCTCCACGGGCGCCCCGGCCGCCCGCCACGGCGGAGGCGGACGCCCGGCCACGGCGCCTCCATCCACTCTGCTCGGGGGAAAACTCCCCGGCGCCGGGGCCGCCGGCCGCGCCCCATCGTCGCGGCTCGTTTTCCGGGTGGCCGCGCCATGCCCCGAGCGAGAAAGGGCCCTGCTCCACGCGGCCCTGGGCGCTGACCAGGGCTGCCCAACGCCGGCCAATTCTCACGAGCGTTCTGCCCAAATCGATCCCGATTTGGGCAGAACGCTCGTGAGAATTGGCCGGAAAACGCCCGGCGAACACACTTCGGGCACCAGAGGGCCGCAGGGCCGCCCCCCCGGGGCCCTGTCCGGGATCGCGTGTCGGCGCGTTCCGGCACCGCCAGGAGGAGCTCCGGGAGGCGGGCCCCGGGGAGGCCGACGCCTCCCGCTCCTCAGCCTCCGGGGGTCCCCTCCCTGGCGCCGGCCGCTGGGGCCGGGCCAGCCCCGAAAGCCGGGCCCGGGCCCGGGCCTGCTTGCTCAGCCTTCCGTTGCCAGGGGCCTGAGCCTGGGGGCCTCCGCATGGGGAACCCTGAGTCCCGCGCCACGAGTCCCCCCGACCGTCCCGGCGACCACGGCACCTTTCGCGGCTTCGTCCCAGCCGTGGAGTGAGAGATCACTCCGTTCCCCCACAGAGGCCAGCCCCCTCCACGGGCGCCCCGGCCGCCCGCCACGGCGGAGGCGGACGCCCGGCCACGGCGCCTCCATCCACTCTGCTCGGGGAAAACTCCCCGGCGCCGGGGCCGCCGGCCGCGCCCCATCGTCGCGGCTCGTTTTCCGGGTGGCCGCGCCATGCCCCGAGCGAGAAAGGGCCCTGCTCCACGCGGCCCTGGGCGCTGACCAGGGCTGCCCAACGCCGGCCAATTCTCACGAGCGTTCTGCCCAAATCGATCCCGATTTGGGCAGAACGCTCGTGAGAATTGGCCGGAAAACGCCCGGCGAACACACTTCGGGCACCAGAGGGCCGCAGGGCCGCGCCCCCGGGGCCCTGTCCGGGATCGCGTGTCGGCGCGTTCCGGCACCGCCAGGAGGAGCTCCGGGAGGCGGGCCCCGGGGAGGCCGACGCCTCCCGCTCCTCAGCCTCCGGGGGTCCCCTCCCTGGCGCCGGCCGCTGGGGCCGGGCCAGCCCCGAAAGCCGGGCCCGGGCCCGGGCCTGCTTGCTCAGCCTTCCGTTGCCAGGGGCCTGAGCCTGGGGGCCTCCGCATGGGGAACCCTGAGTCCCGCGCCACGAGTCCCCCCGACCGTCCCGGCGACCACGGCACCTTTCGCGGCTTCGTCCCAGCCGTGGAGTGAGAGATCACTCCGTTCCCCCACAGAGGCCAGCCCCCTCCACGGGCGCCCCGGCCGCCCGCCACGGCGGAGGCGGACGCCCGGCCACGGCGCCTCCATCCACTCTGCTCGGGGAAAACTCCCCGGCGCCTCGGCGGCCGGCCGCGCCCCATCGTCGCGGCTCGTTTTCCGGGTGGCCGCGCCATGCCCCGAGCGAGAAAGGGCCCTGCTCCACGCGGCCCTGGGCGCTGACCAGGGCTGCCCAACGCCGGCCAATTCTCACGAGCGTTCTGCCCAAATCGGGATCGATTTGGGCAGAACGCTCGTGAGAATTGGCCGGAAAACGCCCGGCGAACACACTTCGGGCACCACAGGGCCGCAGGGCCGCCCCCCCGGGGCCCTGTCCGGGATCGCGTGTCGGCGCGTTCCGGCACCGCCAGGAGGAGCTCCGGGAGGCGGGCCCCGGGGAGGCCGACGCCTCCCGCTCCTCAGCCTCCGGGGGTCCCCTCCCTGGCGCCGGCCGCTGGGGCCGGGCCAGCCCCGAAAGCCGGGCCCGGGCCCGGGCCTGCTTGCTCAGCCTTCCGTTGCCAGGGGCCTGAGCCTGGGGGCCTCCGCATGGGGAACCCTGAGTCCCGCGCCACGAGTCACCCCGACCGTCCCGGCGACCACGGCACCTTTCGCGGCTTCGTCCCAGCCGTGGAGTGAGAGATCACTCCGTTCCCCCACAGAGGCCAGCCCCCTCCACGGGCGCCCCGGCCGCCCGCCACGGCGGAGGCGGACGCCCGGCCACGGCGCCTCCATCCACTCTGCTCGGGGGAAAACTCCCCGGCGCCGGGGCCGCCGGCCGCGCCCCATCGTCGCGGCTCGTTTTCCGGGTGGCCGCGCCATGCCCCGAGCGAGAAAGGGCCCTGCTCCACGCGGCCCTGGGCGCTGACCAGGGCTGCCCAACGCCGGCCAATTCTCACGAGCGTTCTGCCCAAATCGATCCCGATTTGGGCAGAACGCTCGTGAGAATTGGCCGGAAAACGCCCGGCGAACACACTTCGGGCACCACAGGGCCGCAGGGCCGCCCCCCCGGGGCCCTGTCCGGGATCGCGTGTCGTCGCGTTCCGGCACCGCCAGGAGGAGCTCCGGGAGGCGGGCCCCGGGGAGGCCGACGCCTCCCGCTCCTCAGCCTCCGGGGGTCCCCTCCCTGGCGACGGCGGCTGGGGCCGGGCCAGCCCCGAAAGCCGGGCCCGGGCCCGGGCCTGCTTGCTCAGCCTTCCGTTGCCAGGGGCCTGAGCCTGGGGGCCTCCGCATGGGGAACCCTGAGTCACGCGCCACGAGTCCCCCCGACCGTCCCGGCGACCACGGCAACTTTCGCGGCTTCGTCCCAGCCGTGGAGTGAGAGATCACTCCGTTCCCCCACAGAGGCCAGCCCCCTCCACGGGCGCCCCGGCCGCCCGCCACGGCGGAGGCGGACGCCCGGCCACGGCGCCTCCATCCACTCTGCTCGGGGAAAACTCCCCGGCGCCGGGGCCGCCGGCCGCGCCCCATCGTCGCGGCTCGTTTTCCGGGTGGCCGCGCCATGCCCCGAGCGAGAAAGGGCCCTGCTCCACGCGGCCCTGGGCGCTGACCAGGGCTGCCCAACGCCGGCCAATTCTCACGAGCGTTCTGCCCAAATCGATCCCGATTTGGGCAGAACGCTCGTGAGAATTGGCCGGAAAACGCCCGGCGAACACACTTCGGGCACCAGAGGGCCGCAGGGCCGCCCCCCCGGGGCCCTGTCCGGGATCGCGTGTCGGCGCGTTCCGGCACCGCCAGGAGGAGCTCCGGGAGGCGGGCCCCGGGGAGGCCGACGCCTCCCGCTCCTCAGCCTCCGGGGGTCCCCTCCCTGGCGCCGGCCGCTGGGGCCGGGCCAGCCCCGAAAGCCGGGCCCGGGCCCGGGCCTGCTTGCTCAGCCTTCCGTTGCCAGGGGCCTGAGCCTGGGGGCCTCCGCATGGGGAACCCTGAGTCCCGCGCCACGAGTCCCCCCGACCGTCCCGGCGACCACGGCACCTTTCGCGGCTTCGTCCCAGCCGTGGAGTGAGAGATCACTCGGTTCCCCCACAGAGGCCAGCCCCCTCCACGGGCGCCCCGGCCGCCCGCCACGGCGGAGGCGGACGCCCGGCCACGGCGCCTCCATCCACTCTGCTCGGGGAAAACTCCCCGGCGCCGGGGCCGCCGGCCGCGCCCCATCGTCGCGGCTCGTTTTCCGGGTGGCCGCGCCATGCCCCGAGCGAGAAAGGGCCCTGCTCCACGCGGCCCTGGGCGCTGACCAGGGCTGCCCAACGCCGGCCAATTCTCACGAGCGTTCTGCCCAAATCGATCCCGATTTGGGCAGAACGCTCGTGAGAATTGGCCGGAAAACGCCCGGCGAACACACTTCGGGCACCAGAGGGCCGCAGGGCCGCGCCCCCGGGGCCCTGTCCGGGATCGCGTGTCGGCGCGTTCCGGCACCGCCAGGAGGAGCTCCGGGAGGCGGGCCCCGGGGAGGCTGACGCCTCCCGCTCCTCAGCCTCCGGGGGTCCCCTCCCTGGCGCCGGCCGCTGGGGCCGGGCCAGCCCCGAAAGCCGGGCCCGGGCCCGGGCCTGCTTGCTCAGCCTTCCGTTGCCAGGGGCCTGAGCCTGGGGGCCTCCGCATGGGGAACCCTGAGTCCCGCGCCACGAGTCCCCCCGACCGTCCCGGCGACCACGGCACCTTTCGCGGCTTCGTCCCAGCCGTGGAGTGAGAGATCACTCCGTTCCCCCACAGAGGCCAGCCCCCTCCACGGGCGCCCCGGCCGCCCGCCACGGCGGAGGCGGACGCCCGGCCACGGCGCCTCCATCCACTCTGCTCGGGGAAAACTCCCCGGCGCCGGGGCCGCCGGCCGCGCCCCATCGTCGCGGCTCGTTTTCCGGGTGGCCGCGCCATGCCCCGAGCGAGAAAGGGCCCTGCTCCACGCGGCCCTGGGCGCTGACCAGGGCTGCCCAACGCCGGCCAATTCTCACGAGCGTTCTTCCCAAATCGATCCCGATTTGGGCAGAACGCTCGTGAGAATTGGCCGGAAAACGCCCGGCGAACACACTTCGGGCACCAGAGGGCCGCAGGGCCGCCCCCCCGGGGCCCTGTCCGGGATCGCGTGTCGTCGCGTTCCGGCACCGCCAGGAGGAGCTCCGGGAGGCGGGCCCCGGGGAGGCAGACGCCTCCCGCTCCTCAGCCTCCGGGGGTCCCCTCCCTGGCGCCGGCCGCTGGGGCCGGGCCAGCCCCGAAAGCCGGGCCCGAGCCCGGGCCTGCTTGCTCAGCCTTCCGTTGCCAGGGGCCTGAGCCTGGGGGCCTCCGCATGGGGAACCCTGAGTCCCGCGCCACGAGTCCCCCCGACCGTCCCGGCGACCACGGCACCTTTCGCGGCTTCGTCCCAGCCGTGGAGTGAGAGATCACTCCGTTCCCCCACAGAGGCCAGCCCCCTCCACGGGCGCCCCGGCCGCCCGCCACGGCGGAGGCGGACGCCCGGCCACGGCGCCTCCATCCACTCTGCTCGGGGAAAACTCCCCGGCGCCGGGGCCGCCGGCCGCGCCCCATCGTCGCGGCTCGTTTTCCGGGTGGCCGCGCCATGCCCCGAGCGAGAAAGGGCCCTGCTCCACGCGGCCCTGGGCGCTGACCAGGGCTGCCCAACGCCGGCCAATTCTCACGAGCGTTCTGCCCAAATCGATCCCGATTTGGGCAGAACGCTCGTGAGAATTGGCCGGAAAACGCCCGGCGAACACACTTCGGGCACCAGAGGGCCGCAGGGCCGCCCCCCCGGGTGCCGCGTTCCGGCACCGCCAGGAGGAGCTCCGGGAGGCGGGCCCCGGGGAGGCCGACGCCTCCCGCTCCTCAGCCTCCGGGGGTCCCCTCCCTGGCGCCGGCCGCTGGGGCCGGGCCAGCCCCGAAAGCCGGGCCCGGGCCCGGGCCTGCTTGCTCAGCCTTCCGTTGCCAGGGGCCTGAGCCTGGGGGCCTCCGCATGGGGAACCCTGAGTCCCGCGCCACGAGTCCCCCCGACCGTCCCGGCGACCACGGCACCTTTCGCGGCTTCGTCCCAGCCGTGGAGTGAGAGATCACTCCGTTCCCCCACAGAGGCCAGCCCCCTCCACGGGCGCCCCGGCCGCCCGCCACGGCGGAGGCGGACGCCCGGCCACGGCGCCTCCATCCACTCTGCTCGGGGAAAACTCCCCGGCGCCGGGGCCGCCGGCCGCGCCCCATCGTCGCGGCTCGTTTTCCGGGTGGCCGCGCCATGCCCCGAGCGAGAAAGGGCCCTGCTCCACGCGGCCCTGGGCGCTGACCAGGGCTGCCCAACGCCGGCCAATTCTCACGAGCGTTCTGCCCAAATCGATCCCGATTTGGGCAGAACGCTCGTGAGAATTGGCCGGAAAACGCCCGGCGAACACACTTCGGGCACCAGAGGGCCGCAGGGCCGCCCCCCCGGGGCCCTGTCCGGGATCGCGTGTCGGCGCGTTCCGGCACCGCCAGGAGGAGCTCCGGGAGGCGGGCCCCGGGGAGGCCGACGCCTCCCGCTCCTCAGCCTCCGGGGGTCCCCTCTCTGGCGCCAGCCGCTGGGGCCGGGCCAGCCCCGAAAGCCGGGCCCGGGCCCGGGCCTGCTTGCTCAGCCTTCCGTTGCCAGGGGCCTGAGCCTGGGGGCCTCCGCATGGGGAACCCTGAGTCCCGCGCCACGAGTCCCCCCGACCGTCCCGGCGACCACGGCACCTTTCGCGGCTTCGTCCCAGCCGTGGAGTGAGAGATCACTCCGTTCCCCCACAGAGGCCAGCCCCCTCCACGGGCGCCCCGGCCGCCCGCCACGGCGGAGGCGGACGCCCGGCCACGGCGCCTCCATCCACTCTGCTCGGGGAAAACTCCCCGGCGCCGGGGCCGCCGGCCGCGCCCCATCGTCGCGGCTCGTTTTCCGGGTGGCCGCGCCATGCCCCGAGCGAGGAAAGGGCCCTGCTCCACGCGGCCCTGGGCGCTGACCAGGGCTGCCCAACGCCGGCCAATTCTCACGAGCGTTCTGCCCAAATCGATCCCGATTTGGGCAGAACGCTCGTGAGAATTGGCCGGAAAACGCCCGGCGAACACACTTCGGGCACCACAGGGCCGCAGGTCCGCCCCCCCGGGGCCCTGTCCGGGATCGCGTGTCGGCGCGTTCCGGCACCGCCAGGAGGAGCTCCGGGAGGCGGGCCCCGGGGAGGCCGACGCCTCCCGCTCCTCAGCCTCCGGGGGTCCCCTCCCTGGCGCCGGCCGCTGGGGCCGGGCCAGCCCCGAAAGCCGGGCCCGGGCCCGGGCCTGCTTGCTCAGCCTTCCGTTGCCAGGGGCCTGAGCCTGGGGGCCTCCGCATGGGGAACCCTGAGTCCCGCGCCACGAGTCCCCCCGACCGTCCCGGCGACCACGGCACCTTTCGCGGCTTCGTCCCAGCCGTGGAGTGAGAGATCACTCCGTTCCCCCACAGAGGCCAGCCCCCTCCACGGGCGCCCCGGCCGCCCGCCACGGCGGAGGCGGACGCCCGGCCACGGCGCCTCCATCCACTCTGCTCGGGGAAAACTCCCCGGCGCCGGGGCCGCCGGCCGCGCCCCATCGTCGCGGTTCGTTTTCCGGGTGGCCGCGCCATGCCCCGAGCGAGAAAGGGCCCTGCTCCACGCGGCCCTGGGCGCTGACCAGGGCTGCCCAACGCCGGCCAATTCTCACGAGCGTTCTGCCCAAATCGATCCCGATTTGGGCAGAACGCTCGTGAGAATTGGCCGGAAAACGCCCGGCGAACACACTTCGGGCACCAGAGGGCCGCAGGGCCGCCCCCCCGGGGCCCTGTCCGGGATCGCGTGTCGGCGCGTTCCGGCACCGCCAGGAGGAGCTCCGGGAGGCGGGCCCCGGGGAGGCCGACGCCTCCCGCTCCTCAGCCTCCGGGGGTCCCCTCCCTGGCGCCGGCCGCTGGGGCCGGGCCAGCCCCGAAAGCCGGGCCCGGGCCCGGGCCTGCTTGCTCAGCCTTCCGTTGCCAGGGGCCTGAGCCTGGGGGCCTCCGCATGGGGAACCCTGAGTCCCGCGCCACGAGTCCCCCCGACCGTCCCGGCGACCACGGCACCTTTCGCGGCTTCGTCCCAGCCGTGGAGTGAGAGATCACTCCGTTCCCCCACAGAGGCCAGCCCCCTCCACGGGCGCCCCGGCCGCCCGCCACGGCGGAGGCGGACGCCCGGCCACGGCGCCTCCATCCACTCTGCTCGGGGAAAACTCCCCGGCGCCGGGGCCGCCGGCCGCGCCCCATCGTCGCGGCTCGTTTTCCGGGTGGCCGCGCCATGCCCCGAGCGAGAAAGGGCCCTGCTCCACGCGGCCCTGGGCGCTGACCAGGGCTGCCCAACGCCGGCCAATTCTCACGAGCGTTCTGCCCAAATCGATCCCGATTTGGGCAGAACGCTCGTGAGAATTGGCCGGAAAACGCCCGGCGAACACACTTCGGGCACCACAGGGCCGCAGGGCCGCCCCCCCGGGGCCCTGTCCGGGATCGCGTGTCGGCGGCGTTCCGGCACCGCCAGGAGGAGCTCCGGGAGGCGGGCCCCGGGGAGGCCGACGCCTCCCGCTCCTCAGCCTCCGGGGGTCCCCTCCCTGGCGCCGGCCGCTGGGGCCGGGCCAGCCCCGAAAGCCGGGCCCGGGCCCGGGCCTGCTTGCTCAGCCTTCCGTTGCCAGGGGCCTGAGCCTGGGGGCCTCCGCATGGGGAACCCTGAGTCCCGCGCCACGAGTCCCCCCGACCGTCCCGGCGACCACGGCACCTTTCGCGGCTTCGTCCCAGCCGTGGAGTGAGAGATCACTCCGTTCCCCCACAGAGGCCAGCCCCCTCCACGGGCGCCCCGGCCGCCCGCCACGGCGGAGGCGGACGCCCGGCCCACGGCGCCTCCATCCACTCTGCTCGGGGAAAACTCCCCGGCGCCGGGGCCGCCTGCCGCGCCCCCATCGTCGCGGCTCGTTTTCCGGTGGCCGCGCCATGCCCCGAGCGAGAAAGGGCCCTGCTCCACGCGGCCCTGGGCGCTGACCAGGGCTGCCCAACGCCGGCCAATTCTCACGAGCGTTCTGCCCAAATCGATCCCGATTTGGGCAGAACGCTCGTGAGAATTGGCCGGAAAACGCCCGGCCGAACACACTTCTTCGGGCACCAGAGTGCCGCAGGGCCGCCCCCCCGGGGCCCTGTCCGGGATCGCGTGTCGGCGCGTTCCGGCACCGCCAGGAGGAGCTCCGGGAGGCGGGCCCCGGGGAGGCCGACGCCTCCCGCTCCTCAGCCTCCGGGGGTCCCCTCCCTGGCGCCGGCCGCTGGGGCCGGGCCAGCCCCGAAAGCCGGGCCCGGGCCCGGGCCTGCTTGCTCAGCCTTCCGTTGCCAGGGGCCTGAGCCTGGGGGCCTCCGCATGGGGAACCCTGAGTCCCGCGCCACGAGTCCCCCCCGACCGTCCCGGCGACCACGGCACCCTTTCGCGGCTTCGTCCCAGCCGTGGAGTGAGAGATCACTCCGTTCCCCCCACAGAGGCCAGCCCCCTCCACGGGCGCCCCGGCCGCCCGCCACGGCGGAGGCGGACGCCCGGCCACGGCGCCTCCATCCACTCTGCTCGGGGGAAAACTCCCCGGCGCCGGGGGGCCGCCGGCCGCGCCCCATCGTCGCGGCTCGTTTTCCGGGTGGCCGCGCCATGCCCCGAGCGAGGAAAGGGCCCTGCTCCACGCGGCCCTGGGCGCTGACCAGGGCTGCCCAACGCCGGCCAATTCTCACGAGCGTTCTGCCCAAATCGATCCCGATTTGGGCAAAACGCTCGTGAGAATTGGCCGGAAAAACGCCCGGCGAACACACTTCGGGCACCACAGGGCCGCAGGGCCGCCCCCCCGGGGCCCTGTCCGGGATCGCGTGTCGGCGCGTTCCGGCACCGCCAGGAGGAGCTCCGGGAGGCGGGCCCCGGGGAGGCCGACGCCTCCCGCTCCTCAGCCTCCGGGGGTCCCCTCCCTGGCGCCGGCCGCTGGGGCCGGGCCAGCCCCGAAAGCCGGGCCCGGGCCCGGGCCTGCTTGCTCAGCCTTCCGTTGCCAGGGGCCTGAGCCTGGGGGCCTCCGCATGGGGAACCCTGAGTCCCGCGCCACGAGTCCCCCCCGACCGTCCCGGCGACCACGGCACCTTTCGCGGCTTCGTCCCAGCCGTGGAGTGAGAGATCACTCCGTTCCCCCACAGAGGCCAGCCCCCCTCCACGGCGCCCCGGCCGCCCGCCACGGCGGAGGCGGACGCCCGGCCACGGCGCCTCCATCCACTCTGCTCGGGGAAAACTCCCCGGCGCCGGGGCCCGCCGGCCGCGCCCCATCGTCGCGGCTCGTTTTCCGGGTGGCCGCGCCATGCCCCGAGCGAGAAAGGGCCCTGCTCCACGCGGCCCTGGGCGCTGACCAGGGGCTGCCCAACGCCGGCCAATTCTCATGAGCGTTCTGCCCAAATCGATCCCGATTTGGGCAGAACGCTCGTGAGAATTGGCCGGAAAACGCCCGGCGAACACTCTTCGGGCACCAGAGGGCCGCAGGGCCGCCCCCCCGGGGCCCTGTCCGGGATCGCGTCTCGGCGCGTTCCGGCACCGCCAGGAGGAGCTCCGGGAGGCGGGCCCCCGGGGAGGCCGACGCCTCCCGCTCCTCAGCCTCCGGGGGTCCCCTCCCTGGCGCCGGCCGCTGGGGCCCGGGCCAGCCCCGAAAGCCGGGGCCCGGGCCCGGGCTGCTTGCTCAGCCTTCCGTTGCCAGGGGCCTGAGCCTGGGGGCCTCCGCATGGGGAACCCTGAGTCCCGCGCCACGAGTCCCCCCGACCGTCCCGGCGACCACGGCACCTTTCGCGTCTTCGTCCCAGCCGTGGAGTGAGAGATCACTCCGTTCCCCCACAGAGGCCAGCCCCCTCCACGGGCGCCCCGGCCGCCCGCCACGGCGGAGGCGGACGCCCGGCCACGGCGCCTCCATCCACTCTGCTCGGGGGAAAACTCCCCGGCGCCGGGGCCGCCGGCCGCGCCCCATCGTCGCGGCTCGTTTTCCGGGTGGCCGCGCCATGCCCCGAGCGAGAAAGGGCCCTGCTCCACGCGGCCCTGGGCGCTGACCAGGGCTGCCCAACGGCCGGCCAATTCTCACGAGCGTTCTGCCCAAATCGATCCCGATTTGGGCAGAACGCTCGTGAGAATTGGCCGGAAAACGCCCGGCGAACACACTTCGGGCACCAGAGGGCCGCAGGGCCGCGCCCCCGGGGCCCTGTCCGGGATCGCGTGTCGGCGCGTTCCGGCACCGCCAGGAGGAGCTCCGGGAGGCGGGCCCCGGGGAGGCCGACGCCTCCCGCTCCTCAGCCTCCGGGGGGTCCCCTCCCTGGCGCCGGCCGCTGGGGCCGGGCCAGCCCCGAAAGCCGGGCCCGGGCCCGGGCCTGCTTGCTCAGCCTTCCGTTGCCCAGGGGGCCTGAGCCTGGGGGCCTCCGCATGGGGAACTCTGAGTCCCGCGCCACGAGTCCCCCCGACCGTCCCGGCGACCACGGCACCTTTCGCGGCTTCGTCCCAGCCGTGGAGTGAGAGATCACTCCGTTCCCCCACAGAGGCCCAGCCCCCTCCACGGGCGCCCCGGCCGCCCACCACGGCGGAGGCGGACGCCCGGCCACGGCGCCTCCATCCACTCTGCTCGGGGAAAACTCCCCGGCGCCGGGGCCGCCGGCCGCGCCCCATCGTCGCGGCTCGTTTTCCGGGTGGCCGCGCCATGCCCCGAGCGAGAAAGGGCCCTGCTCCACGCGGCCCTGGGCGCTGACCAGGGCTGCCCAACCGCCGGCCAATTCTCACGAGCGTTCTGCCCAAATCGATCCCGATTTGGGCAAAAACGCTCGTGAGAATTGGCCGGAAAACGCCCGGCGAACACACTTCGGGCACCACAGGGCCGCAGGGCCGCCCCCCCGGGGCCCTGTCCGGGATCGCGTGTCGGCGCGTTCCGGCACCGCCAGGAGGAGCTCCGGGAGGCGGGCCCCGGGGAGGCCGACGCCTCCCGCTCCTCAGCCTCCGGGGGGTCCCCTCCCTGGCGCCGGCCGCTGGGGCCGGGCCAGCCCCGAAAGCCCGGGCCCGGGCCCGGGCCTGCTTGCTCAGCCTTCCGTTGCCAGGGGCCTGAGCCTGGGGGGCCTCCGCATGGGGAACCCTGAGTCCCGCGCCACGAGTCCCCCCGACCGTCCCGGCGACCACGGCACCTTTCGCGGCTTTCGTCCCAGCCGTGGAGTGAGAGATCACTCCGTTCCCCCACAGAGGCCAGCCCCCTCCCACGGGCGCCCCGGCCGCCCGCCACGGCGGAGGCGGACGCCCGGCCACGGCGCCTCCATCCACTCTGCTCGGGGAAAACTCCCCGGCGCCGGGGGCCGCCGGCCGCGCCCCATCGTCGCGGCTCGTTTTCCGGGTGGCCGCGCCATGCCCCGAGCGAGAGAAGGGCCCTGCTCCACGCGGCCCTGGGCGCTGACCAGGGCTGCCCAACGCCGGCCAATTCTCATGAGCGTTCTGCCCAAATCGATCCCGATTTGGGCAGAACGCTCGTGAGAATTGGCCGGGAAAACGCCCGGCGAACACTCTTCGGGCACCAGAGGGCCGCAGGGCCGCCCCCCCCCGGGGCCCTGTCCGGGATCGCGTCTCGGCGCGTTCCGGCACCGCCAGGAGGAGCTCCGGGAGGCGGGCCCCGGGGAGGCCGACGCCTCCCGCTCCTCAGCCTCCGGGGGTCCCCTCCCTGGCGCCGGCCGCTGGGGCCCGGGCCAGCCCCGAAAGCCGGGCCCGGGCCCGGGCCTGCTTGCTCAGCCTTCCCGTTGCCAGGGGCCTGAGCCTGGGGGCCTCCGCATGGGGAACCCTGAGTCCCGCGCCACGAGTCCCCCCCGACCGTCCCGGCGACCACGGCACCTTTCGCGTCTTCGTCCCAGCCGTGGAGTGAGAGATCACTCCGTTCCCCCACAGAGGCCAGC
Organism: Meles meles; assembly: GCF_922984935.1. NCBI lineage: Eukaryota > Metazoa > Chordata > Mammalia > Carnivora > Mustelidae > Meles > Meles meles. The sequence continues at coordinate 79,075 of NW_025721130.1, forward strand.
CCCCTCCACGGCGCCCCGGCCGCCCGCCACGGCGGAGAGGCGGACGCCCGGCCACGGCGCCTCCATCCACTCTGCTCGGGGGAAAACTCCCCGGCGCCGGGGCCGCCGGCCCGCGCCCCATCGTCGCGGCTCGTTTTCCCGGGTGGCCGCGCCATGCCCCGAGCGAGGAAAAGGGCCCTGCTCCACGCGGCCCTGGGCGCTGACCAGGGCTGCCCAAACGCCGGCCAATTCTCACGAGCGTTCTGCCCAAATCGATCCCGATTTGGGCAGAACGCTCGTGAGAATTGGCCGGAAAACGCCCGGCGAACACACTTCGGGCACCAGAGGGCCGCAGGGCCGCGCCCCCGGGGCCCTGTCCGGGATCGCGTGTCGGCGCGTTCCGGCACCGCCAGGAGGAGCTCCGGGAGGCGGGCCCCCGGGGAGGCCGACGCCTCCCGCTCCTCAGCCTCCGGGGGTCCCCTCCCCTGGCGCCGGCCGCTGGGGCCGGGCCAGCCCCCGAAAGCCGGGCCCGGGCCCGGGCCTGCTTGCTCAGCCTTCCGTTGCCAGGGCCTGAGCCTGGGGGCCTCCGCATGGGGAACTCTGAGTCCCGCGCCACGAGTCCCCCCGACCGTCCCGGCGACCACGGCACCTTTCGCGGCTTCGTCCCAGCCGTGGAGTGAGAGATCACTCCGTTCCCCCACAGAGGCCAGCCCCCTCCACGGGCGCCCCGGCCGCCCACCACGGCGGAGGCGGACGCCCGGCCACGGCGCCTCCATCCACTCTGCTCGGGGAAGGAAACTCCCCGGCGCCGGGGCCCGCCGGCCGCGCCCCATCGTCGCGGCTCGTTTTCCGGGTGGCCGCGCCATGCCCCGAGCGAGAAAGGGCCCTGCTCCACGCGGCCCTGGGCGCTGACCAGGGCTGCCCAACGCCGGCCAATTCTCACGAGCGTTCTGCCCAAATCGATCCCGATTTGGGCAGACGCTCGTGAGAATTGGCCGGAAAACGCCCGGCGAACACACTTCGGGCACCAGAGTGCCCGCAGAGGGCCGCCCCCCCGGGGCCCTGTCCGGGATCGCGTGTCGGCGCGTTCCGGCACCGCCAGGAGGAGCTCCGGGAGGCGGGCCCCGGGGAGGCCGACGCCTCCCGCTCCTCAGCCTCCGGGGGTCCCCTCCCTGGCGCCGGCCGCTGGGGCCGGGCCAGCCCCGAAAGCCGGGCCCGGGCCCGGGCCTGCTTGCTCAGCCTTCCGTTGCCAGGGGCCTGAGCCTGGGGGCCTCCGCATGGGGAACCCTGAGTCCCGCGCCACGAGTCCCCCCGACCGTCCCGGCGACCACGGCACCTTTCGCGGGCTTCGTCCCAGCCGTGGAGTGAGAGATCACTCCGTTCCCCCACAGAGGCCAGCCCCCTCCACGGGCGCCCCGGCCGCCCGCCACGGCGGAGGCGGACGGCCCGGCCACGGCGCCTCCATCCACTCTGCTCGGGGAAAACTCCCCGGCGCCGGGGCCGCCGGCCGCGCCCCATCGTCGCGGCTCGTTTTCCGGGTGGCCGCGCCATGCCCCGAGCGAGAAAGGGCCCTACTCCACGCGGCCCTGGGCGCTGACCAGGGCTGCCCAACGCCGGCCAATTCTCACGAGCGTTCTGCCCAAATCGATCCCGATTTGGGGCAGAACGCTCGTGAGAATTGGCCGGAAAAACGCCCGGCGAACACACTTCGGGCACCAGAGGGCCGCAGGGCCGCCCCCCCCGGGGCCCTGTCCGGGATCGCGTGTCGGCGCGTTCCGGCACCCGCCAGGAGGAGCTCCGGGAGGCGGGCCCCGGGGAGGCCGACGCCTCCCGCTCCTCAGCCTCCGGGGGTCCCCCTCCCTGGCGCCGGCCGCTGGGGCCGGGCCAACCCGAAAGCCGGGCCCGGGCCCGGGCCTGCTTGCTCAGCCTTCCGTTTGCCAGGGGCCTGAGCCTGGGGGCCTCCGCATGGGGAACCCTGAGTCCCGCGCCTCGAGTCCCCCCGACCGTCCCGGCGACCACGGCACCTTTCGCGGCTTCGTCCCAGCCGTGGGAGTGAGAGATCACTCCGTTCCCCCCACAGAGGCCAGTCCCCTCCACGGGCGCCCCGGCCGCCCGCCACGGCGGAGGCGGACGCCCGGCCACGGCGGCCTCCTCCATCCACTCTGCTCGGGGAAAACTCCCCGGCGCCGGGGCCGCCGGCCGCGCCCCATCGTCGCGGCTCGTTATCCCGGGTGGCCGCGCCATGCCCCCGAGCGAGAAAGGGCCCTGCTCCACGCGGCCCTGGGCGCTGACCAGGGCTGCCCAACGCCGGCCAATTCTCACGAGCGTTCTGCCCAAATCGATCCCGATTTGGGCAGAACGCTCGTGAGAATTGGCCGGGGAAAAACGCCCGGCGAACACACTTCGGGCACCAGAGGGCCGCAGGGCCGCGCCCCCGGGGCCCTGTCCGGGATCGGCGTGTCGGCGCGTTCCGGCCACCGGCCAGGAGGAGCTCCGGGAGGCGGGCCCCGGGGAGGCCGACGCCTCCCGCTCCTCAGCCTCCGGGGGTCCCCTCCCTGGCGCCGGCCGCTGGGGCCGGGCCAGCCCCGAAAGCCGGGCCCGGGCCCGGGCCTGCTTGCTCAGCCTTCCGTTGCCAGGGGGCCTGAGCCTGGGGGCCTCCGCATGGGGAACCCTGAGTCCCGCGCCACGAGTCCCCCCCGACGTCCCGGCGACCACGGCACCTTTCGCGGCTTCGTCCCAGCCGTGGAGTGAAGAGATCACTCCCGTTCCCCCACAGAGGCCAGCCCCCTCCCACGGGCGCCCCGGCCGCCCGCCACGGCGGAGGCGGACGCCCGGCCACGGCGCCTCCATCCACTCTGCTCGGGGAAAACTCCCCGGCGCCGGGGCCGCCGGCCGCGCCCCATCGTCGCGGCTCGTTTTCCGCCGTGGCCGCGCCATGCCCCGAGCGAGAAAGGGCCCTGCTCCACGCGGCCCTGGGCGCTGACCAGGGCTGCCCAACGCCGGCCAATTCTCACGAGCGTTCTGCCCAAATCGATCCCGATTTGGGCAGAACGCTCGTGAGAATTGGCCGGAAAACGCCCGGCGAACACACTTCGGGCACCACAGGGCCGCAGGGGCCGCCCCCCCGGGGCCCTGTCCGGGATCGCGTGTCGTCGCGTTCCGGCACCGCCAGGAGGAGCTCCGGGAGGCGGGCCCCGGGGGAGGCAGACGCCTCCCGCTCCTCAGCCTCCGGGGGTCCCCTCCCTGGCGCCGGCCGCTGGGGCCGGGCCAGCCCCGAAAGCCGGGCCCGAGCCCGGGCCTGCTTGCTCAGCCTTCCGTTGCCAGGGGCCTGAGCCTGGGGGCCTCCGCATGGGGAACCCTGAGTCCCGCGCCACGAGTCCCCCCCGACCGTCCCGGCGACCACGGCACCTTTCGCGGCTTCGTCCCAGCCGTGGAGTGGAGAGATCACTCCGTTCCCCCACAGAGGCCAGCCCCCTCCACGGGCGCCCCGGCCGCCCGCCACGGCGGAGGCGGACGCCCGGCCACGGCGCCTCCATCCACTCTGCTCGGGGAAAACTCCCCGGCGCCGGGGCCGCCGGCCGCGCCCCATCGTCGCGGCTCGTTTTCCGGGTGGCCGCGCCATGCCCCGAGCGAGAAAGGGCCCTGCTCCACGCGGCCCTGGGCGCTGACCAGGGCTGCCCAACGCCGGCCAATTCTCACGAGCCTTCTGCCCAAATCGATCCCGATTTGGGCAGAACGCTCGTGAGAATTGGCCGGAAAACGCCCGGCGAACACACTTCGGGCACCACAGGGCCGCAGGGCCGCCCCCCCGGGGCCCTGTCCGGGATCGCGTGTCGTCGCGTTTCGGCACCGCCAGGAGGAGCTCCGGGAGGCGGGCCCCGGGGAGGCAGACGCCTCCCGCTCCTCAGCCTCCGGGGGTCCCCTCCCTGGCGCCGGCCGCTGGGGCCGGGCCAGCCCCGAAAGCCGGGCCCGAGCCCGGGCCTGCTTGCTCAGCCTTCCGTTGCCAGGGGCCTGAGCCTGGGGGCCTCCCCATGGGGAACCCTGAGTCCCGCGCCACGAGTCCCCCCGACCGTCCCGGCGACCACGGCACCTTTCGCGGCTTCGTCCCAGCCGTGGAGTGAGAGATCACTCCGTTCCCCCACAGAGGCCAGCCCCCTCCACGGGCGCCCCGGCCGCCCGCCACGGCGGAGGCGGACGCCCGGCCACGGCGCCTCCATCCACTCTGCTCGGGGAAAACTCCCCGGCGCCGGGGCCGCCGGCCGCGCCCCATCGTCGCGGCTCGTTTTCCGGGTGGCCGCGCCATGCCCCGAGCGAGAAAGGGCCCTGCTCCACGCGGCCCTGGGCGCTGACCAGGGCTGCCCAACGCCGGCCAATTCTCACGAGCGTTCTGCCCAAATCGATCCCGATTTGGGCAGAACGCTCGTGAGAATTGGCCGGAAAACGCCCGGCGAACACACTTCGGGCACCACAGGGCCGCAGGGCCGCCCCCCCGCGGCCCTGTCCGGGATCGCGTGTCGGCGCGTTCCGGCACCGCCAGGAGGAGCTCCGGGAGGCGGGCCCCGGGGAGGCCGACGCCTCCCGCTCCTCAGCCTCCGGGGGTCCCCTCCCTGGCGCCGGCCGCTGGGGCCGGGCCAGTCCCGAAAGCCGGGCCCGGGCCCGGGCCTGCTTGCTCAGCCTTCCGTTGCCAGGGGCCTGAGCCTGGGGGCCTCCGCATGGGGAACCCTCAGTCCCGCGCCACGAGTCCCCCCGACCGTCCCGGCGACCACGGCACCTTTCGCGGCTTCGTCCCAGCCGTGGAGTGAGAGATCACTCCGTTCCCCCACAGAGGCCAGCCCCCTCCACGGGCGCCCCGGCCGCCCGCCACGGCGGAGGCGGACGCCCGGCCACGGCGCCTCCATCCACTCTGCTCGGGGAAAACTCCCCGGCGCCGGGGCCGCCGGCCGCGCCCCATCGTCGCGGCTCGTTTTCCGGGTGGCCGCGCCATGCCCCGAGCGAGAAAGGGCCCTGCTCCACGCGGCCCTGGGCGCTGACCAGGGCTGCCCAACGCCGGCCAATTCTCACGAGCGTTCTGCCCAAATCGATCCCGATTTCGGCAGAACGCTCGTGAGAATTGGCCGGAAAACGCCCGGCGAACACACTTCGGGCACCAGAGGGCCGCAGGGCCGCGCCCCCGGGGCCCTGTCCGGGATCGCGTGTCGGCGCGTTCCGGCACCGCCAGGAGGAGCTCCGGGAGGCGGGCCCCGGGGAGGCCGACGCCTCCCGCTCCTCAGCCTCCGGGGGTCCCCTCCCTGGCGCCGGCCGCTGGGGCCGGGCCAGCCCCGAAAGCCGGGCCCGGGCCCGGGCCTGCTTGCTCAGCCTTCCGTTGCCAGGGGCCTGAGCCTGGGGGCCTCCGCATGGGGAACCCTGAGTCCCGCGCCACGAGTCCCCCGACCGTCCCGGCGACCACGGCACCTTTCGCGGCTTCGTCCCAGCCGTGGAGTGAGAGATCACTCCGTTCCCCCACAGAGGCCAGCCCCCTCCACGGGCGCCCCGGCCGCCCGCCACGGCGGAGGCGGACGCCCGGCCACGGCGCCTCCATCCACTCTGCTCGGGGAAAACTCCCCGGCGCCGGGGCCGCCGGCCGCGCCCCATCGTCGCGGCTCGTTTTCCGGGTGGCCGCGCCATGCCCCGAGCGAGAAAGGGCCCTGCTCCACGCGGCCCTGGGCGCTGACCGGGGCTGCCCAACGCCGGCCAATTCTCACGAGCGTTCTGCCCAAATCGATCCCGATTTGGGCCGAACGCTCGTGAGAATTGGCCGGAAAACGCCCGGCGAACACACTTCGGGCACCAGAGGGCCGCAGGGCCGCCCCCGCGGGGCCCTGTCCGGGATCGCGTGTCGGCGCGTTCCGGCACCGCCAGGAGGAGCTCCGGGAGGCGGGCCCCGGGGAGGCCGACGCCTCCCGCTCCTCAGCCTCCGGGGGTCCCCTCCCTGGCGCCGGCCGCTGGGGCCGGGCCAGCCCCGAAAGCCGGGCCCGGGCCCGGGCCTGCTTGCTCAGCCTTCCGTTGCCAGGGGCCTGAGCCTGGGGGCCTCCGCATGGGGAACCCTGAGTCCCGCGCCACGAGTCCCCCCGACCGTCCCGGCGACCACGGCACCTTTCGCGGCTTCGTCCCAGCCGTGGAGTGAGAGATCACTCCGTTCCCCCACAGAGGCCAGCCCCCTCCACGGGCGCCCCGGCCGCCCGCCACGGCGGAGGCGGACGCCCGGCCACGGCGCCTCCATCCACTCTGCTCGGGGAAAACTCCCCGGCGCCGGGGCCGCCGGCCGCGCCCCATCGTCGCGGCTCGTTTTCCGGGTGGCCGCGCCATGCCCCGAGCGAGAAAGGGCCCTGCTCCACGCGGCCCTGGGCGCTGACCAGGGCTGCCCAACGCCGGCCAATTCTCACGAGCGTTCTGCCCAAATCGATCCCGATTTGGGCAGAACGCTCGTGAGAATTGGCCGGAAAACGCCCGGCGAACACACTTCGGGCACCACAGGGCCGCAGGGCCGCCCCCCCGCGGCCCTGTCCGGGATCGCGTGTCGGCGCGTTCCGGCACCGCCAGGAGGAGCTCCGGGAGGCGGGCCCCGGGGAGGCCGACGCCTCCCGCTCCTCAGCCTCCGGGGGTCCCCTCCCTGGCGCCGGCCGCTGGGGCCGGGCCAGTCCCGAAAGCCGGGCCCGGGCCCGGGCCTGCTTGCTCAGCCTTCCGTTGCCAGGGGCCTGAGCCTGGGGGCCTCCGCATGGGGAACCCTCAGTCCCGCGCCACGAGTCCCCCCGACCGTCCCGGCGACCACGGCACCTTTCGCGGCTTCGTCCCAGCCGTGGAGTGAGAGATCACTCCGTTCCCCCACAGAGGCCAGCCCCCTCCACGGGCGCCCCGGCCGCCCGCCACGGCGGAGGCGGACGCCCGGCCACGGCGCCTCCATCCACTCTGCTCGGGGAAAACTCCCCGGCGCCGGGGCCGCCGGCCGCGCCCCATCGTCGCGGCTCGTTTTCCGGGTGGCCGCGCCATGCCCCGAGCGAGAAAGGGCCCTGCTCCACGCGGCCCTGGGCGCTGACCAGGGCTGCCCAACGCCGGCCAATTCTCACGAGCGTTCTGCCCAAATCGATCCCGATTTGGGCAGAACGCTCGTGAGAATTGGCCGGAAAACGCCCGGCGAACACACTTCGGGCACCAGAGGGCCGCAGGGCCGCGCCCCCGGGGCCCTGTCCGGGATCGCGTGTCGGCGCGTTCCGGCACCGCCAGGAGGAGCTCCGGGAGGCGGGCCCCGGGGAGGCCGACGCCTCCCGCTCCTCAGCCTCCGGGGGTCCCCTCCCTGGCGCCGGCCGCTGGGGCCGGGCCAGCCCCGAAAGCCGGGCCCGGGCCCGGGCCTGCTTGCTCAGCCTTCCGTTGCCAGGGGCCTGAGCCTGGGGGCCTCCGCATGGGGAACCCTGAGTCCCGCGCCACGAGTCCCCCCGACCGTCCCGGCGACCACGGCACCTTTCGCGGCTTCGTCCCAGCCGTGGAGTGAGAGATCACTCCGTTCCCCCACAGAGGCCAGCCCCCTCCACGGGCGCCCCGGCCGCCCGCCACGGCGGAGGCGGACGCCCGGCCACGGCGCCTCCATCCACTCTGCTCGGGGAAAACTCCCCGGCGCCGGGGCCGCCGGCCGCGCCCCATCGTCGCGGCTCGTTTTCCGGGTGGCCGCGCCATGCCCCGAGCGAGAAAGGGCCCTGCTCCACGCGGCCCTGGGCGCTGACCGGGGTTGCCCAACGCCGGCCAATTCTCACGAGCGTTCTGCCCAAATCGATCCCGATTTGGGCCGAACGCTCGTGAGAATTGGCCGGAAAACGCCCGGCGAACACACTTCGGGCACCAGAGGGCCGCAGGGCCGCCCCCGCGGGGCCCTGTCCGGGATCGCGTGTCGGCGCGTTCCGGCACCGCCAGGAGGAGCTCCGGGAGGCGGGCCCCGGGGAGGCCGACGCCTCCCGCTCCTCAGCCTCCGGGGGTCCCCTCCCTGGCGCCGGCCGCTGGGGCCGGGCCAGCCCCGAAAGCCGGGCCCGGGCCCGGGCCTGCTTGCTCAGCCTTCCGTTGCCAGGGGCCTGAGCCTGGGGGCCTCCGCATGGGGAACCCTGAGTCCCGCGCCACGAGTCCCCCCGACCGTCCCGGCGACCACGGCACCTTTCGCGGCTTCGTCCCAGCCGTGGAGTGAGAGATCACTCCGTTCCCCCACAGAGGCCAGCCCCCTCCACGGGCGCCCCGGCCGCCCGCCACGGCGGAGGCGGACGCCCGGCCACGGCGCCTCCATCCACTCTGCTCGGGGAAAACTCCCCGGCGCCGGGGCCGCCGGCCGCGCCCCATCGTCGCGGCTCGTTTTCCGGGTGGCCGCGCCATGCCCCGAGCGAGAAAGGGCCCTGCTCCACGCGGCCCTGGGCGCTGACCGGGGCTGCCCAACGCCGGCCAATTCTCACGAGCGTTCTGCCCAAATCGATCCCGATTTGGGCCGAACGCTCGTGAGAATTGGCCGGAAAACGCCCGGCGAACACACTTCGGGCACCAGAGGGCCGCAGGGCCGCCCCCCCGGGGCCCTGTCCGGGATCGCGTCTCGGCGCGTTCCGGCACCGCCAGGAGGAGCTCCGGGAGGCGGGCCCCGGGGAGGCCGACGCCTCCCGCTCCTCAGCCTCCGGGGGTCCCCTCCCTGGCGCCGGCCGCTGGGGCCGGGCCAGCCCCGAAAGCCGGGCCCGGGCCCGGGCCTGCTTGCTCAGCCTTCCGTTGCCAGGGGCCTGAGCCTGGGGGCCTCCGCATGGGGAACCCTGAGTCCCGCGCCACGAGTCCCCCCGACCGTCCCGGCGACCACGGCACCTTTCGCGGCTTCGTCCCAGCCGTGGAGTGAGAGATCACTCCGTTCCCCCACAGAGGCCAGCCCCCTCCACGGGCGCCCCGGCCGCCCGCCACGGCGGAGGCGGACGCCCGGCCACGGCGCCTCCATCCACTCTGCTCGGGGAAAACTCCCCGGCGCCGGGGCCGCCGGCCGCGCCCCATCGTCGCGGCTCGTTTTCCGGGTGGCCGCGCCATGCCCCGAGCGAGAAAGGGCCCTGCTCCACGCGGCCCTGGGCGCTGACCAGGGCTGCCCAACGCCGGCCAATTCTCACGAGCGTTCTGCCCAAATCGATCCCGATTTGGGCAGAACGCTCGTGAGAATTGGCCGGAAAACGCCCGGCGAACACACTTCGGGCACCAGAGGGCCGCAGGGCCGCCCCCCCGGGGCCCTGTCCGGGATCGCATGTCGGCGCGTTCCGGCACCGCCAGGAGGAGCTCCGGGAGGCGGGCCCCGGGGAGGCCGACGCCTCCCGCTCCTCAGCCTCCGGGGGTCCCCTCCCTGGCGCCGGCCGCTGGGGCCGGGCCAGCCCCGAAAGCCGGGCCCGAGCCCGGGCCTGCTTGCTCAGCCTTCCGTTGCCAGGGGCCTGAGCCTGGGGGCCTCCGCATGGGGAACCCTGAGTCCCGCGCCACGAGTCCCCCCGACCGTCCCGGCGACCACGGCACCTTTCGCGGCTTCGTCCCAGCCGTGGAGTGAGATTTCACTCCGTTCCCCCACAGAGGCCGGCCCCCTCCACGGGCGCCCCGGCCGCCCGCCACGGCGGAGGCGGACGCCCGGCCACGGCGCCTCCATCCACTCTGCTCGGGGAAAACTCCCCGGCGCCGGGGCCGCCGGCCGCGCCCCATCGTCGCGGCTCGTTTTCCGGGTGGCCGCGCCATGCCCCGAGCGAGAAAGGGCCCTGCTCCACGCGGCCCTGGGCGCTGACCAGGGCTGCCCAACGCCGGCCAATTCTCACGAGCGTTCTGCCCAAATCGATCCCGATTTGGGCAGAACGCTCGTGAGAATTGGCCGGAAAACGCCCGGCGAACACACTTCGGGCACAACAGGGCCGCAGGGCCGCCCCCCCGGGGCCCTGTCCGGGATCGCGTGTCGTCGCGTTCCGGCACCGCCAGGAGGAGCTCCGGGAGGCGGGCCCCGGGGAGGCAGACGCCTCCCGCTCCTCAGCCTCCGGGGGTCCCCTCCCTGGCGCCGGCCGCTGGGGCCGGGCCAGCCGCGAAAGCCGGGACCGAGCCCGGGCCTGCTTGCTCAGCCTTCCGTTGCCAGGGGCCTGAGCCTGGGGGCCTCCGCATGGGGAACCCTGAGTCCCGCGCCACGAGTCCCCCCGACCGTCCCGGCGACCACGGCACCTTTCGCGGCTTCGTCCCAGCCGTGGAGTGAGAGATCACTCCGTTCCCCCACAGAGGCCAGCCCCCTCCGCGGGCGCCCCGGCCGCCCGCCACGGCGGAGGCGGACGCCCGGCCACGGCGCCTCCATCCACTCTGCTCGGGGAAAACTCCCCGGCGCCGGGGCCGCCGGCCGCGCCCCATCGTCGCGGCTCGTTTTCCGGGTGGCCGCGCCATGCCCCGAGCGAGAAAGGGCCCTGCTCCACGCGGCCCTGGGCGCTGACCAGGGCTGCCCAACGCCGGCCAATTCTCACGAGCGTTCTGCCCAAATCGATCCCGATTTGGGCAGAACGCTCGTGAGAATTGGCCGGAAAACGCCCGGCGAACACACTTCGGGCACCACAGGGCCGCAGGGCCGCCCCCCCGCGGCCCTGTCCGGGATCGCGTGTCGGCGCGTTCCGGCACCGCCAGGAGGAGCTCCGGGAGGCGGGCCCCGGGGAGGCCGACGCCTCCCGCTCCTCAGCCTCCGGGGGTCCCCTCCCTGGCGCCGGCCGCTGGGGCCGGGCCAGCCCCGAAAGCCGGGCCCGGGCCCGGGCCTGCTTGCTCAGCCTTCCGTTGCCAGGGGCCTGAGCCTGGGGGCCTCCGCATGGGGAACCCTGAGTCCCGCGCCACGAGTCCCCCCGACCGTCCCGGCGACCACGGCACCTTTCGCGGCTTCGTCCCAGCCGTGGAGTGAGAGATCACTCCGTTCCCCCACAGAGGCCAGCCCCCTCCACGGGCGCCCCGGCCGCCCGCCACGGCGGAGGCGGACGCCCGGCCACGGCGCCTCCATCCACTCTGCTCGGGGAAAACTCCCCGGCGCCGGGGCCGCCGGCCGCGCCCCATCGTCGCGGCTCGTTTTCCGGGTGGCCGCGCCATGCCCCGAGCGAGAAAGGGCCCTGCTCCACGCGGCCCTGGGCGCTGACCAGGGCTGCCCAACGCCGGCCAATTCTCACGAGCGTTCTGCCCAAATCGATCCCGATTTGGGCAGAACGCTCGTGAGAATTGGCCGGAAAACGCCCGGCGAACACACTTCGGGCACCAGAGGGCCGCAGGGCCGCGCCCCCGGGGCCCTGTCCGGGATCGCGTGTCGGCGCGTTCCGGCACCGCCAGGAGGAGCTCCGGGAGGCGGGCCCCGGGGAGGCCGACGCCTCCCGCTCCTCAGCCTCCGGGGGTCCCCTCCCTGGCGCCGGCCGCTGGGGCCGGGCCAGCCCCGAAAGCCGGGCCCGGGCCCGGGCCTGCTTGCTCAGCCTTCCGTTGCCAGGGGCCTGAGCCTGGGGGCCTCCGCATGGGGAACCCTGAGTCCCGCGCCACGAGTCCCCCCGACCGTCCCGGCGACCACGGCACCTTTCGCGGCTTCGTCCCAGCCGTGGAGTGAGAGATCACTCCGTTCCCCCACAGAGGCCAGCCCCCTCCACGGGCGCCCCGGCCGCCCGCCACGGCGGAGGCGGACGCCCGGCCACGGCGCCTCCATCCACTCTGCTCGGGGAAAACTCCCCGGCGCCGGGGCCGCCGGCCGCGCCCCATCGTCGCGGCTCGTTTTCCGGGTGGCCGCGCCATGCCCCGAGCGAGAAAGGGCCCTGCTCCACGCGGCCCTGGGCGCTGACCGGGGCTGCCCAACGCCGGCCAATTCTCACGAGCGTTCTGCCCAAATCGATCCCGATTTGGGCCGAACGCTCGTGAGAATTGGCCGGAAAACGCCCGGCGAACACACTTCGGGCACCAGAGGGCCGCAGGGCCGCCCCCCCGGGGCCCTGTCCGGGATCGCGTGTCGGCGCGTTCCGGCACCGCCAGGAGGAGCTCCGGGAGGCGGGCCCCGGGGAGGCCGACGCCTCCCGCTCCTCAGCCTCCGGGGGTCCCCTCCCTGGCGCCGGCCGCTGGGGCCGGGCCAGCCCCGAAAGCCGGGCCCGGGCCCGGGCCTGCTTGCTCAGCCTTCCGTTGCCAGGGGCCTGAGCCTGGGGGCCTCCGCATGGGGAACCCAAGTCCCGCGCCACGAGTCCCCCCGACCGTCCCGGCGACCACGGCACCTTTCGCGGCTTCGTCCCAGCCGTGGAGTGAGAGATCACTCCGTTCCCCCACAGAGGCCAGCCCCCTCCACGGGCGCCCCGGCCGCCCGCCACGGCGGAGGCGGACGCCCGGCCACGGCGCCTCCATCCACTCTGCTCGGGGAAAACTCCCCGGCGCCGGGGCCGCCGGCCGCGCCCCATCGTCGCGGCTCGTTTTCCGGGTGGCCGCGCCATGCCCCGAGCGAGAAAGGGCCCTGCTCCACGCGGCCCTGGGCGCTGACCGGGGCTGCCCAACGCCGGCCAATTCTCACGAGCGTTCTGCCCAAATCGATCCCGATTTGGGCCGAACGCTCGTGAGAATTGGCCGGAAAACGCCCGGCGAACACACTTCGGGCACCAGAGGGCCGCAGGGCCGCCCCCCCGGGGCCCTGTCCGGGATCGCGTCTCGGCGCGTTCCGGCACCGCCAGGAGGAGCTCCGGGAGGCGGGCCCCGGGGAGGCCGACGCCTCCCGCTCCTCAGCCTCCGGGGGTCCCCTCCCTGGCGCCGGCCGCTGGGGCCGGGCCAGCCCCGAAAGCCGGGCCCGGGCCCGGGCCTGCTTGCTCAGCCTTCCGTTGCCAGGGGCCTGAGCCTGGGGGCCTCCGCATGGGGAACCCTGAGTCCCGCGCCACGAGTCCCCCCGACCGTCCCGGCGACCACGGCACCTTTCGCGGCTTCGTCCCAGCCGTGGAGTGAGAGATCACTCCGTTCCCCCACAGAGGCCAGCCCCCTCCACGGGCGCCCCGGCCGCCCGCCACGGCGGAGGCGGACGCCCGGCCACGGCGCCTCCATCCACTCTGCTCGGGGAAAACTCCCCGGCGCCGGGGCCGCCGGCCGCGCCCCATCGTCGCGGCTCGTTTTCCGGGTGGCCGCGCCATGCCCCGAGCGAGAAAGGGCCCTGCTCCACGCGGCCCTGGGCGCTGACCAGGGCTGCCCAACGCCGGCCAATTCTCACGAGCGTTCTGCCCAAATCGATCCCGATTTGGGCAGAACGCTCGTGAGAATTGGCCGGAAAACGCCCGGCGAACACACTTCGGGCACCACAGGGCCGCAGGGCCGCCCCCCCGGGGCCCTGTCCGGGATCGCGTGTCGGCGCGTTCCGGCACCGCCAGGAGGAGCTCCGGGAGGCGGGCCCCGGGGAGGCCGACGCCTCCCGCTCCTCAGCCTCCGGGGGTCCCCTCCCTGGCGCCGGCCGCTGGGGCCGGGCCAGCCCCGAAAGCCGGGCCCGGGCCCGGGCCTGCTTGCTCAGCCTTCCGTTGCCAGGGGCCTGAGCCTGGGGGCCTCCGCATGGGGAACCCTGAGTCCCGCGCCACGAGTCCCCCCGACCGACCCGGCGACCACGGCACCTTTCGCGGCTTCGTCCCAGCCGTGGAGTGAGAGATCACTCGGTTCCCCCACAGAGGCCAGCCCCCTCCACGGGCGCCCCGGCCGCCCGCCACGGCGGAGGCGGACGCCCGGCCACGGCGCCTCCATCCACTCTGCTCGGGGAAAACTCCCCGGCGCCGGGGCCGCCGGCCGCGCCCCATCGTCGCGGCTCGTTTTCCGGGTGGCCGCGCCATGCCCCGAGCGAGAAAGGGCCCTGCTCCACGCGGCCCTGGGCGCTGACCAGGGCTGCCCAACGCCGGCCAATTCTCACGAGCGTTCTGCCCAAATCGATCCCGATTTGGGCAGAACGCTCGTGAGAATTGGCCGGAAAACGCCCGGCGAACACACTTCGGGCACCAGAGGGCCGCAGGGCCGCCCCCCCGGGGCCCTGTCCGGGATCGCGTCTCGGCGCGTTCCGGCACCGCCAGGAGGAGCTCCGGGAGGCGGGCCCCGGGGAGGCCGACGCCTCCCGCTCCTCAGCCTCCGGGGGTCCCCTCCCTGGCGCCGGCCGCTGGGGCCGGGCCAGCCCCGAAAGCCGGGTCCGGGCCCGGGCCTGCTTGCTCAGCCTTCCGTTGCCAGGGGCCTGAGCCTGGGGGCCTCCGCATGGGGATCCCTGAGTCCCGCGCCACGAGTCCCCCCGACCGTCCCGGCGACCACGGCACCTTTCGCGGCTTCGTCCCAGCCGTGGAGTGAGAGATCACTCCGTTCCCCCACAGAGGCCAGCCCCCTCCACGGGCGCCCCGGCCGCCCGCCACGGCGGAGGCGGACGCCCGGCCACGGCGCCTCCATCCACTCTGCTCGGGGAAAACTCCCCGGCGCCGGGGCCGCCGGCCGCGCCCCATCGTCGCGGCTCGTTTTCCGGGTAGCCGCGCCATGCCCCGAGCGAGAAAGGGCCCTGCTCCACGCGGCCCTGGGCGCTGACCAGGGCTGCCCAACGCCGGCCAATTCTCACGAGCGTTCTGCCCAAATCGATCCCGATTTGGGCAGAACGCTCGTGAGAATTGGCCGGAAAACGCCCGGCGAACACACTTCGGGCACCAGAGGGCCGCAGGGCCGCCCCCCCGGGGCCCTGTCCGGGATCGCGTCTCGGCGCGTTCCGGCACCGCCAGGAGGAGCTCCGGGAGGCGGGCCCCGGGGAGGCCGACGCCTCCCGCTCCTCAGCCTCCGGGGGTCCCCTCCCTGGCGCCGGCCGCTGGGGCCGGGCCAGCCCCGAAAGCCGGGCCCGGGCCCGGGCCTGCTTGCTCAGCCTTCCGTTGCCAGGGGCCTGAACCTGGGGGCCTCCGCATGGGGAACCCTGAGTCCCGCGCCACGAGTCCCCCCGACCGTCCCGGCGACCACGGCACCTTTCGCGGCTTCGTCCCAGCCGTGGAGTGAGAGATCACTCCGTTCCCCCACAGAGGCCAGCCCCCTCCACGGGCGCCCCGGCCGCCCGCCACGGCGGAGGCGGACGCCCGGCCACGGCGCCTCCATCCACTCTGCTCGGGGAAAACTCCCCGGCGCCGGGGCCGCCGGCCGCGCCCCATCGTCGCGGCTCGTTTTCCGGGTGGCCGCGCCATGCCCCGAGCGAGAAAGGGCCCTGCTCCACGCGGCCCTGGGCGCTGACCAGGGCTGCCCAACGCCGGCCAATTCTCACGAGCGTTCTGCCCAAATCGATCCCGATTTGGGCAGAACGCTCGTGAGAATTGGCCGGAAAACGCCCGGCGAACACACTTCGGGCACCAGAGGGCCGCAGGGCCGCCCCCACGGGGCCCTGTCCGGGATCGCGTGTCGGCGCGTTCCGGCACCGCCAGGAGGAGCTCCGGGAGGCGGGCCCCGGGGAGGCCGACGCCTCCCGCTCCTCAGCCTCCGGGGGTCCCCTCCCTGGCGCCGGCCGCTGGGGCCGGGCCAGCCCCGAAAGCCGGGCCCGGGCCCGGGCCTGCTTGCTCAGCCTTCCGTTGCCAGGGGCCTGAGCCTGGGGGCCTCCGCATGGGGAACCCTGAGTCCCGCGCCACGAGTCCCCCCGACCGTCCCGGCGACCACGGCACCTTTCGCGGCTTCGTCCCAGCCGTGGAGTGAGAGATCACTCCGTTCCCCCACAGAGGCCAGCCCCCTCCACGGGCGCCCCGGCCGCCCGCCACGGCGGAGGCGGACGCCCGGCCACGGCGCCTCCATCCACTCTGCTCGGGGAAAACTCCCCGGCGCCGGGGCCGCCGGCCGCGCCCCATCGTCGCGGCTCGTTTTCCGGGTGGCCGCGCCATGCCCCGAGCGAGAAAGGGCCCTGCTCCACGCGGCCCTGGGCGCTGACCAGGGCTGCCCAACGCCGGCCAATTCTCACGAGCGTTCTGCCCAAATCGATCCCGATTTGGGCAGAACGCTCGTGAGAATTGGCCGGAAAACGCCCGGCGAACACTCTTCGGGCACCAGAGGGCCGCAGGGCCGCCCCCCCGGGGCCCTGTCCGGGATCGCGTCTCGGCGCGTTCCGGCACCGCCAGGAGGAGCTCCGGGAGGCGGGCCCCGGGGAGGCCGACGCCTCCCGCTCCTCAGCCTCCGGGGGTCCCCTCCCTGGCGCCGGCCGCTGGGGCCGGGCCAGCCCCGAAAGCCGGGCCCGGGCCCGGGCCTGCTTGCTCAGCCTTCCGTTGCCAGGGGCCTGAGCCTGGGGGCCTCCGCATGGGGAACCCTGAGTCCCGCGCCACGAGTCCCCCCGACCGTCCCGGCGACCACGGCACCTTTCGCGGCTTCGTCCCAGCCGTGGAGTGAGAGATCACTCCGTTCCCCCACAGAGGCCAGCCCCCTCCACGGGCGCCCCGGCCGCCCGCCACGGCGGAGGCGGACGCCCGGCCACGGCGCCTCCATCCACTCTGCTCGGGGAAAACTCCCCGGCGCCGGGGCCGCCGGCCGCGCCCCATCGTCGCGGCTCGTTTTCCGGGTGGCCGCGCCATGCCCCGAGCGAGAAAGGGCCCTGCTCCACGCGGCCCTGGGCGCTGACCAGGGCTGCCCAACGCCGGCCAATTCTCACGAGCGTTCTGCCCAAATCGATCCCGATTTGGGCAGAACGCTCGTGAGAATTGGCCGGAAAACGCCCGGCGAACACACTTCGGGCACCAGAGGGCCGCAGGGCCGCCCCCCCGGGGCCCTGTCCGGGATCGCGTGTCGGCGCGTTCCGGCACCGCCAGGAGGAGCTCCGGGAGGCGGGCCCCGGGGAGGCCGACGCCTCCCGCTCCTCAGCCTCCGGGGGTCCCCTCCCTGGCGCCGGCCGCTGGGGCCGGGCCAGCCCCGAAAGCCGGGCCCGGGCCCGGGCCTGCTTGCTCAGCCTTCCGTTGCCAGGGGCCTGAGCCTGGGGGCCTCCGCATGGGGAACCCTGAGTCCCGCGCCACGAGTCCCCCCGACCGTCCCGGCGACCACGGCACCTTTCGCGGCTTCGTCCCAGCCGTGGAGTGAGAGATCACTCCGTTCCCCCACAGAGGCCAGCCCCCTCCACGGGCGCCCCGGCCGCCCGCCACGGCGGAGGCGGACGCCCGGCCACGGCGCCTCCATCCACTCTGCTCGGGGAAAACTCCCCGGCGCCGGGGCCGCCGGCCGCGCCCCATCGTCGCGGCTCGTTTTCCGGGTGGCCGCGCCATGCCCCGAGCGAGAAAGGGCCCTGCTCCACGCGGCCCTGGGCGCTGACCAGGGCTGCCCAACGCCGGCCAATTCTCACGAGCGTTCTGCCCAAATCGATCCCGATTTGGGCAGAACGCTCGTGAGAATTGGCCGGAAAACGCCCGGCGAACACACTTCGGGCACCAGAGGGCCGCAGGGCCGCCCCCCCGGGGCCCTGTCCGGGATCGCGTCTCGGCGCGTTCCGGCACCGCCAGGAGGAGCTCCGGGAGGCGGGCCCCGGGGAGGCCGACGCCTCCCGCTCCTCAGCCTCCGGGGGTCCCCTCCCTGGCGCCGGCCGCTGGGGCCGGGCCAGCCCCGAAAGCCGGGCCCGGGCCCGGGCCTGCTTGCTCAGCCTTCCGTTGCCAGGGGCCTGAGCCTGGGGGCCTCCGCATGGGGAACCCTGAGTCCCGCGCCACGAGTCCCCCCGACCGTCCCGGCGACCACGGCACCTTTCGCGGCTTCGTCCCAGCCGTGGAGTGAGAGATCACTCCGTTCCCCCACAGAGGCCAGCCCCCTCCACGGGCGCCCCGGCCGCCCGCCACGGCGGAGGCGGACGCCCGGCCACGGCGCCTCCATCCACTCTGCTCGGGGAAAACTCCCCGGCGCCGGGGCCGCCGGCCGCGCCCCATCGTCGCGGCTCGCTTTCCGGGTGGCCGCGCCATGCCCCGAGCGAGAAAGGGCCCTGCTCCACGCGGCCCTGGGCGCTGACCAGGGCTGCCCAACGCCGGCCAATTCTCACGAGCCTTCTGCCCAAATCGATCCCGATTTGGGCAGAACGCTCGTGAGAATTGGCCGGAAAACGCCCGGCGAACACACTTCGGGCACCACAGGGCCGCAGGGCCGCCCCCCCGGGGCCCTGTCCGGGATCGCGTGTCGTCGCGTTCCGGCACCGCCAGGAGGAGCTCCGGGAGGCGGGCCCCGGGGAGGCCGACGCCTCCCGCTCCTCAGCCTCCGGGGGTCCCCTCCCTGGCGCCGGCCGCTGGGGCCGGGCCAGCCCCGAAAGCCGGGCCCGGGCCCAGGCCTGCTTGCTCAGCCTTCCGTTGCCAGGGGCCTGAGCCTGGGGGCCTCAGCATGGGGAACCCTGAGTCCCACGCCACGAGTCCCCCCAACCGTCCCGGCGACCACGGCACCTTTCGCGGCTTCGTCCCAGCCGTGGAGTGAGAGATCACTCCGTTCCCCCACAGAGGCCAGCCCCCTCCACGGGCGCCCCGGCCGCCCGCCACGGCGGAGGCGGACGCCCGGCCACGGCGCCTCCATCCACTCTGCTCGGGGAAAACTCCCCGGCGCCGGGGCAGCCGGCCGCGCCCCATCGTCGCGGCTCGTTTTCCGGGTGGCCGCGCCATGCCCCGAGCGAGAAAGGGCCCTGCTCCACGCGGCCCTGGGCGCTGACCAGGGCTGCCCAACGCCGGCCAATTCTCACGAGCGTTCTGCCCAAATCGATCCCGATTTGGGCAGAACGCTCGTGAGAATTGGCCGGAAAACGCCCGGCGAACACACTTCGGGCACCAGAGGGCCGCAGGGCCGCCCCCCCGGGGCCCTGTCCGGGATCGCGTGTCGGCGCGTTCCGGCACCGCCAGGAGGAGCTCCGGGAGGCGGGCCCCGGGGAGGCCGACGCCTCCCGCTCCTCAGCCTCCGGGGGTCCCCTCCCTGGCGCCGGCCGCTGGGGCCGGGCCAGCCCCGAAAGCCGGGCCCGGGCCCGGGCCTGCTTGCTCAGCCTTCCGTTGCCAGGGGCCTGAGCCTGGGGGCCTCCGCATGGGGAACCCTGAGTCCCGCGCCACGAGTCCCCCCGACCGTCCCGGCGACCACGGCACCTTTCGCGGCTTCGTCCCAGCCGTGGAGTGAGAGATCACTCCGTTCCCCCACAGAGGCCAGCCCCCTCCACGGGCGCCCCGGCCGCCCGCCACGGCGGAGGCGGACGCCCGGCCACGGCGCCTCCATCCACTCTGCTCGGGGAAAACTCCCCGGCGCCGGGGCCGCCGGCCGCGCCCCATCGTCGCGGCTCGTTTTCCGGGTGGCCGCGCCATGCCCCGAGCGAGAAAGGGCCCTGCTCCACGCGGCCCTGGGCGCTGACCAGGGCTGCCCAACGCCGGCCAATTCTCACGAGCGTTCTGCCCAAATCGATCCCGATTTGGGCAGAACGCTCGTGAGAATTGGCCGGAAAACGCCCGGCGAACACTCTTCGGGCACCAGAGGGCCGCAGGGCCGCCCCCCCGGGGCCCTGTCCGGGATCGCGTCTCGGCGCGTTCCGGCACCGCCAGGAGGAGCTCCGGGAGGCGGGCCCCGGGGAGGCCGACGCCTCCCGCTCCTCAGCCTCCGGGGGTCCCCTCCCTGGCGCCGGCCGCTGGGGCCGGGCCAGCCCCGAAAGCCGGGCCCGGGCCCGGGCCTGCTTGCTCAGCCTTCCGTTGCCAGGGGCCTGAGCCTGGGGGCCTCCGCATGGGGAACCATGAGTCCCGCGCCACGAGTCCCCCCGACCGTCCCGGCGACCACGGCACCTTTCGCGGCTTCGTCCCAGCCGTGGAGTGAGAGATCACTCCGTTCCCCCACAGAGGCCAGCCCCCTCCACGGGCGCCCCGGCCGCCCGCCACGGCGGAGGCGGACGCCCGGCCACGGCGCCTCCATCCACTCTGCTCGGGGAAAACTCCCCGGCGCCGGGGCCGCCGGCCGCGCCCCATCGTCGCGGCTCGTTTTCCGGGTGGCCGCGCCATGCCCCGAGCGAGAAAGGGCCCTGCTCCACGCGGCCCTGGGCGCTGACCAGGGCTGCCCAACGCCGGCCAATTCTCACGAGCGTTCTGCCCAAATCGATCCCGATTTGGGCAGAACGCTCGTGAGAATTGGCCGGAAAACGCCCGGCGAACACACTTCGGGCACCACAGGGCCGCAGGGCCGCCCCCCCGGGGCCCTGTCCGGGATCGCGTGTCGTCGCGTTCCGGCACCGCCAGGAGGAGCTCCGGGAGGCGGGCCCCGGGGAGGCCGACGCCTCCCGCTCCTCAGCCTCCGGGGGTCCCCTCCCTGGCGCCGGCCGCTGGGGCCGGGCCAGCCCCGAAAGCCGGGCCCGGGCCCGGGCCTGCTTGCTCAGCCTTCCGTTGCCAGGGGCCTGAGCCTGGGGGCCTCCGCATGGGGAACCCTGAGTCCCACGCCACGAGTCCCCCCGACCGTCCCGGCGACCACGGCACCTTTCGCGGCTTCGTCCCAGCCGTGGAGTGAGAGATCACTCCGTTCCCCCACAGAGGCCAGCCCCCTCCACGGGCGCCCCGGCCGCCCGCCACGGCGGAGGCGGACGCCCGGCCACGGCGCCTCCATCCACTCTGCTCGGGGAAAACTCCCCGGCGCCGGGGCAGCCGGCCGCGCCCAATCGTCGCGGCTCGTTTTCCGGGTGGCCGCGCCATGCCCCGAGCGAGAAAGGGCCCTGCTCCACGCGGCCCTGGGCGCTGACCAGGGCTGCCCAACGCCGGCCAATTCTCACGAGCGTTCTGCCCAAATCGATCCCGATTTGGGCAGAACGCTCGTGAGAATTGGCCGGAAAACGCCCGGCGAACACACTTCGGGCACCAGAGGGCCGCAGGGCCGCCCCCCCGGGGCCCTGTCCGGGATCGCGTGTCGGCGCGTTCCGGCACCGCCAGGAGGAGCTCCGGGAGGCGGGCCCCGGGGAGGCCGACGCCTCCCGCTCCTCAGCCTCCGGGGGTCCCCTCCATGGCGCCGGCCGCTGGGGCCGGGCCAGCCCCGAAAGCCAGGCCCGGGCCCGGGCCTGCTTGCTCAGCCTTCCGTTGCCAGGGGCCTGAGCCTGGGGGCCTCCGCATGGGGAACCCTGAGTCCCGCGCCACGAGTCCCCCCGACCGTCCCGGCGACCACGGCACCTTTCGCGGCTTCGTCCCAGCCGTGGAGTGAGAGATCACTCCGTTCCCCCACAGAGGCCAGCCCCCTCCACGGGCGCCCCGGCCGCCCGCCACGGCGGAGGCGGACGCCCGGCCACGGCGCCTCCATCCACTCTGCTCGGGGAAAACTCCCCGGCGCCGGGGCCGCCGGCCGCGCCCCATCGTCGCGGCTCGTTTTCCGGGTGGCCGCGCCATGCCCCGAGCGAGAAAGGGCCCTGCTCCACGCGGCCCTGGGTGCTGACCAGGGCTGCCCAACGCCGGCCAATTCTCACGAGCGTTCTGCCCAAATCGATCCCGATTTGGGCAGAACGCTCGTGAGAATTGGCCGGAAAACGCCCGGCGAACACAGTTCGGGCACCACAGGGCCGCAGGGC
This sequence comes from Meles meles, assembly GCF_922984935.1. Lineage (NCBI taxonomy): Eukaryota > Metazoa > Chordata > Mammalia > Carnivora > Mustelidae > Meles > Meles meles. The sequence goes on from NW_025721130.1 coordinate 100,559, forward strand.
CGCCCCCCCGGGGCCCTGTCCGGGATCGCGTGTCGTCGCGTTCCGGCACCGCCAGGAGGAGCTCCGGGAGGCGGGCCCCGGGGAGGCCGACGCCTCCCGCTCCTCAGCCTCCGGGGGTCCCCTCCCTGGCGCCGGCCGCTGGGGCCGGGCCAGCCCCGAAAGCCGGGCCCGGGCCCGGGCCTGCTTGCTCAGCCTTCCGTTGCCAGGGGCCTGAGCCTGGGGGCCTCCGCATGGGGAACCCTGAGTCCCGCGCCACGAGTCCCCCCGACCGTCCCGGCGACCACGGCACCTTTCGCGGCTTCGTCCCAGCCGTGGAGTGAGAGATCACTCCGTTCCCCCACAGAGGCCAGCCCCCTCCACGGGCGCCCCGGCCGCCCGCCACGGCGGAGGCGGACGCCCGGCCACGGCGCCTCCATCCACTCTGCTCGGGGAAAACTCCCCGGCGCCGGGGCCGCCGGCCGCGCCCCATCGTCGCGGCTCGTTTTCCGGGTGGCCGCGCCATGCCCCGAGCGAGAAAGGGCCCTGCTCCACGCGGCCCTGGGTGCTGACCAGGGCTGCCCAACGCCGGCCAATTCTCACGAGCGTTCTGCCCAAATCGATCCCGATTTGGGCAGAACGCTCGTGAGAATTGGCCGGAAAACGCCCGGCGAACACACCTCGGGCACCAGAGGGCCGCAGGGCCGCCCCCCCGGGGCCCTGTCCAGGATCGCGTGTCGGCGCGTTCCGGCACCGCCAGGAGGAGCTCCGGGAGGCGGGCCCCGGGGAGGCCGACGCCTCCCGCTCCTCAGCCTCCGGGGGTCCCCTCCCTGGCGCCGGCCGCTGGGGCCGGGCCAGCCCCGAAAGCCGGGCCCGGGCCCGGGCCTGCTTGCTCAGCCTTCCGTTGCCAGGGGCCTGAGCCTGGGGGCCTCCGCATGGGGAACCCTGAGTCCCGCGCCACGAGTCCCCCCGACCGTCCCGGCGACCACGGCACCTTTCGCGGCTTCGTCCCAGCCGTGGAGTGAGAGATCACTCCGTTCCCCCACAGAGGCCAGCCCCCTCCACGGGCGCCCCGGCCGCCCGCCACGGCGGAGGCGGACGCCCGGCCACGGCGCCTCCATCCACTCTGCTCGGGGAAAACTCCCCGGCGCCGGGGCCGCCGGCCGCGCCCCATCGTCGCGGCTCGTTTTCCGGGTGGCCGCGCCATGCCCCGAGCGAGAAAGGGCCCTGCTCCACGCGGCCCTGGGCGCTGACCAGGGCTGCCCAACGCCGGCCAATTCTCACGAGCGTTCTGCCCAAATCGATCCCGATTTGGGCAGAACGCTCGTGAGAATTGGCCGGAAAACGCCCGGCGAACACACTTCGGGCACCACAGGGCCGCAGGGCCGCCCCCCCGGGGCCCTGTCCGGGATCGCGTGTCGTCGCGTTCCGGCACCGCCAGGAGGAGCTCCGGGAGGCGGGCCCCGGGGAGGCCGACGCCTCCCGCTCCTCAGCCTCCGGTGGTCCCCTCCCTGGCGCCGGCCGCTGGGGCCGGGCCAGCCCCGAAAGCCGGGCCCGGGCCCGGGCCTGCTTGCTCAGCCTTCCGTTGCCAGGGGCCTGAGCCTGGGGGCCTCCGCATGGGGAACCCTGAGTCCCGCGCCACGAGTCCCCCCGACCGTCCCGGCGACCACGGCACCTTTCGAGGCTTCGTCCAAGCCGTGGAGTGAGAGATCACTCCGTTCCCCCACAGAGGCCAGCCCCCTCCACGGGCGCCCCGGCCGCCCGCCACGGCGGAGGCGGACGCCCGGCCACGGCGCCTCCATCCACTCTGCTCGGGGAAAACTCCCCGGCGCCGGGGCCGCCGGCCGCGCCCCATCGTCGCGGCTCGTTTTCCGGGTGGCCGCGCCATGCCCCGAGCGAGAAAGGGCCCTGCTCCACGCGGCCCTGGGCGCTGACCAGGGCTGCCCAACGCCGGCCAATTCTCACGAGCGTTCTGCCCAAATCGATCCCGATTTGGGCAGAACGCTCGTGAGAATTGGCCGGAAAACGCCCGGCGAACACACTTCGGGCACCACAGGGCCGCAGGGCCGCCCCCCCGGGGCCCTGTCCGGGATCGCGTGTCGGCGCGTTCCGGCACCGCCAGGAGGAGCTCCGGGAGGCGGGCCCCGGGGAGGCCGACGCCTCCCGCTCCTCAGCCTCCGGGGGTCCCCTCCCTGGCGCCGGCCGCTGGGGCCGGGCCAGCCCCGAAAGCCGGGCCCGGGCCCGGGCCTGCTTGCTCAGCCTTCCGTTGCCAGGGGCCTGAGCCTGGGGGCCTCCGCATGGGGAACCCTGAGTCCCGCGCCACGAGTCCCCCCGACCGTCCCGGCGACCACGGCACCTTTCGCGGCTTCGTCCCAGCCGTGGAGTGAGAGATCACTCCGTTCCCCCACAGAGGCCAGCCCCCTCCACGGGCGCCCCGGCCGCCCGCCACGGCGGAGGCGGACGCCCGGCCACGGCGCCTCCATCCACTCTGCTCGGGGAAAACTCCCCGGCGCCGGGGCCGCCGGCCGCGCCCCATCGTCGCGGCTCGTTTTCCGGGTGGCCGCGCCATGCCCCGAGCGAGAAAGGGCCCTGCTCCACGCGGCCCTGGGCGCTGACCAGGGCTGCCCAACGCCGGCCAATTCTCACGAGCGTTCTGCCCAAATCGATCCCGATTTGGGCAGAACGCTCGTGAGAATTGGCCGGAAAACGCCCGGCGAACACACTTCGGGCACCACAGGGCCGCAGGGCCGCCCCCCCGGGGCCCTGTCCGGGATCGCGTGTCGGCGCGTTTCGGCACCGCCAGGAGGAGCTCCGGGAGGCGGGCCCCGGGGAGGCCGACGCCTCCCGCTCCTCAGCCTCCGGTGGTCCCCTCCCTGGCGCCGGCCGCTGGGGCCGGGCCAGCCCCGAAAGCCGGGCCCGGGCCCGGGCCTGCTTGCTCAGCCTTCCGTTGCCAGGGGCCTGAGCCTGGGGGCCTCCGCATGGGGAACCCTGAGTCCCGCGCCACGAGTCCCCCCGACCGTCCCGGCGACCACGGCACCTTTCGAGGCTTCGTCCCAGCCGTGGAGTGAGAGATCACTCCGTTCCCCCACAGAGGCCAGCCCCCTCCACGGGCGCCCCGGCCGCCCGCCACGGCGGAGGCGGACGCCCGGCCACGGCGCCTCCATCCACTCTGCTCGGGGAAAACTCCCCGGCGCCGGGGCCGCCGGCCGCGCCCCATCGTCGCGGCTCGTTTTCCGGGTGGCCGCGCCATGCCCCGAGCGAGAAAGGGCCCTGCTCCACGCGGCCCTGGGCGCTGACCAGGGCTGCCCAACGCCGGCCAATTCTCACGAGCGTTCTGCCCAAATCGATCCCGATTTGGGCAGAACGCTCGTGAGAATTGGCCGGAAAACGCCCGGCGAACACACTTCGGGCACCAGAGGGCCGCAGGGCCGCCCCCCCCGGGGCCCTGTCCGGGATCGCGTGTCGGCGCGTTCCGGCACCGCCAGGAGGAGCTCCGGGAGGCGGGCCCCGGGGAGGCCGACGCCTCCCGCTCCTCAGCCTCCGGGGGTCCCCTCCCTGGCGCCGGCCGCTGGGGCCGGGCCAGCCCCGAAAGCCGGGCCCGGGCCCGGGCCTGCTTGCTCAGCCTTCCGTTGCCAGGGGCCTGAGCCTGGGGGCCTCCGCATGGGGAACCCTGAGTCCCGCGCCACGAGTCCCCCCGACCGTCCCGGCGACCACGGCACCTTTCGCGGCTTCGTCCCAGCCGTGGAGTGAGAGATCACTCCGTTCCCCCACAGAGGCCAGCCCCCTCCACGGGCGCCCCGGCCGCCCGCCACGGCGGAGGCGGACGCCCGGCCACGGCGCCTCCATCCACTCTGCTCGGGGAAAACTCCCCGGCGCCGGGGCCGCCGGCCGCGCCCCATCGTCGCGGCTCGTTTTCCGGGTGGCCGCGCCATGCCCCGAGCGAGAAAGGGCCCTGCTCCACGCGGCCCTGGGCGCTGACCAGGGCTGCCCAACGCCGGCCAATTCTCACGAGCGTTCTGCCCAAATCGATCCCGATTTGGGCAGAACGCTCGTGAGAATTGGCCGGAAAACGCCCGGCGAACACACTTCGGGCACCACAGGGCCGCAGGGCCGCCCCCCCGGGGCCCTGTCCGGGATCGCGTGTCGGCGCGTTCCGGCACCGCCAGGAGGAGCTCCGGGAGGCGGGCCCCGGGGAGGCCGACGCCTCCCGCTCCTCAGCCTCCGGGGGTCCCCTCCCTGGCGCCGGCCGCTGGGGCCGGGCCAGCCCCGAAATCCAGGCCCGGGCCCGGGCCTGCTTGCTCAGCCTTCCGTTGCCAGGGGCCTGAGCCTGGGGGCCTCCGCATGGGGAACCCTGAGTCCCGCGCCACGAGTCCCCCCGACCGTCCCGGCGACCACGGCACCTTTCGCGGCTTCGTCCCAGCCGTGGAGTGAGAGATCACTCCGTTCCCCCACAGAGGCCAGCCCCCTCCACGGGCGCCCCGGCCGCCCGCCACGGCGGAGGCGGACGCCCGGCCACGGCGCCTCCATCCACTCTGCTCGGGGAAAACTCCCCGGCGCCGGGGCCGCCGGCCGCGCCCCATCGTCGCGGCTCGTTTTCCGGGTGGCCGCGCCATGCCCCGAGCGAGAAAGGGCCCTGCTCCACGCGGCCCTGGGCGCTGACCAGGGCTGCCCAACGCCGGCCAATTCTCACGAGCGTTCTGCCCAAATCGATCCCGATTTGGGCCGAACGCTCGTGAGAATTGGCCGGAAAACGCCCGGCGAACACACTTCGGGCACCAGAGGGCCGCAGGGCCGCCCCCCCGGGCCCTGTCCGGGATCGCGTCTCGGCGCGTACCGGCACCGCCAGGAGGAGCTCCGGGAGGCGGGCCCCGGGGAGGCCGACGCCTCCCGCTCCTCAGCCTCCGGGGGTCCCCTCCCTGGCGCCGGCCGCTGGGGCCGGGCCAGCCCCGAAAGCCGGGCCCGGGCCCGGGCCTGCTTGCTCAGCCTTCCGTTGCCAGGGGCCTGAGCCTGGGGGCCTCCGCATGGGGAACCCTGAGTCCCGCGCCACGAGTCCCCCCGACCGTCCCGGCGACCACGGCACCTTTCGCGGCTTCGTCCCAGCCGTGGAGTGAGAGATCACTCCGTTCCCCCACAGAGGCCAGCCCCCTCCACGGGCGCCCCGGCCGCCCGCCACGGCGGAGGCGGACGCCCGGCCACGGCGCCTCCATCCACTCTGCTCGGGGGAAAACTCCCCGGCGCCGGGGCCGCCGGCCGCGCCCCATCGTCGCGGCTCGTTTTCCGGGTGGCCGCGCCATGCCCCGAGCGAGAAAGGGCCCTGCTCCACGCGGCCCTGGGCGCTGACCAGGGCTGCCCAACGCCGGCCAATTCTCACGAGCGTTCTGCCCAAATCGATCCCGATTTGGGCAGAACGCTCGTGAGAATTGGCCGGAAAACGCCCGGCGAACACTCTTCGGGCACCAGAGGGCCGCAGGGCCGCCCCCCCGGGGCCCTGTCCGGGATCGCGTCTCGGCGCGTTCCGGCACCGCCAGGAGGAGCTCCGGGAGGCGGGCCCCGGGGAGGCCGACGCCTCCCGCTCCTCAGCCTCCGGGGGTCCCCTCCCTGGCGCCGGCCGCTGGGGCCGGGCCAGCCCCGAAAGCCGGGCCCGGGCCCGGGCCTGCTTGCTCAGCCTTCCGTTGCCAGGGGCCTGAGCCTGGGGGCCTCCGCATGGGGAACCCTGAGTCCCGCGCCACGAGTCCCCCCGACCGTCCCGGCGACCACGGCACCTTTCGCGGCTTCGTCCCAGCCGTGGAGTGAGAGATCACTCCGTTCCCCCACAGAGGCCAGCCCCCTCCACGGGCGCCCCGGCCGCCCGCCACGGCGGAGGCGGACGCCCGGCCACGGCGCCTCCATCCACTCTGCTCGGGGAAAACTCCCCGGCGCCGGGGCCGCCGGCCGCGCCCCATCGTCGCGGCTCGTTTTCCGGGTGGCCGCGCCATGCCCCGAGCGAGAAAGGGCCCTGCTCCACGCGGCCCTGGGCGCTGACCAGGGCTGCCCAACGCCGGCCAATTCTCACGAGCGTTCTGCCCAAATCGATCCCGATTTGGGCAGAACGCTCGTGAGAATTGGCCGGAAAACGCCCGGCGAACACACTTCGGGCACCAGAGGGCCGCAGGGCCGCCCCCCCGGGGCCCTGTCCGGGATCGCGTCTCGGCGCGTTCCGGCACCGCCAGGAGGAGCTCCGGGAGGCGGGCCCCGGGGAGGCCGACGCCTCCCGCTCCTCAGCCTCCGGGGGTCCCCTCCCTGGCGCCGGCCGCTGGGGCCGGGCCAGCCCCGAAAGCCGGGCCCGGGCCCGGGCCTGCTTGCTCAGCCTTCCGTTGCCAGGGGCCTGAGCCTGGGGGCCTCCGCATGGGGAACCCTGAGTCCCGCGCCACGAGTCCCCCCGACCGTCCCGGCGACCACGGCACCTTTCGCGGCTTCGTCCCAGCCGTGGAGTGAGAGATCACTCCGTTCCCCCACAGAGGCCAGCCCCCTCCACGGGCGCCCCGGCCGCCCGCCACGGCGGAGGCGGACGCCCGGCCACGGCGCCTCCATCCACTCTGCTCGGGGAAAACTCCCCGGCGCCGGGGGCCGCCGGCCGCGCCCCATCGTCGCGGCTCGTTTTCCGGGTGGCCGCGCCATGCCCCGAGCGAGAAAGGGCCCTGCTCCACGCGGCCCTGGGCGCTGACCAGGGCTGCCCAACGCCGGCCAATTCTCACGAGCGTTCTGCCCAAATCGATCCCGATTTGGGCAGAACGCTCGTGAGAATTGGCCGGAAAACGCCCGGCGAACACACTTCGGGCACCAGAGGGCCGCAGGGCCTCCCCCCCGGGGCCCTGTCCGGGATCGCGTCTCGGCGCGTTCCGGCACCGCCAGGAGGAGCTCCGGGAGGCGGGCCCCGGGGAGGCCGACGCCTCCCGCTCCTCAGCCTCCGGGGGTCCCCTCCCTGGCGCCGGCCGCTGGGGCCGGGCCAGCCCCGAAAGCCGGGCCCGGGCCCGGGCCTGCTTGCTCAGCCTTCCGTTGCCAGGGGCCTGAGCCTGGGGGCCTCCGCATGGGGAACCCTGAGTCCCGCGCCACGAGTCCCCCCGACCGTCCCGGCGACCACGGCACCTTTCGCGGCTTCGTCCCAGCCGTGGAGTGAGAGATCACTCCGTTCCCCCACAGAGGCCAGCCCCCTCCACGGGCGCCCCGGCCGCCCGCCACGGCGGAGGCGGACGCCCGGCCACGGCGCCTCCATCCACTCTGCTCGGGGAAAACTCCCCGGCGCCGGGGCCGCCGGCCGCGCCCCATCGTCGCGGCTCGTTTTCCGGGTGGCCGCGCCATGCCCCGAGCGAGAAAGGGCCCTGCTCCACGCGGCCCTGGGCGCTGACCAGGGCTGCCCAACGCCGGCCAATTCTCACGAGCGTTCTGCCCAAATCGATCCCGATTTGGGCAGAACGCTCGTGAGAATTGGCCGGAAAACGCCCGGCGAACACACTTCGGGCACCAGAGGGCCGCAGGGCCGCCCCCCCCGGGGCCCTGTCCGGGATCGCGTGTCGGCGCGTTCCGGCACCGCCAGGAGGAGCTCCGGGAGGCGGGCCCCGGGGAGGCCGACTCCTCCCGCTCCTCAGCCTCCGGGGGTCCCCTCCCTGGCGCCGGCCGCTGGGGCCGGGCCAGCCCCGAAAGCCGGGCCCGAGCCCGGGCCTGCTTGCTCAGCCTTCCGTTGCCAGGGGCCTGAGCCTGGGGGCCTCCGCATGGGGAACCCTGAGTCCCGCGCCACGAGTCCCCCCGACCGTCCCGGCGACCACGGCACCTTTCGCGGCTTCGTCCCAGCCGTGGAGTGAGAGATCACTCCGTTCCCCCACAGAGGCCGGCCCCCTCCACGGGCGCCCCGGCCGCCCGCCACGGCGGAGGCGGACGCCCGGCCACGGCGCCTCCATCCACTCTGCTCGGGGAAAACTCCCCGGCGCCGGGGCCGCCGGCCGCGCCCCATCGTCGCGGCTCGTTTTCCGGGTGGCCGCGCCATGCCCCGAGCGAGAAAGGGCCCTGCTCCACGCGGCCCTGGGCGCTGACCAGGGCTGCCCAACGCCGGCCAATTCTCACGAGCGTTCTGCCCAAATCGATCCCGATTTGGGCAGAACGCTCGTGAGAATTGGCCGGAAAACGCCCGGCGAACACACTTCGGGCACAACAGGGCCGCAGGGCCGCCCCCCCGGGGCCCTGTCCGGGATCGCGTGTCGTCGCGTTCCGGCACCGCCAGGAGGAGCTCCGGGAGGCGGGCCCCGGGGAGGCAGACGCCTCCCGCTCCTCAGCCTCCGGGGGTCCCCTCCCTGGCGCCGGCCGCTGGGGCCGGGCCAGCCCCGAAAGCCGGGACCGAGCCCGGGCCTGCTTGCTCAGCCTTCCGTTGCCAGGGGCCTGAGCCTGGGGGCCTCCGCATGGGGAACCCTGAGTCCCGCGCCACGAGTCCCCCCGACCGTCCCGGCGACCACGGCACCTCTCGCGGCTTCGTCCCAGCCGTGGAGTGAGAGATCACTCCGTTCCCCCACAGAGGCCAGCCCCCTCCGCGGGCGCCCCGGCCGCCCGCCACGGCGGAGGCGGACGCCCGGCCACGGCGCCTCCATCCACTCTGCTCGGGGAAAACTCCCCGGCGCCGGGGCCGCCGGCCGCGCCCCATCGTCGCGGCTCGTTTTCCGGGTGGCCGCGCCATGCCCCGAGCGAGAAAGGGCCCTGCTCCACGCGGCCCTGGGCGCTGACCAGGGCTGCCCAACGCCGGCCAATTCTCACGAGCGTTCTGCCCAAATCGATCCCGATTTGGGCAGAACGCTCGTGAGAATTGGCCGGAAAACGCCCGGCGAACACACTTCGGGCACCACAGGGCCGCAGGGCCGCCCCCCCGCGGCCCTGTCCGGGATCGCGTGTCGGCGCGTTCCGGCACCGCCAGGAGGAGCTCCGGGAGGCGGGCCCCGGGGAGGCCGACGCCTCCCGCTCCTCAGCCTCCGGGGGTCCCCTCCCTGGCGCCGGCCGCTGGGGCCGGGCCAGCCCCGAAAGCCGGGCCCGGGCCCGGGCCTGCTTGCTCAGCCTTCCGTTGCCAGGGGCCTGAGCCTGGGGGCCTCCGCATGGGGAACCCTGAGTCCCGCGCCACGAGTCCCCCCGACCGTCCCGGCGACCACGGCACCTTTCGCGGCTTCGTCCCAGCCGTGGAGTGAGAGATCACTCCGTTCCCCCACAGAGGCCAGCCCCCTCCACGGGCGCCCCGGCCGCCCGCCACGGCGGAGGCGGACGCCCGGCCACGGCGCCTCCATCCACTCTGCTCGGGGAAAACTCCCCGGCGCCGGGGCCGCCGGCCGCGCCCCATCATCGCGGCTCGTTTTCCGGGTGGCCGCGCCATGCCCCGAGCGAGAAAGGGCCCTGCTCCACGCGGCCCTGGGCGCTGACCAGGGCTGCCCAACGCCGGCCAATTCTCACGAGCGTTCTGCCCAAATCGATCCCGATTTGGGCAGAACGCTCGTGAGAATTGGCCGGAAAACGCCCGGCGAACACACTTCGGGCACCAGAGGGCCGCAGGGCCGCGCCCCCGGGGCCCTGTCCGGGATCGCGTGTCGGCGCGTTCCGGCACCGCCAGGAGGAGCTCCGGGAGGCGGGCCCCGGGGAGGCCGACGCCTCCCGCTCCTCAGCCTCCGGGGGTCCCCTCCCTGGCGCCGGCCGCTGGGGCCGGGCCAGCCCCGAAAGCCGGGCCCGGGCCCGGGCCTGCTTGCTCAGCCTTCCGTTGCCAGGGGCCTGAGCCTGGGGGCCTCCGCATGGGGAACCCTGAGTCCCGCGCCACGAGTCCCCCCGACCGTCCCGGCGACCACGGCACCTTTCGCGGCTTCGTCCCAGCCGTGGAGTGAGAGATCACTCCGTTCCCCCACAGAGGCCAGCCCCCTCCACGGGCGCCCCGGCCGCCCGCCACGGCGGAGGCGGACGCCCGGCCACGGCGCCTCCATCCACTCTGCTCGGGGAAAACTCCCCGGCGCCGGGGCCGCCGGCCGCGCCCCATCGTCGCGGCTCGTTTTCCGGGTGGCCGCGCCATGCCCCGAGCGAGAAAGGGCCCTGCTCCACGCGGCCCTGGGCGCTGACCGGGGCTGCCCAACGCCGGCCAATTCTCACGAGCGTTCTGCCCAAATCGATCCCGATTTGGGCCGAACGCTCGTGAGAATTGGCCGGAAAACGCCCGGCGAACACACTTCGGGCACCAGAGGGCCGCAGGGCCGCCCCCCCGGGGCCCTGTCCGGGATCGCGTGTCGGCGCGTTCCGGCACCGCCAGGAGGAGCTCCGGGAGGCGGGCCCCGGGGAGGCCGACGCCTCCCGCTCCTCAGCCTCCGGGGGTCCCCTCCCTGGCGCCGGCCGCTGGGGCCGGGCCAGCCCCGAAAGCCGGGCCCGGGCCCGGGCCTGCTTGCTCAGCCTTCCGTTGCCAGGGTCCTGAGCCTGGGGGCCTCCGCATGGGGAACCCTGAGTCCCGCGCCACGAGTCCCCCCGACCGTCCCGGCGACCACGGCACCTTTCGCGGCTTCGTCCCAGCCGTGGAGTGAGAGATCACTCCGTTCCCCCACAGAGGCCAGCCCCCTCCACGGGCGCCCCGGCCGCCCGCCACGGCGGAGGCGGACGCCCGGCCACGGCGCCTCCATCCACTCTGCTCGGGGAAAACTCCCCGGCGCCGGGGCCGCCGGCCGCGCCCCATCGTCGCGGCTCGTTTTCCGGGTGGCCGCGCCATGCCCCGAGCGAGAAAGGGCCCTGCTCCACGCGGCCCTGGGCGCTGACCGGGGCTGCCCAACGCCGGCCAATTCTCACGAGCGTTCTGCCCAAATCGATCCCGATTTGGGCCGAACGCTCGTGAGAATTGGCCGGAAAACGCCCGGCGAACACACTTCGGGCACCAGAGGGCCGCAGGGCCGCCCCCCCCGGGGCCCTGTCCGGGATCGCGTCTCGGCGCGTTCCGGCACCACCAGGAGGAGCTCCGGGAGGCGGGCCCCGGGGAGGCCGACGCCTCCCGCTCCTCAGCCTCCGGGGGTCCCCTCCCTGGCGCCGGCCGCTGGGGCCGGGCCAGCCCCGAAAGCCGGGCCCGGGCCCGGGCCTGCTTGCTCAGCCTTCCGTTGCCAGGGGCCTGAGCCTGGGGGCCTCCGCATGGGGAACCCTGAGTCCCGCGCCACGAGTCCCCCCGACCGTCCCGGCGACCACGGCACCTTTCGCGGCTTCGTCCCAGCCGTGGAGTGAGAGATCACTCCGTTCCCCCACAGAGGCCAGCCCCCTCCACGGGCGCCCCGGCCGCCCGCCACGGCGGAGGCGGACGCCCGGCCACGGCGCCTCCATCCACTCTGCTCGGGGAAAACTCCCCGGCGCCGGGGCCGCCGGCCGCGCCCCATCGTCGCGGCTCGTTTTCCGGGTGGCCGCGCCATGCCCCGAGCGAGAAAGGGCCCTGCTCCACGCGGCCCTGGGCGCTGACCAGGGCTGCCCAACGCCGGCCAATTCTCACGAGCGTTCTGCCCAAATCGATCCCGATTTGGGCAGAACGCTCGTGAGAATTGGCCGGAAAACGCCCGGCGAACACACTTCGGGCACCACAGGGCCGCAGGGCCGCCCCCCCGGGGCCCTGTCCGGGATCGCGTGTCGGCGCGTTCCGGCACCGCCAGGAGGAGCTCCGGGAGGCGGGCCCCGGGGAGGCCGACGCCTCCCGCTCCTCAGCCTCCGGGGGTCCCCTCCCTGGCGCCGGCCGCTGGGGCCGGGCCAGCCCCGAAAGCCGGGCCCGGGCCCGGGCCTGCTTGCTCAGCCTTCCGTTGCCAGGGGCCTGAGCCTGGGGGCCTCCGCATGGGGAACCCTGAGTCCCGCGCCACGAGTCCCCCCGACCGTCCCGGCGACCACGGCACCTTTCGCGGCTTCGTCCCAGCCGTGGAGTGAGAGATCACTCGGTTCCCCCACAGAGGCCAGCCCCCTCCACGGGCGCCCCGGCCGCCCGCCACGGCGGAGGCGGACGCCCGGCCACGGCGCCTCCATCCACTCTGCTCGGGGAAAACTCCCCGGCGCCGGGGCCGCCGGCCGCGCCCCATCGTCGCGGCTCGTTTTCCGGGTGGCCGCGCCATGCCCCGAGCGAGAAAGGGCCCTGCTCCACGCGGCCCTGGGCGCTGACCAGGGCTGCCCAACGCCGGCCAATTCTCACGAGCGTTCGGCCCAAATCGATCCCGATTTGGGCAGAACGCTCGTGAGAATTGGCCGGAAAACGCCCGGCGAACACACTTCGGGCACCAGAGGGCCGCAGGGCCGCCCCCCCGGGGCCCTGTCCGGGATCGCGTCTCGGCGCGTTCCGGCACCGCCAGGAGGAGCTCCGGGAGGCGGGCCCCGGGGAGGCCGACGCCTCCCGCTCCTCAGCCTCCGGGGGTCCCCTCCCTGGCGCCGGCCGCTGGGGCCGGGCCAGCCCCGAAAGCCGGGTCCGGGCCCGGGCCTGCTTGCTCAGCCTTCCGTTGCCAGGGGCCTGAGCCTGGGGGCCTCCGCATGGGGATCCCTGAGTCCCGCGCCACGAGTCCCCCCGACCGTCCCGGCGACCACGGCACCTTTCGCGGCTTCGTCCCAGCCGTGGAGTGAGAGATCACTCCGTTCCCCCACAGAGGCCAGCCCCCTCCACGGGCGCCCCGGCCGCCCGCCACGGCGGAGGCGGACGCCCGGCCACGGCGCCTCCATCCACTCTGCTCGGGGAAAACTCCCCGGCGCCGGGGCCGCCGGCCGCGCCCCATCGTCGCGGCTCGTTTTCCGGGTGGCCGCGCCATGCCCCGAGCGAGAAAGGGCCCTGCTCCACGCGGCCCTGGGCGCTGACCAGGGCTGCCCAACGCCGGCCAATTCTCACGAGCGTTCTGCCCAAATCGATCCCGATTTGGGCAGAACGCTCGTGAGAATTGGCCGGAAAACGCCCGGCGAACACACTTCGGGCACCAGAGGGCCGCAGGGCCGCCCCCACGGGGCCCTGTCCGGGATCGCGTGTCGGCGCGTTCCGGCACCGCCAGGAGGAGCTCCGGGAGGCGGGCCCCGGGGAGGCCGACGCCTCCCGCTCCTCAGCCTCCGGGGGTCCCCTCCCTGGCGCCGGCCGCTGGGGCCGGGCCAGCCCCGAAAGCCGGGCCCGGGCCCGGGCCTGCTTGCTCAGCCTTCCGTTGCCAGGGGCCTGAGCCTGGGGGCCTCCGCATGGGGAACCCTGAGTCCCGCGCCACGAGTCCCCCCGACCGTCCCGGCGACCACGGCACCTTTCGCGGCTTCGTCCCAGCCGTGGAGTGAGAGATCACTCCGTTCCCCCACAGAGGCCAGCCCCCTCCACGGGCGCCCCGGCCGCCCGCCACGGCGGAGGCGGACGCCCGGCCACGGCGCCTCCATCCACTCTGCTCGGGGAAAACTCCCCGGCGCCGGGGCCGCCGGCCGCGCCCCATCGTCGCGGCTCGTTTTCCGGGTGGCCGCGCCATGCCCCGAGCGAGAAAGGGCCCTGCTCCACGCGGCCCTGGGCGCTGACCAGGGCTGCCCAACGCCGGCCAATTCTCACGAGCGTTCTGCCCAAATCGATCCCGATTTGGGCAGAACGCTCGTGAGAATTGGCCGGAAAACGCCCGGCGAACACACTTCGGGCACCAGAGGGCCGCAGGGCCGCCCCCCCGGGGCCCTGTCCGGGATCGCGTGTCGGCGCGTTCCGGCACCGCCAGGAGGAGCTCCGGGAGGCGGGCCCCGGGGAGGCCGACGCCTCCCGCTCCTCAGCCTCCGGGGGTCCCCTCCCTGGCGCCGGCCGCTGGGGCCGGGCCAGCCCCGAAAGCCGGGCCCGGGCCCGGGCCTGCTTGCTCAGCCTTCCGTTGCCAGGGGCCTGAGCCTGGGGGCCTCCGCATGGGGAACCCTGAGTCCCGCGCCACGAGTCCCCCCGACCGTCCCGGCGACCACGGCACCTTTCGCGGCTTCGTCCCAGCCGTGGAGTGAGAGATCACTCCGTTCCCCCACAGAGGCCAGCCCCCTCCACGGGCGCCCCGGCCGCCCGCCACGGCGGAGGCGGACGCCCGGCCACGGCGCCTCCATCCACTCTGCTCGGGGAAAACTCCCCGGCGCCGGGGCCGCCGGCCGCGCCCCATCGTCGCGGCTCGTTTTCCGGGTGGCCGCGCCATGCCCCGAGCGAGAAAGGGCCCTGCTCCACGCGGCCCTGGGCGCTGACCAGGGCTGCCCAACGCCGGCCAATTCTCACGAGCGTTCTGCCCAAATCGATCCCGATTTGGGCAGAACGCTCGTGAGAATTGGCCGGAAAACGCCCGGCGAACACACTTCGGGCACCAGAGGGCCGCAGGGCCGCCCCCCCGGGGCCCTGTCCGGGATCGCGTCTCGGCGCGTTCCGGCACCGCCAGGAGGAGCTCCGGGAGGCGGGCCCCGGGGAGGCCGACGCCTCCCGCTCCTCAGCCTCCGGGGGTCCCCTCCCTGGCGCCGGCCGCTGGGGCCGGGCCAGCCCCGAAAGCCGGGCCCGGGCCCGGGCCTGCTTGCTCAGCCTTCCGTTGCCAGGGGCCTGAGCCTGGGGGCCTCCGCATGGGGAACCCTGAGTCCCGCGCCACGAGTCCCCCCGACCGTCCCGGCGACCACGGCACCTTTCGCGGCTTCGTCCCAGCCGTGGAGTGAGAGATCACTCCGTTCCCCCACAGAGGCCAGCCCCCTCCACGGGCGCCCCGGCCGCCCGCCACGGCGGAGGCGGACGCCCGGCCACGGCGCCTCCATCCACTCTACTCGGGGAAAACTCCCCGGCGCCGGGGCCGCCGGCCGCGCCCCATCGTCGCGGCTCGCTTTCCGGGTGGCCGCGCCATGCCCCGAGCGAGAAAGGGCCCTGCTCCACGCGGCCCTGGGCGCTGACCAGGGCTGCCCAACGCCGGCCAATTCTCACGAGCCTTCTGCCCAAATCGATCCCGATTTGGGCAGAACGCTCGTGAGAATTGGCCGGAAAACGCCCGGCGAACACACTTCGGGCACCACAGGGCCGCAGGGCCGCCCCCCCGGGGCCCTGTCCGGGATCGCGTGTCGTCGCGTTCCGGCACCGCCAGGAGGAGCTCCGGGAGGCGGGCCCCGGGGAGGCCGACGCCTCCCGCTCCTCAGCCTCCGGGGGTCCCCTCCCTGGCGCCGGCCGCTGGGGCCGGGCCAGCCCCGAAAGCCGGGCCCGGGCCCAGGCCTGCTTGCTCAGCCTTCCGTTGCCAGGGGCCTGAGCCTGGGGGCCTCAGCATGGGGAACCCTGAGTCCCACGCCACGAGTCCCCCCAACCGTCCCGGCGACCACGGCACCTTTCGCGGCTTCGTCCCAGCCGTGGAGTGAGAGATCACTCCGTTCCCCCACAGAGGCCAGCCCCCTCCACGGGCGCCCCGGCCGCCCGCCACGGCGGAGGCGGACGCCCGGCCACGGCGCCTCCATCCACTCTGCTCGGGGAAAACTCCCCGGCGCCGGGGCAGCCGGCCGCGCCCCATCGTCGCGGCTCGTTTTCCGGGTGGCCGCGCCATGCCCCGAGCGAGAAAGGGCCCTGCTCCACGCGGCCCTGGGCGCTGACCAGGGCTGCCCAACGCCGGCCAATTCTCACGAGCGTTCTGCCCAAATCGATCCCGATTTGGGCAGAACGCTCGTGAGAATTGGCCGGAAAACGCCCGGCGAACACACTTCGGGCACCAGAGGGCCGCAGGGCCGCCCCCCCGGGGCCCTGTCCGGGATCGCGTGTCGGCGCGTTCCGGCACCGCCAGGAGGAGCTCCGGGAGGCGGGCCCCGGGGAGGCCGACGCCTCCCGCTCCTCAGCCTCCGGGGGTCCCCTCCCTGGCGCCGGCCGCTGGGGCCGGGCCAGCCCCGAAAGCCGGGCCCGGGCCCGGGCCTGCTTGCTCAGCCTTCCGTTGCCAGGGGCCTGAGCCTGGGGGCCTCCGCATGGGGAACCCTGAGTCCCGCGCCACGAGTCCCCCCGACCGTCCCGGCGACCACGGCACCTTTCGCGGCTTCGTCCCAGCCGTGGAGTGAGAGATCACTCCGTTCCCCCAGAGGCCAGCCCCCTCCACGGGCGCCCCGGCCGCCCGCCACGGCGGAGGCGGACGCCCGGCCACGGCGCCTCCATCCACTCTGCTCGGGGAAAACTCCCCGGCGCCGGGGCCGCCGGCCGCGCCCCATCGTCGCGGCTCGTTTTCCGGGTGGCCGCGCCATGCCCCGAGCGAGAAAGGGCCCTGCTCCACGCGGCCCTGGGCGCTGACCAGGGCTGCCCAACGCCGGCCAATTCTCACGAGCGTTCTGCCCAAATCGATCCCGATTTGGGCAGAACGCTCGTGAGAATTGGCCGGAAAACGCCCGGCGAACACTCTTCGGGCACCAGAGGGCCGCAGGGCCGCCCCCCCGGGGCCCTGTCCGGGATCGCGTCTCGGCGCGTTCCGGCACCGCCAGGAGGAGCTCCGGGAGGCGGGCCCCGGGGAGGCCGACGCCTCCCGCTCCTCAGCCTCCGGGGGTCCCCTCCCTGGCGCCGGCCGCTGGGGCCGGGCCAGCCCCGAAAGCCGGGCCCGGGCCCGGGCCTGCTTGCTCAGCCTTCCGTTGCCAGGGGCCTGAGCCTGGGGGCCTCCGCATGGGGAACCATGAGTCCCGCGCCACGAGTCCCCCCGACCGTCCCGGCGACCACGGCACCTTTCGCGGCTTCGTCCCAGCCGTGGAGTGAGAGATCACTCCGTTCCCCCACAGAGGCCAGCCCCCTCCACGGGCGCCCCGGCCGCCCGCCACGGCGGAGGCGGACGCCCGGCCACGGCGCCTCCATCCACTCTGCTCGGGGAAAACTCCCCGGCGCCGGGGCCGCCGGCCGCGCCCCATCGTCGCGGCTCGTTTTCCGGGTGGCCGCGCCATGCCCCGAGCGAGAAAGGGCCCTGCTCCACGCGGCCCTGGGCGCTGACCAGGGCTGCCCAACGCCGGCCAATTCTCACGAGCGTTCTGCCCAAATCGATCCCGATTTGGGCAGAACGCTCGTGAGAATTGGCCGGAAAACGCCCGGCGAACACACTTCGGGCACCACAGGGCCGCAGGGCCGCCCCCCCGGGGCCCTGTCCGGGATCGCGTGTCGTCGCGTTCCGGCACCGCCAGGAGGAGCTCCGGGAGGCGGGCCCCGGGGAGGCCGACGCCTCCCGCTCCTCAGCCTCCGGGGGTCCCCTCCCTGGCGCCGGCCGCTGGGGCCGGGCCAGCCCCGAAAGCCGGGCCCGGGCCCGGGCCTGCTTGCTCAGCCTTCCGTTGCCAGGGGCCTGAGCCTGGGGGCCTCCGCATGGGGAACCCTGAGTCCCACGCCACGAGTCCCCCCGACCGTCCCGGCGACCACGGCACCTTTCGCGGCTTCGTCCCAGCCGTGGAGTGAGAGATCACTCCGTTCCCCCACAGAGGCCAGCCCCCTCCACGGGCGCCCCGGCCGCCCGCCACGGCGGAGGCGGACGCCCGGCCACGGCGCCTCCATCCACTCTGCTCGGGGAAAACTCCCCGGCGCCGGGGCAGCCGGCCGCGCCCAATCGTCGCGGCTCGTTTTCCGGGTGGCCGCGCCATGCCCCGAGCGAGAAAGGGCCCTGCTCCACGCGGCCCTGGGCGCTGACCAGGGCTGCCCAACGCCGGCCAATTCTCACGAGCGTTCTGCCCAAATCGATCCCGATTTGGGCAGAACGCTCGTGAGAATTGGCCGGAAAACGCCCGGCGAACACACTTCGGGCACCAGAGGGCCGCAGGGCCGCCCCCCCCGGGGCCCTGTCCGGGATCGCGTGTCGGCGCGTTCCGGCACCGCCAGGAGGAGCTCCGGGAGGCGGGCCCCGGGGAGGCCGACGCCTCCCGCTCCTCAGCCTCCGGGGGTCCCCTCCATGGCGCCGGCCGCTGGGGCCGGGCCAGCCCCGAAAGCCAGGCCCGGGCCCGGGCCTGCTTGCTCAGCCTTCCGTTGCCAGGGGCCTGAGCCTGGGGGCCTCCGCATGGGGAACCCTGAGTCCCGCGCCACGAGTCCCCCCGACCGTCCCGGCGACCACGGCACCTTTCGCGGCTTCGTCCCAGCCGTGGAGTGAGAGATCACTCCGTTCCCCCACAGAGGCCAGCCCCCTCCACGGGCGCCCCGGCCGCCCGCCACGGCGGAGGCGGACGCCCGGCCACGGCGCCTCCATCCACTCTGCTCGGGGAAAACTCCCCGGCGCCGGGGCCGCCGGCCGCGCCCCATCGTCGCGGCTCGTTTTCCGGGTGGCCGCGCCATGCCCCGAGCGAGAAAGGGCCCTGCTCCACGCGGCCCTGGGTGCTGACCAGGGCTGCCCAACGCCGGCCAATTCTCACGAGCGTTCTGCCCAAATCGATCCCGATTTGGGCAGAACGCTCGTGAGAATTGGCCGGAAAACGCCCGGCGAACACAGTTCGGGCACCACAGGGCCGCAGGGCCGCCCCCCCGGGGCCCTGTCCGGGATCGCGTGTCGTCGCGTTCCGGCACCGCCAGGAGGAGCTCCGGGAGGCGGGCCCCGGGGAGGCCGACGCCTCCCGCTCCTCAGCCTCCGGGGGTCCCCTCCCTGGCGCCGGCCGCTGGGGCCGGGCCAGCCCCGAAAGCCGGGCCCGGGCCCGGGCCTGCTTGCTCAGCCTTCCGTTGCCAGGGGCCTGAGCCTGGGGGCCTCCGCATGGGGAACCCTGAGTCCCGCGCCACGAGTCCCCCCGACCGTCCCGGCGACCACGGCACCTTTCGCGGCTTCGTCCCAGCCGTGGAGTGAGAGATCACTCCGTTCCCCCACAGAGGCCAGCCCCCTCCACGGGCGCCCCGGCCGCCCGCCACGGCGGAGGCGGACGCCCGGCCACGGCGCCTCCATCCACTCTGCTCGGGGAAAACTCCCCGGCGCCGGGGCCGCCGGCCACGCCCCATCGTCGCGGCTCGTTTTCCGGGTGGCCGCGCCATGCCCCGAGCGAGAAAGGGCCCTGCTCCACGCGGCCCTGGGTGCTGACCAGGGCTGCCCAACGCCGGCCAATTCTCACGAGCGTTCTGCCCAAATCGATCCCGATTTGGGCAGAACGCTCGTGAGAATTGGCAGGAAAACGCCCGGCGAACACACTTCGGGCACCAGAGGGCCGCAGGGCCGCCCCCCCGGGGCCCTGTCCAGGATCGCGTGTCGGCGCGTTCCGGCACCGCCAGGAGGAGCTCCGGGAGGCGGGCCCCGGGGAGGCCGACGCCTCCCGCTCCTCAGCCTCCGGGGGTCCCCTCCCTGGCGCCGGCCGCTGGGGCCGGGCCAGCCCCGAAAGCCGGGCCCGGGCCCGGGCCTGCTTGCTCAGCCTTCCGTTGCCAGGGGCCTGAGCCTGGGGGCCTCCGCATGGGGAACCCTGAGTCCCGCGCCACGAGTCCCCCCGACCGTCCCGGCGACCACGGCACCTTTCGCGGCTTCGTCCCAGCCGTGGAGTGAGAGATCACTCCGTTCCCCCACAGAGGCCAGCCCCCTCCACGGGCGCCCCGGCCGCCCGCCACGGCGGAGGCGGACGCCCGGCCACGGCGCCTCCATCCACTCTGCTCGGGGAAAACTCCCCGGCGCCGGGGCCGCCGGCCGCGCCCCATCGTCGCGGCTCGTTTTCCGGGTGGCCGCGCCATGCCCCGAGCGAGAAAGGGCCCTGCTCCACGCGGCCCTGGGCGCTGACCAGGGCTGCCCAACGCCGGCCAATTCTCACGAGCGTTCTGCCCAAATCGATCCCGATTTGGGCAGAACGCTCGTGAGAATTGGCCGGAAAACGCCCGGCGAACACACTTCGGGCACCAGAGGGCCGCAGGGCCGCCCCCCCGGGGCCCTGTCCGGGATCGCGTCTCGGCGCGTTCCGGCACCGCCAGGAGGAGCTCCGGGAGGCGGGCCCCGGGGAGGCCGACGCCTCCCGCTCCTCAGCCTCCGGGGGTCCCCTCCCTGGCGCCGGCCGCTGGGGCCGGGCCAGCCCCGAAAGCCGGGCCCGGGCCCGGGCCTGCTTGCTCAGCCTTCCGTTGCCAGGGGCCTGAGCCTGGGGGCCTCCGCATGGGGAACCCTGAGTCCCGCGCCACGAGTCCCCCCGACCGTCCCGGCGACCACGGCACCTTTCGAGGCTTCGTCCCAGCCGTGGAGTGAGAGATCACTCCGTTCCCCCACAGAGGCCAGCCCCCTCCACGGGCGCCCCGGCCGCCCGCCACGGCGGAGGCGGACGCCCGGCCACGGCGCCTCCATCCACTCTGCTCGGGGAAAACTCCCCGGCGCCGGGGCCGCCGGCCGCGCCCCATCGTCGCGGCTCGTTTTCCGGGTGGCCGCGCCATGCCCCGAGCGAGAAAGGGCCCTGCTCCACGCGGCCCTGGGCGCTGACCAGGGCTGCCCAACGCCGGCCAATTCTCACGAGCGTTCTGCCCAAATCGATCCCGATTTGGGCAGAACGCTCGTGAGAATTGGCCGGAAAACGCCCGGCGAACACACTTCGGGCACCACAGGGCCGCAGGGCCGCCCCCCCGGGGCCCTGTCCGGGATCGCGTGTCGGCGCGTTCCGGCACCGCCAGGAGGAGCTCCGGGAGGCGGGCCCCGGGGAGGCCGACGCCTCCCGCTCCTCAGCCTCCGGGGGTCCCCTCCCTGGCGCCGGCCGCTGGGGCCGGGCCAGCCCCGAAAGCCGGGCCCGGGCCCGGGCCTGCTTGCTCAGCCTTCCGTTGCCAGGGGCCTGAGCCTGGGGGCCTCCGCATGGGGAACCCTGAGTCCCGCGCCACGAGTCCCCCCGACCGTCCCGGCGACCACGGCACCTTTCGAGGCTTCGTCCCAGCCGTGGAGTGAGAGATCACTCCGTTCCCCCACAGAGGCCAGCCCCCTCCACGGGCGCCCCGGCCGCCCGCCACGGCGGAGGCGGACGCCCGGCCACGGCGCCTCCATCCACTCTGCTCGGGGAAAACTCCCCGGCGCCGGGGCCGCCGGCCGCGCCCCATCGTCGCGGCTCGTTTTCCGGGTGGCCGCGCCATGCCCCGAGCGAGAAAGGGCCCTGCTCCACGCGGCCCTGGGCGCTGACCAGGGCTGCCCAACGCCGGCCAATTCTCACGAGCGTTCTGCCCAAATCGATCCCGATTTGGGCAGAACGCTCGTGAGAATTGGCCGGAAAACGCCCGGCGAACACACTTCGGGCACCACAGGGCCGCAGGGCCGCCCCCCCGGGGCCCTGTCTGGGATCGCGTGTCGTCGCGTTTCGGCACCGCCAGGAGGAGCTCCGGGAGGCGGGCCCCGGGGAGGCCGACGCCTCCCGCTCCTCAGCCTCCGGGGGTCCCCTCCCTGGCGCCGGCCGCTGGGGCCGGGCCAGCCCCGAAAGCCGGGCCCGGGCCCGGGCCTGCTTGCTCAGCCTTCCGTTGCCAGGGGCCTGAGCCTGGGGTCCTCCGCATGGGGAACCCTGAGTCCCACGCCACGAGTCCCCCCGACCGTCCCGGCGACCACGGCACCTTTCGCGGCTTCGTCCCAGCCGTGGAGTGAGAGATCACTCCGTTCCCCCACAGAGGCCAGCCCCCTCCACGGGCGCCCCGGCCGCCCGCCACGGCGGAGGCGGACGCCCGGCCACGGCGCCTCCATCCATTCTGCTCGGGGAAAACTCCCCGGCGCCGGGGCCGCCGGCCGCGCCCCATCGTCGCGGCTCGTTTTCCGGGTGGCCGCGCCATGCCCCGAGCGAGAAAGGGCCCTGCTCCACGCGGCCCTGGGCGCTGACCAGGGCTGCCCAACGCCGGCCAATTCTCACGAGCGTTCTGCCCAAATCGATCCCGATTTGGGCAGAAGGCTCGTGAGAATTGGCCGGAAAACGCCCGGCGAACACACTTCGGGCACCAGAGGGCCGCAGGGCCGCCCCCCCGGGGCCCTGTCCGGGATCGCGTCTCGGCGCGTTCCGGCACCGCCAGGAGGAGCTCCGGGAGGCGGGCCCCGGGGAGGCCGACGCCTCCCGCTCCTCAGCCTCCGGGGGTCCCCTCCCTGGCGCCGGCCGCTGGGGCCGGGCCAGCCCCGAAAGCCGGGCCCGGGCCCGGGCCTGCTTGCTCAGCCTTCCGTTGCCAGGGGCCTGAGCCTGGGGGCCTCCGCATGGGGAACCCTGAGTCCCGCGCCACGAGTCCCCCCGACCGTCCCGGCGACCACGGCACCTTTCGCGGCTTCGTCCCAGCCGTGGAGTGAGAGATCACTCCGTTCCCCCACAGAGGCCAGCCCCATCCACGGGCGCCCCGGCCGCCCGCCACGGCGGAGGCGGACGCCCGGCCACGGCGCCTCCATCCACTCTGCTCGGGGAAAACTCCCCGGCGCCGGGGCCGCCGGCCGCGCCCCATCGTCGCGGCTCGTTTTCCGGGTGGCCGCGCCATGCCCCGAGCGAGAAAGGGCCCTGCTCCACGCGGCCCTGGGCGCTGACCAGAGCTGCCCAACGCCGGCCAATTCTCACGAGCGTTCTGCCCAAATCGATCCCGATTTGGGCAGAACGCTCGTGAGAATTGGCCGGAAAACGCCCGGCGAACACACTTCGGGCACCAGAGGGCCGCAGGGCCGCCCCCCCGGGGCCCTGTCCGGGATCGCGTGTCGGCGCGTTCCGGCACCGCCAGGAGGAGCTCCGGGAGGCGGGCCTCGGGGAGGCCGACGCCTCCCGCTCCTCAGCCTCCGGGGGTCCCCTCCCTGGCGCCGGCCGCTGGGGCCGGGCCAGCCCCGAAAGCCGGGCCCGGGCCCGGGCCTGCTTGCTCAGCCTTCCGTTGCCAGGGGCCTGAGCCTGGGGGCCTCCGCATGGGGAACCCTGAGTCCCGCGCCACGAGTCCCCCCGACCGTCCCGGCGACCACGGCACCTTTCGCGGCTTCGTCCCAGCCGTGGAGTGAGAGATCACTCCGTTCCCCCACAGAGGCCAGCCCCCTCCACGGGCGCCCCGGCCGCCCGCCACGGCGGAGGCGGACGCCCGGCCACGGCGCCTCCATCCACTCTGCTCGGGGAAAACTCCCCGGCGCCGGGGCCGCCGGCCGCGCCCCATCGTCGCGGCTCGTTTTCCGGGTGGCCGCGCCATGCCCCGAGCGAGAAAGTGCCCTGCTCCACGCGGCCCTGGGCGCTGACCAGGGCTGCCCAACGCCGGCCAATTCTCACGAGCGTTCTGCCCAAATCGATCCCGATTTGGGCAGAACGCTCGTGAGAATTGGCCGGAAAACGCCCGGCGAACACACTTCGGGCACCAGAGGGCCGCAGGGCCGCCCCCCCGGGGCCCTGTCCGGGATCGCGTGTCGTCGCGTTCCGGCACCGCCAGGAGGAGCTCCGGGAGGCGGGCCCCGGGGAGGCCGACGCCTCCCGCTCCTCAGCCTCCGGGGGTCCCCTCCCTGGCGCCGGCCGCTGGGGCCGGGCCAGCCCCGAAAGCCGGGCCCGGGCCCGGGCCTGCTTGCTCAGCCTTCCGTTGCCAGGGGCCTGAGCCTGGGGGCCTCCGCATGGGGAACCCTGAGTCCCGCGCCACGAGTCCCCCCGACCGTCCCGGCGACCACGGCACCTTTCGCGGCTTCGTCCCAGCCGTGGAGTGAGAGATCACTCCGTTCCCCCACAGAGGCCAGCCCCCTCCACGGGCGCCCCGGCCGCCCGCCACGGCGGAGGCGGACGCCCGGCCACGGCGCCTCCATCCACTCTGCTCGGGGAAAACTCCCCGGCGCCGGGGCCGCCGGCCGCGCCCCATCGTCGCGGCTCGTTTTCCGGGTGGCCGCGCCATGCCCCGAGCGAGAAAGGGCCCTGCTCCACGCGGCCCTGGGCGCTGACCAGGGCTGCCCAACGCCGGCCAATTCTCACGAGCGTTCTGCCCAAATCGATCCCGATTTGGGCAGAAGGCTCGTGAGAATTGGCCGGAAAACGCCCGGCGAACACACTTCGGGCACCAGAGGGCCGCAGGGCCGCCCCCCCGGGGCCCTGTCCGGGATCGCGTCTCGGGGCGTTCCGGCACCGCCAGGAGGAGCTCCGGGAGGCGGGCCCCGGGGAGGCCGACGCCTCCCGCTCCTCAGCCTCCGGGGGTCCCCTCCCTGGCGCCGGCCGCTGGGGCCGGGCCAGCCCCGAAAGCCGGGCCCGGGCCCGGGCCTGCTTGCTCAGCCTTCCGTTGCCAGGGGCCTGAGCCTGGGGGCCTCCGCATGGGGAACCCTGAGTCCCGCGCCACGAGTCCCCCCGACCGTCCCGGCGACCACGGCACCTTTCGCGGCTTCGTCCCAGCCGTGGAGTGAGAGATCACTCCGTTCCCCCACAGAGGCCAGCCCCATCCACGGGCGCCCCGGCCGCCCGCCACGGCGGAGGCGGACGCCCGGCCACGGCGCCTCCATCCACTCTGCTCGGGGAAAACTCCCCGGCGCCGGGGCCGCCGGCCGCGCCCCATCGTCGCGGCTCGTTTTCCGGGTGGCCGCGCCATGCCCCGAGCGAGAAAGGGCCCTGCTCCACGCGGCCCTGGGCGCTGACCAGAGCTGCCCAACGCCGGCCAATTCTCACGAGCGTTCTGCCCAAATCGATCCCGATTTGGGCAGAACGCTCGTGAGAATTGGCCGGAAAACGCCCGGCGAACACACTTCGGGCACCAGAGGGCCGCAGGGCCGCCCCCCCGGGGCCCTGTCCGGGATCGCGTGTCGGCGCGTTCCGGCACCGCCAGGAGGAGCTCCGGGAGGCGGGCCTCGGGGAGGCCGACGCCTCCCGCTCCTCAGCCTCCGGGGGTCCCCTCCCTGGCGCCGGCCGCTGGGGCCGGGCCAGCCCCGAAAGCCGGGCCCGGGCCCGGGCCTGCTTGCTCAGCCTTCCGTTGCCAGGGGCCTGAGCCTGGGGGCCTCCGCATGGGGAACCCTGAGTCCCGCGCCACGAGTCCCCCCGACCGTCCCGGCGACCACGGCACCTTTCGCGGCTTCGTCCCAGCCGTGGAGTGAGAGATCACTCCGTTCCCCCACAGAGGCCAGCCCCCTCCACGGGCGCCCCGGCCGCCCGCCACGGCGGAGGCGGACGCCCGGCCACGGCGCCTCCATCCACTCTGCTCGGGGAAAACTCCCCGGCGCCGGGGCCGCCGGCCGCGCCCCATCGTCGCGGCTCGTTTTCCGGGTGGCCGCGCCATGCCCCGAGCGAGAAAGTGCCCTGCTCCACGCGGCCCTGGGCGCTGACCAGGGCTGCCCAACGCCGGCCAATTCTCACGAGCGTTCTGCCCAAATCGATCCCGATTTGGGCAGAACGCTCGTGAGAATTGGCCGGAAAACGCCCGGCGAACACACTTCGGGCACCAGAGGGCCGCAGGGCCGCCCCCCCGGGGCCCTGTCCGGGATCGCGTGTCGTCGCGTTCCGGCACCGCCAGGAGGAGCTCCGGGAGGCGGGCCCCGGGGAGGCCGACGCCTCCCGCTCCTCAGCCTCCGGGGGTCCCCTCCCTGGCGCCGGCCGCTGGGGCCGGGCCAGCCCCGAAAGCCGGGCCCGGGCCCGGGCCTGCTTGCTCAGCCTTCCGTTGCCAGGGGCCTGAGCCTGGGGGCCTCCGCATGGGGAACCCTGAGTCCCGCGCCACGAGTCCCCCCGACCGTCCCGGCGACCACGGCACCTTTCGCGGCTTCGTCCCAGCCGTGGAGTGAGAGATCACTCCGTTCCCCCACAGAGGCCAGCCCCCTCCACGGGCGCCCCGGCCGCCCGCCACGGCGGAGGCGGACGCCCGGCCACGGCGCCTCCATCCACTCTGCTCGGGGAAAACTCCCCGGCGCCGGGGCCGCCGGCCGCGCCCCATCGTCGCGGCTCGTTTTCCGGGTGGCCGCGCCATGCCCCGAGCGAGAAAGGGCCCTGCTCCACGCGGCCCTGGGCGCTGACCAGGGCTGCCCAACGCCGGCCAATTCTCACGAGCGTTCTGCCCAAATCGATCCCGATTTGGGCAGAACGCTCGTGAGAATTGGCCGGAAAACGCCCGGCGAACACACTTCGGGCACCAGAGGGCCGCAGGGCCGCCCCCCCGGGGCCCTGTCCGGGATCGCGTGTCGGCGCGTTCCGGCACCGCCAGGAGGAGCTCCGGGAGGCGGGCCCCGGGGAGGCCGACGCCTCCCGCTCCTCAGCCTCCGGGGGTCCCCTCCCTGGCGCCGGCCGCTGGGGCCGGGCCAGCCCCGAAAGCCGGGCCCGGGCCCGGGCCTGCTTGCTCAGCCTTCCGTTGCCAGGGGCCTGAGCCTGGGGGCCTCCGCATGGGGAACCCTGAGTCCCGCGCCACGAGTCCCCCCGACCGTCCCGGCGACCACGGCACCTTTCGAGGCTTCGTCCCAGCCGTGGAGTGAGAGATCACTCCGTTCCCCCACAGAGGCCAGCCCCCTCCACGGGCGCCCCGGCCGCCCGCCACGGCGGAGGCGGACGCCCGGCCACGGCGCCTCCATCCACTCTGCTCGGGGAAAACTCCCCGGCGCCGGGGCCGCCGGCCGCGCCCCATCGTCGCGGCTCGTTTTCCGGGTGGCCGCGCCATGCCCCGAGCGAGAAAGGGCCCTGCTCCACGCGGCCCTGGGCGCTGACCAGGGCTGCCCAACGCCGGCC
Source organism: Meles meles (assembly GCF_922984935.1). Classification (NCBI taxonomy): domain Eukaryota; kingdom Metazoa; phylum Chordata; class Mammalia; order Carnivora; family Mustelidae; genus Meles; species Meles meles. The sequence goes on from NW_025721130.1 coordinate 127,010, forward strand.
AATTCTCACGAGCGTTCTGCCCAAATCGATCCCGATTTGGGCAGAACGCTCGTGAGAATTGGCCGGAAAACGCCCGGCGAACACACTTCGGGCACCACAGGGCCGCAGGGCCGCCCCCCCCGGGGCCCTGTCCGGGATCGCGTGTCGTCGCGTTCCGGCACCGCCAGGAGGAGCTCCGGGAGGCGGGCCCCGGGGAGGCCGACGCCTCCCGCTCCTCAGCCTCCGGGGGTCCCCTCCCTGGCGCTGGCCGCTGGGGCCGGGCCAGCCCCGAAAGCCGGGCCCGGGCCCGGGCCTGCTTGCTCAGCCTTCCGTTGCCAGGGGCCTGAGCCTGGGGTCCTCCGCATGGGGAACCCTGAGTCCCACGCCACGAGTCCCCCCGACCGTCCCGGCGACCACGGCACCTTTCGCGGCTTCGTCCCAGCCGTGGAGTGAGAGATCACTCCGTTCCCCCACAGAGGCCAGCCCCCTCCACGGGCGCCCCGGCCGCCCGCCACGGCGGAGGCGGACGCCCGGCCACGGCGCCTCCATCCACTCTGCTCGGGGAAAACTCCCCGGCGCCGGGGCCGCCGGCCGCGCCCCATCGTCGCGGCTCGTTTTCCGGGTGGCCGCGCCATGCCCCGAGCGAGAAAGGGCCCTGCTCCACGCGGCCCTGGGCGCTGACCAGAGCTGCCCAACGCCGGCCAATTCTCACGAGCGTTCTGCCCAAATCGATCCCGATTTGGGCAGAACGCTCGTGAGAATTGGCCGGAAAACGCCCGGCGAACACACTTCGGGCACCAGAGGGCCGCAGGGCCGCCCCCCCGGGGCCCTGTCCGGGATCGCGTGTCGGCGCGTTCCGGCACCGCCAGGAGGAGCTCCGGGAGGCGGGCCTCGGGGAGGCCGACGCCTCCCGCTCCTCAGCCTCCGGGGGTCCCCTCCCTGGCGCCGGCCGCTGGGGCCGGGCCAGCCCCGAAAGCCGGGCCCGGGCCCGGGCCTGCTTGCTCAGCCTTCCGTTGCCAGGGGCCTGAGCCTGGGGGCCTCCGCATGGGGAACCCTGAGTCCCGCGCCACGAGTCCCCCCGACCGTCCCGGCGACCACGGCACCTTTCGCGGCTTCGTCCCAGCCGTGGAGTGAGAGATCACTCCGTTCCCCCACAGAGGCCAGCCCCCTCCACGGGCGCCCCGGCCGCCCGCCACGGCGGAGGCGGACGCCCGGCCACGGCGCCTCCATCCACTCTGCTCGGGGAAAACTCCCCGGCGCCGGGGCCGCCGGCCGCGCCCCATCGTCGCGGCTCGTTTTCCGGGTGGCCGCGCCATGCCCCGAGCGAGAAAGTGCCCTGCTCCACGCGGCCCTGGGCGCTGACCAGGGCTGCCCAACGCCGGCCAATTCTCACGAGCGTTCTGCCCAAATCGATCCCGATTTGGGCAGAACGCTCGTGAGAATTGGCCGGAAAACGCCCGGCGAACACACTTCGGGCACCAGAGGGCCGCAGGGCCGCCCCCCCGGGGCCCTGTCCGGGATCGCGTGTCGTCGCGTTCCGGCACCGCCAGGAGGAGCTCCGGGAGGCGGGCCCCGGGGAGGCCGACGCCTCCCGCTCCTCAGCCTCCGGGGGTCCCCTCCCTGGCGCCGGCCGCTGGGGCCGGGCCAGCCCCGAAAGCCGGGCCCGGGCCCGGGCCTGCTTGCTCAGCCTTCCGTTGCCAGGGGCCTGAGCCTGGGGGCCTCCGCATGGGGAACCCTGAGTCCCGCGCCACGAGTCCCCCCGACCGTCCCGGCGACCACGGCACCTTTCGCGGCTTCGTCCCAGCCGTGGAGTGAGAGATCACTCCGTTCCCCCACAGAGGCCAGCCCCCTCCACGGGCGCCCCGGCCGCCCGCCACGGCGGAGGCGGACGCCCGGCCACGGCGCCTCCATCCACTCTGCTCGGGGAAAACTCCCCGGCGCCGGGGCCGCCGGCCGCGCCCCATCGTCGCGGCTCGTTTTCCGGGTGGCCGCGCCATGCCCCGAGCGAGAAAGGGCCCTGCTCCACGCGGCCCTGGGCGCTGACCAGGGCTGCCCAACGCCGGCCAATTCTCACGAGCGTTCTGCCCAAATCGATCCCAATTTGGGCAGAACGCTCGTGAGAATTGGCCGGAAAACGCCCGGCGAACACACTTCGGGCACCAGAGGGCCGCAGGGCCGCCCCCCCGGGGCCCTGTCCGGGATCGCGTGTCGGCGCGTTCCGGCAACGCCAGGAGGAGCTCCGGGAGGCGGGCCTCGGGGAGGCCGACGCCTCCCGCTCCTCAGCCTCCGGGGGTCCCCTCCCTGGCGCCGGCCGCTGGGGCCGGGCCAGCCCCGAAAGCCGGGCCCGGGCCCGGGCCTGCTTGCTCAGCCTTCCGTTGCCAGGGGCCTGAGCCTGGGGGCCTCCGCATGGGGAACCCTGAGTCCCGCGCCACGAGTCCCCCCGACCGTCCCGGCGACCACGGCACCTTTCGCGGCTTCGTCCCAGCCGTGGAGTGAGAGATCACTCCGTTCCCCCACAGAGGCCAGCCCCCTCCACGGGCGCCCCGGCCGCCCGCCACGGCGGAGGCGGACGCCCGGCCACGGCGCCTCCATCCACTCTGCTCGGGGAAAACTCCCCGGCGCCGGGGCCGCCGGCCGCGCCCCATCGTCGCGGCTCGTTTTCCGGGTGGCCGCGCCATGCACCGAGCGAGAAAGTGCCCTGCTCCACGCGGCCCTGGTCGCTGACCAGGGCTGCCCAACGCCGGCCAATTCTCACGAGCGTTCTGCCCAAATCGATCCCGATTTGGGCAGAACGCTCGTGAGAATTGGCCGGAAAACGCCCGGCGAACACACTTCGGGCACCAGAGGGCCGCAGGGCCGCCCCCCCGGGGCCCTGTCCGGGATCGCGTCTCGGCGCGTTCCGGCATCGCCAGGAGGAGCTCCGGGAGGTGGGCCCCGGGGAGGCCGACGCCTCCCGCTCCTCAGCCTCCGGGGGTCCCCTCCCTGGCGCCGGCCGCTGGGGCCGGGCCAGCCCCGAAAGCCGGGCCCGGGCCCGGGCCTGCTTGCTCAGCCTTCCGTTGCCAGGGGCCTGAGCCTGGGGGCCTCCGCATGGGGAACCCTGAGTCCCGCGCCACGAGTCCCCCCGACCGTCCCGGCGACCACGGCACCTTTCGCGGCTTCGTCCCAGCCGTGGAGTGAGAGATCACTCCGTTCCCCCACAGAGGCCAGCCCCCTCCACGGGCGCCCCGGCCGCCCGCCACGGCGGAGGCGGACGCCCGGCCACGGCGCCTCCATCCACTCTGCTCGGGGAAAACTCCCCGGCGCCGGGGCCGCCGGCCGCGCCCCATCGTCGCGGCTCGTTTTCCGGGTGGCCGCGCCATGCCCCGAGCGAGAAAGGGCCCTGCTCCACGCGGCCCTGGGCGCTGACCAGGGCTGCCCAACGCCGGCCAATTCTCACGAGCGTTCTGCCCAAATCGATCCCGATTTGGGCATAACGCTCGTGAGAATTGGCCGGAAAACGCCCGGCGAACACAGTTCGGGCACCACAGGGCCGCAGGGCCGCCCCCCCGGGGCCCTGTCCGGGATCGCGTGTCGTCGCGTTCCGGCACCGCCAGGAGGAGCTCCGGGAGGCGGGCCCCGGGGAGGCCGACGCCTCCCGCTCCTCAGCCTCCGGGGGTCCCCTCCCTGGCGCCGGCCCCGGGCCCGGGCCTGCTTGCTCAGCCTTCCGTTGCCAGGGGCCTGAGCCTGGGGGCCTCCGCATGGGGAACCCTGAGTCCCGCGCCACGAGTCCCCCCGACCGTCCCGGCGACCACGGCACCTTTCGCGGCTTCGTCCCAGCCGTGGAGTGAGAGATCACTCCGTTCCCCCACAGAGGCCAGCCCCATCCACGGGCGCCCCGGCCGCCCGCCACGGCGGAGGCGGACGCCCGGCCACGGCGCCTCCATCCACTCTGCTCGGGGAAAACTCCCCGGCGCCGGGGCCGCCGGCCGCGCCCCATCGTCGCGGCTCGTTTTCCGGGTGGCCGCGCCATGCCCCGAGCGAGAAAGGGCCCTGCTCCACGCGGCCCTGGGCGCTGACCAGGGCTGCCCAACGCCGGCCAATTCTCACGAGCGTTCTGCCCAAATCGATCCCGATTTGGGCAGAACGCTCGTGAGAATTGGCCGGAAAACGCCCGGCGAACACACTTCGGGCACCAGAGGGCCGCAGGGCCGCCCCCCCGGGGCCCTGTCCGGGATCGCGTGTCGTCGCGTTCCGGCACCGCCAGGAGGAGCTCCGGGAGGCGGGCCCCGGGGAGGCCGACGCCTCCCGCTCCTCAGCCTCCGGGGGTCCCCTCCCTGGCGCCGGCCGCTGGGGCCGGGCCAGCCCCGAAAGCCGGGCCCGGGCCCGGGCCTGCTTGCTCAGCCTTCCGTTGCCAGGGGCCTGAGCCTGGGGGCCTCCGCATGGGGAACCCTGAGTCCCGCGCCACGAGTCCCCCCGACCGTCCCGGCGACCACGGCACCTTTCGCGGCTTCGTCCCAGCCGTGGAGTGAGAGATCACTCCGTTCCCCCACAGAGGCCAGCCCCCTCCACGGGCGCCCCGGCCGCCCGCCACGGCGGAGGCGGACGCCCGGCCACGGCGCCTCCATCCACTCTGCTCGGGGAAAACTCCCCGGCGCCGGGGCCGCCGGCCGCGCCCCATCGTCGCGGCTCGTGTTCCGGGTGGCCGCGCCATGCCCCGAGCGAGAAAGGGCCCTGCTCCACGCGGCCCTGGGCGCTGACCAGGGCTGCCCAACGCCGGCCAATTCTCACGAGCGTTCTGCCCAAATCGATCCCGATTTGGGCAGAACGCTCGTGAGAATTGGCCGGAAAACGCCCGGCGAACACACTTCGGGCACCAGAGGGCCGCAGGGCCGCCCCCCCGGGGCCCTGTCCGGGATCGCGTGTCGGCGCGTTCCGGCAACGCCAGGAGGAGCTCCGGGAGGCGGGCCCCGGGGAGGCCGACGCCTCCCGCTCCTCAGCCTCCGGGGGTCCCCTCCCTGGCGCCGGCCGCTGGGGCCGGGCCAGCCCCGAAAGCCGGGCCCGGGCCCGGGCCTGCTTGCTCAGCCTTCCGTTGCCAGGGGCCTGAGCCTGGGGGCCTCCGCATGGGGAACCCTGAGTCCCGCGCCACGAGTCCCCCCGACCGTCCCGGCGACCACGGCACCTTTCGCGGCTTCGTCCCAGCCGTGGAGTGAGAGATCACTCCGTTCCCCCACAGAGGCCAGCCCCCTCCACGGGCGCCCCGGCCGCCCGCCACGGCGGAGGCGGACGCCCGGCCACGGCGCCTCCATCCACTCTGCTCGGGGAAAACTCCCCGGCGCCGGGGCCGCCGGCCGCGCCCCATCGTCGCGGCTCGTTTTCCGGGTGGCCGCGCCATGCCCCGAGCGAGAAAGGGCCCTGCTCCACGCGGCCCTGGGCGCTGACCAGGGCTGCCCAACGCCGGCCAATTCTCACGAGCGTTCTGCCCAAATCGATCCCGATTTGGGCAGAACGCTCGTGAGAATTGGCCGGAAAACGCCCGGCGAACACTCTTCGGGCACCAGAGGGCCGCAGGGCCGCCCCCCCGGGGCCCTGTCCGGGATCGCGTCTCGGCGCGTTCCGGCACCGCCAGGAGGAGCTCCGGGAGGCGGGCCCCGGGGAGGCCGACGCCTCCCGCTCCTCAGCCTCCGGGGGTCCCCTCCCTGGCGCCGGCCGCTGGGGCCGGGCCAGCCCCGAAAGCCGGGCCCGGGCCCGGGCCTGCTTGCTCAGCCTTCCGTTGCCAGGGGCCTGAGCCTGGGGGCCTCCGCATGGGGAACCCTGAGTCCCGCGCCACGAGTCCCCCCGACCGTCCCGGCGACCACGGCACCTTTCGCGGCTTCGTCCCAGCCGTGGAGTGAGAGATCACTCCGTTCCCCCACAGAGGCCAGCCCCCTCCACGGGCGCCCCGGCCGCCCGCCACGGCGGAGGCGGACGCCCGGCCACGGCGCCTCCATCCACTCTGCTCGGGGAAAACTCCCCGGCGCCGGGGCCGCCGGCCGCGCCCCATCGTCGCGGCTCGTTTTCCGGGTGGCCGCGCCATGCCCCGAGCGAGAAAGGGCCCTGCTCCACGCGGCCCTGGGCGCTGACCAGGGCTGCCCAACGCCGGCCAATTCTCACGAGCGTTCTGCCCAAATCGATCCCGATTTGGGCATAACGCTCGTGAGAATTGGCCGGAAAACGCCCGGCGAACACAGTTCGGGCACCACAGGGCCGCAGGGCCGCCCCCCCGGGGCCCTGTCCGGGATCGCGTGTCGTCGCGTTCCGGCACCGCCAGGAGGAGCTCCGGGAGGCGGGCCCCGGGGAGGCCGACGCCTCCCGCTCCTCAGCCTCCGGGGGTCCCCTCCCTGGCGCCGGCCCCGGGCCCGGGCCTGCTTGCTCAGCCTTCCGTTGCCAGGGGCCTGAGCCTGGGGGCCTCCGCATGGGGAACCCTGAGTCCCGCGCCACGAGTCCCCCCGACCGTCCCGGCGACCACGGCACCTTTCGCGGCTTCGTCCCAGCCGTGGAGTGAGAGATCACTCCGTTCCCCCACAGAGGCCAGCCCCATCCACGGGCGCCCCGGCCGCCCGCCACGGCGGAGGCGGACGCCCGGCCACGGCGCCTCCATCCACTCTGCTCGGGGAAAACTCCCCGGCGCCGGGGCCGCCGGCCGCGCCCCATCGTCGCGGCTCGTTTTCCGGGTGGCCGCGCCATGCCCCGAGCGAGAAAGGGCCCTGCTCCACGCGGCCCTGGGCGCTGACCAGGGCTGCCCAACGCCGGCCAATTCTCACGAGCGTTCTGCCCAAATCGATCCCGATTTGGGCAGAACGCTCGTGAGAATTGGCCGGAAAACGCCCGGCGAACACACTTCGGGCACCAGAGGGCCGCAGGGCCGCCCCCCCGGGGCCCTGTCCGGGATCGCGTGTCGTCGCGTTCCGGCACCGCCAGGAGGAGCTCCGGGAGGCGGGCCCCGGGGAGGCCGACGCCTCCCGCTCCTCAGCCTCCGGGGGTCCCCTCCCTGGCGCCGGCCGCTGGGGCCGGGCCAGCCCCGAAAGCCGGGCCCGGGCCCGGGCCTGCTTGCTCAGCCTTCCGTTGCCAGGGGCCTGAGCCTGGGGGCCTCCGCATGGGGAACCCTGAGTCCCGCGCCACGAGTCCCCCCGACCGTCCCGGCGACCACGGCACCTTTCGCGGCTTCGTCCCAGCCGTGGAGTGAGAGATCACTCCGTTCCCCCACAGAGGCCAGCCCCCTCCACGGGCGCCCCGGCCGCCCGCCACGGCGGAGGCGGACGCCCGGCCACGGCGCCTCCATCCACTCTGCTCGGGGAAAACTCCCCGGCGCCGGGGCCGCCGGCCGCGCCCCATCGTCGCGGCTCGTGTTCCGGGTGGCCGCGCCATGCCCCGAGCGAGAAAGGGCCCTGCTCCACGCGGCCCTGGGCGCTGACCAGGGCTGCCCAACGCCGGCCAATTCTCACGAGCGTTCTGCCCAAATCGATCCCGATTTGGGCAGAACGCTCGTGAGAATTGGCCGGAAAACGCCCGGCGAACACACTTCGGGCACCAGAGGGCCGCAGGGCCGCCCCCCCGGGGCCCTGTCCGGGATCGCGTGTCGGCGCGTTCCGGCAACGCCAGGAGGAGCTCCGGGAGGCGGGCCTCGGGGAGGCCGACGCCTCCCGCTCCTCAGCCTCCGGGGGTCCCCTCCCTGGCGCCGGCCGCTGGGGCCGGGCCAGCCCCGAACGCCGGGCCCGGGCCCGGGCCTGCTTGCTCAGCCTTCCGTTGCCAGGGGCCTGAGCCTGGGGGCCTCCGCATGGGGAACCCTGAGTCCCGCGCCACGAGTCCCCCCGACCGTCCCGGCGACCACGGCACCTTTCGCGGCTTCGTCCCAGCCGTGGAGTGAGAGATCACTCCGTTCCCCCACAGAGGCCAGCCCCCTCCACGGGCGCCCCGGCCGCCCGCCACGGCGGAGGCGGACGCCCGGCCACGGCGCCTCCATCCACTCTGCTCGGGGAAAACTCCCCGGCGCCGGGGCCGCCGGCCGCGCCCCATCGTCGCGGCTCGTTTTCCGGGTGGCCGCGCCATGCCCCGAGCGAGAAAGTGCCCTGCTCCACGCGGCCCTGGTCGCTGACCAGGGCTGCCCAACGCCGGCCAATTCTCACGAGCGTTCTGCCCAAATCGATCCCGATTTGGGCAGAACGCTCGTGAGAATTGGCCGGAAAACGCCCGGCGAACACACTTCGGGCACCAGAGGGCCGCAGGGCCGCCCCCCCGGGGCCCTGTCCGGGATCGCGTCTCGGCGCGTTCCGGCACCGCCAGGAGGAGATCCGGGAGGCGGGCCCCGGGGAGGCCGACGCCTCCCGCTCCTCAGCCTCCGGGGGTCCCCTCCCTGGCGCCGGCCGCTGGGGCCGGGCCAGCCCCGAAAGCCGGGCCCGGGCCCGGGCCTGCTTGCTCAGCCTTCCGTTGCCAGGGGCCTGAGCCTGGGGGCCTCCGCATGGGGAACCCTGAGTCCCGCGCCACGAGTCCCCCCGACCGTCCCGGCGACCACGGCACCTTTCGCGGCTTCGTCCCAGCCGTGGAGTGAGAGATCACTCCGTTCCCCCACAGAGGCCAGCCCCCTCCACGGGCGCCCCGGCCGCCCGCCACGGCGGAGGCGGACGCCCGGCCACGGCGCCTCCATCCACTCTGCTCGGGGAAAACTCCCCGGCGCCGGGGCCGCCGGCCGCGCCCCATCGTCGCGGCTCGTTTTCCGGGTGGCCGCGCCATGCCCCGAGCGAGAAAGTGCCATGCTCCACGCGGCCCTGGGCGCTGACCAGGGCTGCCCAACGCCGGCCAATTCTCACGAGCGTTCTGCCCAAATCGATCCCGATTTGGGCAGAACGCTCGTGAGAATTGGCCGGAAAACGCCCGGCGAACACACTTCGGGCACCAGAGGGCCGCAGGGCCGCCCCCCCGGGGCCCTGTCCGGGATCGCGTGTCGTCGCGTTCCGGCACCGCCAGGAGGAGCTCCGGGAGGCGGGCCCCGGGGAGGCCGACGCCTCCCGCTCCTCAGCCTCCGGGGGTCCCCTCCCTGGCGCCGGCCGCTGGGGCCGGGCCAGCCCCGAAAGCCGGGCCCGGGCCCGGGCCTGCTTGCTCAGCCTTCCGTTTCCAGGGGCCTGAGCCTGTGGGCCTCCGCATGGGGAACCCTGAGTCCCGCGCCACGAGTCCCCCCGACCGTCCCGGCGACCACGGCACCTTTCGCGGCTTCGTCCCAGCCGTGGAGTGAGAGATCACTCCGTTCCCCCACAGAGGCCAGCCCCCTCCACGGGCGCCCCGGCCGCCCGCCACGGCGGAGGCGGACGCCCGGCCACGGCGCCTCCATCCACTCTGCTCGGGGAAAACTCCCCGGCGCCGGGGCCGCCGGCCGCGCCCCATCGTCGCGGCTCGTTTTCCGGGTGGCCGCGCCATGCCCCGAGCGAGAAAGGGCCCTGCTCCACGCGGCCCTGGGCGCTGACCAGGGCTGCCCAACGCCGGCCAATTCTCACGAGCGTTCTGCCCAAATCGATCCCGATTTGGGCAGAACGCTCGTGAGAATTGGCCGGAAAACGCCCGGCGAACACACTTCGGGCACCAGAGGGCCGCAGGGCCGCCCCCCCGGGGCCCTGTCCGGGATCGCGTGTCGGCGCGTTCCGGCACCGCCAGGAGGAGCTCCGGGAGGCGGGCCCCGGGGAGGCCGACGCCTCCCGCTCCTCAGCCTCCGGGGGTCCCCTCCCTGGCGCCGGCCGCTGGGGCCGGGCCAGCCCCGAAAGCCGGGCCCGGGCCCGGGCCTGCTTGCTCAGCCTTCCGTTGCCAGGGGCCTGAGCCTGGGGGCCTCCGCATGGGGAACCCTGAGTCCCGCGCCACGAGTCCCCCCGACCGTCCCGGCGACCACGGCACCTTTCGAGGCTTCGTCCCAGCCGTGGAGTGAGAGATCACTCCGTTCCCCCACAGAGGCCAGCCCCCTCCACGGGCGCCCCGGCCGCCCGCCACGGCGGAGGCGGACGCCCGGCCACGGCGCCTCCATCCACTCTGCTCGGGGAAAACTCCCCGGCGCCGGGGCCGCCGGCCGCGCCCCATCGTCGCGGCTCGTTTTCCGGGTGGCCGCGCCATGCCCCGAGCGAGAAAGGGCCCTGCTCCACGCGGCCCTGGGCGCTGACCAGGGCTGCCCAACGCCGGCCAATTCTCACGAGCGTTCTGCCCAAATCGATCCCGATTTGGGCAGAACGCTCGTGAGAATTGGCCGGAAAACGCCCGGCGAACACACTTCGGGCACCACAGGGCCGCAGGGCCGCCCCCCCGGGGCCCTGTCCGGGATCGCGTGTCGTCGCGTTCCGGCACCGCCAGGAGGAGCTCCGGGAGGCGGGCCCCGGGGAGGCCGACGCCTCCCGCTCCTCAGCCTCCGGGGGTCCCCTCCCTGGCGCCGGCCGCTGGGGCCGGGCCAGCCCCGAAAGCCGGGCCCGGGCCCGGGCCTGCTTGCTCAGCCTTCCGTTGCCAGGGGCCTGAGCCTGGGGTCCTCCGCATGGGGAACCCTGAGTCCCACGCCACGAGTCCCCCCGACCGTCCCGGCGACCACGGCACCTTTCGCGGCTTCGTCCCAGCCGTGGAGTGAGAGATCACTCCGTTCCCCCACAGAGGCCAGCCCCCTCCACGGGCGCCCCGGCCGCCCGCCACGGCGGAGGCGGACGCCCGGCCACGGCGCCTCCATCCACTCTGCTCGGGGAAAACTCCCCGGCGCCGGGGCCGCCGGCCGCGCCCCATCGTCGCGGCTCGTTTTCCGGGTGGCCGCGACATGCCCCGAGCGAGAAAGGGCCCTGCTCCACGCGGCCCTGGGCGCTGACCAGGGCTGCCCAACGCCGGCCAATTCTCACGAGCGTTCTGCCCAAATCGATCCCGATTTGGGCAGAAGGCTCGTGAGAATTGGCCGGAAAACGCCCGGCGAACACACTTCGGGCACCAGAGGGCCGCAGGGCCGCCCCCCCGGGGCCCTGTCCGGGATCGCGTGTCGTCGCGTTCCGGCACCGCCAGGAGGAGCTCCGGGAGGCGGGCCCCGGGGAGGCCGACGCCTCCCGCTCCTCAGCCTCCGGGGGTCCCCTCCCTGGCGCCGGCCGCTGGGGCCGGGCCAGCCCCGAAAGCCGGGCCCGGGCCCGGGCCTGCTTGCTCAGCCTTCCGTTGCCAGGGGCCTGAGCCTGGGGGCCTCCGCATGGGGAACCCTGAGTCCCGCGCCACGAGTCCCCCCGACCGTCCCGGCGACCACGGCACCTTTCGCGGCTTCGTCCCAGCCGTGGAGTGAGAGATCACTCCGTTCCCCCACAGAGGCCAGCCCCATCCACGGGCGCCCCGGCCGCCCGCCACGGCGGAGGCGGACGCCCGGCCACGGCACCTCCATCCACTCTGCTCGGGGAAAACTCCCCGGCGCCGGGGCCGCCGGCCGCGCCCCATCGTCGCGGCTCGTTTTCCGGGTGGCCGCGCCATGCCCCGAGCGAGAAAGGGCCCTGCTCCACGCGGCCCTGGGCGCTGACCAGAGCTGCCCAACGCCGGCCAATTCTCACGAGCGTTCTGCCCAAATCGATCCCGATTTGGGCAGAACGCTCGTGAGAATTGGCCGGAAAACGCCCGGCGAACACACTTCGGGCACCAGAGGGCCGCAGGGCCGCCCCCCCGGGGCCCTGTCCGGGATCGCGTGTCGGCGCGTTCCGGCACCGCCAGGAGGAGCTCCGGGAGGCGGGCCTCGGGGAGGCCGACGCCTCCCGCTCCTCAGCCTCCGGGGGTCCCCTCCCTGGCGCCGGCCGCTGGGGCCGGGCCAGCCCCGAAAGCCGGGCCCGGGCCCGGGCCTGCTTGCTCAGCCTTCCGTTGCCAGGGGCCTGAGCCTGGGGGCCTCCGCATGGGGAACCCTGAGTCCCGCGCCACGAGTCCCCCCGACCGTCCCGGCGACCACGGCACCTTTCGCGGCTTCGTCCCAGCCGTGGAGTGAGAGATCACTCCGTTCCCCCACAGAGGCCAGCCCCCTCCACGGGCGCCCCGGCCGCCCGCCACGGCGGAGGCGGACGCCCGGCCACGGCGCCTCCATCCACTCTGCTCGGGGAAAACTCCCCGGCGCCGGGGCCGCCGGCCGCGCCCCATCGTCGCGGCTCGTTTTCCGGGTGGCCGCGCCATGCCCCGAGCGAGAAAGTGCCCTGCTCCACGCGGCCCTGGGCGCTGACCAGGGCTGCCCAACGCCGGCCAATTCTCACGAGCGTTCTGCCCAAATCGATCCCGATTTGGGCAGAACGCTCGTGAGAATTGGCCGGAAAACGCCCGGCGAACACACTTCGGGCACCAGAGGGCCGCAGGGCCGCCCCCCCGGGGCCCTGTCCGGGATCGCGTGTCGTCGCGTTCCGGCACCGCCAGGAGGAGCTCCGGGAGGCGGGCCCCGGGGAGGCCGACGCCTCCCGCTCCTCAGCCTCCGGGGGTCCCCTCCCTGGCGCCGGCCGCTGGGGCCGGGCCAGCCCCGAAAGCCGGGCCCGGGCCCGGGCCTGCTTGCTCAGCCTTCCGTTGCCAGGGGCCTGAGCCTGGGGGCCTCCGCATGGGGAACCCTGAGTCCCGCGCCACGAGTCCCCCCGACCGTCCCGGCGACCACGGCACCTTTCGCGGCTTCGTCCCAGCCGTGGAGTGAGAGATCACTCCGTTCCCCCACAGAGGCCAGCCCCCTCCACGGGCGCCCCGGCCGCCCGCCACGGCGGAGGCGGACGCCCGGCCACGGCGCCTCCATCCACTCTGCTCGGGGAAAACTCCCCGGCGCCGGGGCCGCCGGCCGCGCCCCATCGTCGCGGCTCGTTTTCCGGGTGGCCGCGCCATGCCCCGAGCGAGAAAGGGCCCTGCTCCACGCGGCCCTGGGCGCTGACCAGGGCTGCCCAACGCCGGCCAATTCTCACGAGCGTTCTGCCCAAATCGATCCCAATTTGGGCAGAACGCTCGTGAGAATTGGCCGGAAAACGCCCGGCGAACACACTTCGGGCACCAGAGGGCCGCAGGGCCGCCCCCCCGGGGCCCTGTCCGGGATCGCGTGTCGGCGCGTTCCGGCAACGCCAGGAGGAGCTCCGGGAGGCTGGCCTCGGGGAGGCCGACGCCTCCCGCTCCTCAGCCTCCGGGGGTCCCCTCCCTGGCGCCGGCCGCTGGGGCCGGGCCAGCCCCGAAAGCCGGGCCCGGGCCCGGGCCTGCTTGCTCAGCCTTCCGTTGCCAGGGGCCTGAGCCTGGGGGCCTCCGCATGGGGAACCCTGAGTCCCGCGCCACGAGTCCCCCCGACCGTCCCGGCGACCACGGCACCTTTCGCGGCTTCGTCCCAGCCGTGGAGTGAGAGATCACTCCGTTCCCCCACAGAGGCCAGCCCCCTCCACGGGCGCCCCGGCCGCCCGCCACGGCGGAGGCGGACGCCCGGCCACGGCGCCTCCATCCACTCTGCTCGGGGAAAACTCCCCGGCGCCGGGGCCGCCGGCCGCGCCCCATCGTCGCGGCTCGTTTTCCGGGTGGCCGCGCCATGCCCCGAGCGAGAAAGTGCCCTGCTCCACGCGGCCCTGGTCGCTGACCAGGGCTGCCCAACGCCGGCCAATTCTCACGAGCGTTCTGCCCAAATCGATCCCGATTTGGGCAGAACGCTCGTGAGAATTGGCCGGAAAACGCCCGGCGAACACACTTCGGGCACCAGAGGGCCGCAGGGCCGCCCCCCCGGGGCCCTGTCCGGGATCGCGTCTCGGCGCGTTCCGGCACCGCCAGGAGGAGCTCCGGGAGGTGGGCCCCGGGGAGGCCGACGCCTCCCGCTCCTCAGCCTCCGGGGGTCCCCTCCCTGGCGCCGGCCGCTGGGGCCGGGCCAGCCCCGAAAGCCGGGCCCGGGCCCGGGCCTGCTTGCTCAGCCTTCCGTTGCCAGGGGCCTGAGCCTGGGGGCCTCCGCATGGGGAACCCTGAGTCCCGCGCCACGAGTCCCCCCGACCGTCCCGGCGACCACGGCACCTTTCGCGGCTTCGTCCCAGCCGTGGAGTGAGAGATCACTCCGTTCCCCCACAGAGGCCAGCCCCCTCCACGGGCGCCCCGGCCGCCCGCCACGGCGGAGGCGGACGCCCGGCCACGGCGCCTCCATCCACTCTGCTCGGGGAAAACTCCCCGGCGCCGGGGCCGCCGGCCGCGCCCCATCGTCGCGGCTCGTTTTCCGGGTGGCCGCGCCATGCCCCGAGCGAGAAAGGGCCCTGCTCCACGCGGCCCTGGGCGCTGACCAGGGCTGCCCAACGCCGGCCAATTCTCACGAGCGTTCTGCCCAAATCGATCCCGATTTGGGCATAACGCTCGTGAGAATTGGCCGGAAAACGCCCGGCGAACACAGTTCGGGCACCACAGGGCCGCAGGGCCGCCCCCCCGGGGCCCTGTCCGGGATCGCGTGTCGTCGCGTTCCGGCACCGCCAGGAGGAGCTCCGGGAGGCGGGCCCCGGGGAGGCCGACGCCTCCCGCTCCTCAGCCTCCGGGGGTCCCCTCCCTGGCGCCGGCCCCGGGCCCGGGCCTGCTTGCTCAGCCTTCCGTTGCCAGGGGCCTGAGCCTGGGGGCCTCCGCATGGGGAACCCTGAGTCCCGCGCCACGAGTCCCCCCGACCGTCCCGGCGACCACGGCACCTTTCGCGGCTTCGTCCCAGCCGTGGAGTGAGAGATCACTCCGTTCCCCCACAGAGGCCAGCCCCATCCACGGGCGCCCCGGCCGCCCGCCACGGCGGAGGCGGACGCCCGGCCACGGCGCCTCCATCCACTCTGCTCGGGGAAAACTCCCCGGCGCCGGGGCCGCCGGCCGCGCCCCATGGTCGCGGCTCGTTTTCCGGGTGGCCGCGCCATGCCCCGAGCGAGAAAGGGCCCTGCTCCACGCGGCCCTGGGCGCTGACCAGGGCTGCCCAACGCCGGCCAATTCTCACGAGCGTTCTGCCCAAATCGATCCCGATTTGGGCAGAACGCTCGTGAGAATTGGCCGGAAAACGCCCGGCGAACACACTTCGGGCACCAGAGGGCCGCAGGGCCGCCCCCCCCGGGGCCCTGTCCGGGATCGCGTGTCGTCGCGTTCCGGCACCGCCAGGAGGAGCTCCGGGAGGCGGGCCCCGGGGAGGCCGACGCCTCCCGCTCCTCAGCCTCCGGGGGTCCCCTCCCTGGCGCCGGCCGCTGGGGCCGGGCCAGCCCCGAAAGCCGGGCCCGGGCCCGGGCCTGCTTGCTCAGCCTTCCGTTGCCAGGGGCCTGAGCCTGGGGGCCTCCGCATGGGGAACCCTGAGTCCCGCGCCACGAGTCCCCCCGACCGTCCCGGCGACCACGGCACCTTTCGCGGCTTCGTCCCAGCCGTGGAGTGAGAGATCACTCCGTTCCCCCACAGAGGCCAGCCCCCTCCACGGGCGCCCCGGCCGCCCGCCACGGCGGAGGCGGACGCCCGGCCACGGCGCCTCCATCCACTCTGCTCGGGGAAAACTCCCCGGCGCCGGGGCCGCCGGCCGCGCCCCATCGTCGCGGCTCGTGTTCCGGGTGGCCGCGCCATGCCCCGAGCGAGAAAGGGCCCTGCTCCACGCGGCCCTGGGCGCTGACCAGGGCTGCCCAACGCCGGCCAATTCTCACGAGCGTTCTGCCCAAATCGATCCCGATTTGGGCAGAACGCTCGTGAGAATTGGCCGGAAAACGCCCGGCGAACACACTTCGGGCACCAGAGGGCCGCAGGGCCGCCCCCCCGGGGCCCTGTCCGGGATCGCGTGTCGGCGCGTTCCGGCAACGCCAGGAGGAGCTCCGGGAGGCGGGCCCCGGGGAGGCCGACGCCTCCCGCTCCTCAGCCTCCGGGGGTCCCCTCCCTGGCGCCGGCCGCTGGGGCCGGGCCAGCCCCGAAAGCCGGGCCCGGGCCCGGGCCTGCTTGCTCAGCCTTCCGTTGCCAGGGGCCTGAGCCTGGGGGCCTCCGCATGGGGAACCCTGAGTCCCGCGCCACGAGTCCCCCCGACCGTCCCGGCGACCACGGCACCTTTCGCGGCTTCGTCCCAGCCGTGGAGTGAGAGATCACTCCGTTCCCCCACAGAGGCCAGCCCCCTCCACGGGCGCCCCGGCCGCCCGCCACGGCGGAGGCGGACGCCCGGCCACGGCGCCTCCATCCACTCTGCTCGGGGAAAACTCCCCGGCCCCGGGGCCGCCGGCCGCGCCCCATCGTCGCGGCTCGTTTTCCGGGTGGCCGCGCCATGCCCCGAGCGAGAAAGGGCCCTGCTCCACGCGGCCCTCGGCGCTGACCAGGGCTGCCCAACGCCGGCCAATTCTCACGAGCGTTCTGCCCAAATCGATCCCGATTTGGGCATAACGCTCGTGAGAATTGGCCGGAAAACGCCCGGCGAACACAGTTCGGGCACCACAGGGCCGCAGGGCCGCCCCCCCGGGGCCCTGTCCGGGATCGCGTGTCGTCGCGTTCCGGCACCGCCAGGAGGAGCTCCGGGAGGCGGGCCCCGGGGAGGCCGACGCCTCCCGCTCCTCAGCCTCCGGGGGTCCCCTCCCTGGCGCCGGCCCCGGGCCCGGGCCTGCTTGCTCAGCCTTCCGTTGCCAGGGGCCTGAGCCTGGGGGCCTCCGCATGGGGAACCCTGAGTCCCGCGCCACGAGTCCCCCCGACCGTCCCGGCGACCACGGCACCTTTCGCGGCTTCGTCCCAGCCGTGGAGTGAGAGATCACTCCGTTCCCCCACAGAGGCCAGCCCCATCCACGGGCGCCCCGGCCGCCCGCCACGGCGGAGGCGGACGCCCGGCCACGGCGCCTCCATCCACTCTGCTCGGGGAAAACTCCCCGGCGCCGGGGCCGCCGGCCGCGCCCCATCGCCGCGGCTCGTTTTCCGGGTGGCCGCGCCATGCCCCGAGCGAGAAAGGGCCCTGCTCCACGCGGCCCTGGGCGCTGACCAGGGCTGCCCAACGCCGGCCAATTCTCACGAGCGTTCTGCCCAAATCGATCCCGATTTGGGCAGAACGCTCGTGAGAATTGGCCGGAAAACGCCCGGCGAACACACTTCGGGCACCAGAGGGCCGCAGGGCCGCCCCCCCGGGGCCCTGTCCGGGATCGCGTGTCGTCGCGTTCCGGCACCGCCAGGAGGAGCTCCGGGAGGCGGGCCCCGGGGAGGCCGACGCCTCCCGCTCCTCAGCCTCCGGGGGTCCCCTCCCTGGCGCCGGCCGCTGGGGCCGGGCCAGCCCCGAAAGCCGGGCCCGGGCCCGGGCCTGCTTGCTCAGCCTTCCGTTGCCAGGGGCCTGAGCCTGGGGGCCTCCGCATGGGGAACCCTGAGTCCCGCGCCACGAGTCCCCCCGACCGTCCCGGCGACCACGGCACCTTTCGCGGCTTCGTCCCAGCCGTGGAGTGAGAGATCACTCCGTTCCCCCACAGAGGCCAGCCCCATCCACGGGCGCCCCGGCCGCCCGCCACGGCGGAGGCGGACGCCCGGCCACGGCGCCTCCATCCACTCTGCTCGGGGAAAACTCCCCGGCGCCGGGGCCGCCGGCCGCGCCCCATCGTCGCGGCTCGTTTTCCGGGTGGCCGCGCCATGCCCCGAGCGAGAAAGGGCCCTGCTCCACGCGGCCCTGGGCGCTGACCAGGGCTGCCCAACGCCGGCCAATTCTCACGAGCGTTCTGCCCAAATCGATCCCGATTTGGGCATAACGCTCGTGAGAATTGGCCGGAAAACGCCCGGCGAACACACTTCGGGCACCAGAGGGCCGCAGGGCCGCCCCCCCGGGGCCCTGTCCGGGATCGCGTGTCGTCGCGTTCCGGCACCGCCAGGAGGAGCTCCGGGAGGCGGGCCCCGGGGAGGCCGACGCCTCCCGCTCCTCAGCCTCCGGGGGTCCCCTCCCTGGCGCCGGCCGCTGGGGCCGGGCCAGCCCCGAAAGCCGGGCCCGGGCCCGGGCCTGCTTGCTCAGCCTTCCGTTGCCAGGGGCCTGAGCCTGGGGGCCTCCGCATGGGGAACCCTGAGTCCCGCGCCACGAGTCCCCCCGACCGTCCCGGCGACCACGGCACCTTTCGCGGCTTCGTCCCAGCCGTGGAGTGAGAGATCACTCCGTTCCCCCACAGAGGCCAGCCCCCTCCACGGGCGCCCCGGCCGCCCGCCACGGCGGAGGCGGACGCCCGGCCACGGCGCCTCCATCCACTCTGCTCGGGGAAAACTCCCCGGCGCCGGGGCCGCCGGCCGCGCCCCATCGTCGCGGCTCGTGTTCCGGGTGGCCGCGCCATGCCCCGAGCGAGAAAGGGCCCTGCTCCACGCGGCCCTGGGCGCTGACCAGGGCTGCCCAACGCCGGCCAATTCTCACGAGCGTTCTGCCCAAATCGATCCCGATTTGGGCAGAACGCTCGTGAGAATTGGCCGGAAAACGCCCGGCGAACACACTTCGGGCACCAGAGGGCCGCAGGGCCGCCCCCCCGGGGCCCTGTCCGGGATCGCGTGTCGGCGCGTTCCGGCAACGCCAGGAGGAGCTCCGGGAGGCGGGCCTCGGGGAGGCCGACGCCTCCCGCTCCTCAGCCTCCGGGGGTCCCCTCCCTGGCGCCGGCCGCTGGGGCCGGGCCAGCCCCGAACGCCGGGCCCGGGCCCGGGCCTGCTTGCTCAGCCTTCCGTTGCCAGGGGCCTGAGCCTGGGGGCCTCCGCATGGGGAACCCTGAGTCCCGCGCCACGAGTCCCCCCGACCGTCCCGGCGACCACGGCACCTTTCGCGGCTTCGTCCCAGCCGTGGAGTGAGAGATCACTCCGTTCCCCCACAGAGGCCAGCCCCCTCCACGGGCGCCCCGGCCGCCCGCCACGGCGGAGGCGGACGCCCGGCCACGGCGCCTCCATCCACTCTGCTCGGGGAAAACTCCCCGGCGCCGGGGCCGCCGGCCGCGCCCCATCGTCGCGGCTCGTTTTCCGGGTGGCCGCGCCATGCCCCGAGCGAGAAAGTGCCCTGCTCCACGCGGCCCTGGTCGCTGACCAGGGCTGCCCAACGCCGGCCAATTCTCACGAGCGTTCTGCCCAAATCGATCCCGATTTGGGCAGAACGCTCGTGAGAATTGGCCGGAAAACGCCCGGCGAACACACTTCGGGCACCAGAGGGCCGCAGGGCCGCCCCCCCGGGGCCCTGTCCGGGATCGCGTGTCGGCGCGTTCCGGCACCGCCAGGAGGAGCTCCGGGAGGCGGGCCCCGGGGAGGCCGACGCCTCCCGCTCCTCAGCCTCCGGGGGTCCCCTCCCTGGCGCCGGCCGCTGGGGCCGGGCCAGCCCCGAAAGCCGGGCCCGGGCCCGGGCCTGCTTGCTCAGCCTTCCGTTGCCAGGGGCCTGAGCCTGGGGGCCTCCGCATGGGGAACCCTGAGTCCCGCGCCACGAGTCCCCCCGACCGTCCCGGCGACCACGGCACCTTTCGCGGCTTCGTCCCAGCCGTGGAGTGAGAGATCACTCCGTTCCCCCACAGAGGCCAGCCCCCTCCACGGGCGCCCCGGCCGCCCGCCACGGCGGAGGCGGACGCCCGGCCACGGCGCCTCCATCCACTCTGCTCGGGGAAAACTCCCCGGCGCCGGGGCCGCCGGCCGCGCCCCATCGTCGCGGCTCGTTTTCCGGGTGGCCGCGCCATGCCCCGAGCGAGAAAGTGCCATGCTCCACGCGGCCCTGGGCGCTGACCAGGGCTGCCCAACGCCGGCCAATTCTCACGAGCGTTCTGCCCAAATCGATCCCGATTTGGGCAGAACGCTCGTGAGAATTGGCCGGAAAACGCCCGGCGAACACACTTCGGGCACCAGAGGGCCGCAGGGCCGCCCCCCCGGGGCCCTGTCCGGGATCGCGTGTCGTCGCGTTCCGGCACCGCCAGGAGGAGCTCCGGGAGGCGGGCCCCGGGGAGGCCGACGCCTCCCGCTCCTCAGCCTCCGGGGGTCCCCTCCCTGGCGCCGGCCGCTGGGGCCGGGCCAGCCCCGAAAGCCGGGCCCGGGCCCGGGCCTGCTTGCTCAGCCTTCCGTTTCCAGGGGCCTGAGCCTGTGGGCCTCCGCATGGGGAACCCTGAGTCCCGCGCCACGAGTCCCCCCGACCCTCCCGGCGACCACGGCACCTTTCGCGGCTTCGTCCCAGCCGTGGAGTGAGAGATCACTCCGTTCCCCCACAGAGGCCAGCCCCCTCCACGGGCGCCCCGGCCGCCCGCCACGGCGGAGGCGGACGCCCGGCCACGGCGCCTCCATCCACTCTGCTCGGGGAAAACTCCCCGGCGCCGGGGCCGCCGGCCGCGCCCCATCGTCGCGGCTCGTTTTCCGGGTGGCCGCGCCATGCCCCGAGCGAGAAAGGGCCCTGCTCCACGCGGCCCTGGGCGCTGACCAGGGCTGCCCAACGCCGGCCAATTCTCACGAGCGTTCTGCCCAAATCGATCCCGATTTGGGCAGAACGCTCGTGAGAATTGGCCGGAAAACGCCCGGCGAACACACTTCGGGCACCAGAGGGCCGCAGGGCCGCCCCCCCGGGGCCCTGTCCGGGATCGCGTGTCGGCGCGTTCCGGCACCGCCAGGAGGAGCTCCGGGAGGCGGGCCTCGGGGAGGCCGACGCCTCCCGCTCCTCAGCCTCCGGGGGTCCCCTCCCTGGCGCCGGCCGCTGGGGCCGGGCCAGCCCCGAAAGCCGGGCCCGGGCCCGGGCCTGCTTGCTCAGCCTTCCGTTGCCAGGGGCCTGAGCCTGGGGGCCTCCGCATGGGGAACCCTGAGTCCCGCGCCACGAGGCCCCCCGACCGTCCCGGCGACCACGGCACCTTTCGCGGCTTCGTCCCAGCCGTGGAGTGAGAGATCACTCCGTTCCCCCACAGAGGCCAGCCCCCTCCACGGGCGCCCCGGCCGCCCGCCACGGCGGAGGCGGACGCCCGGCCACGGCGCCTCCATCCACTCTGCTCGGGGAAAACTCCCCGGCGCCGGGGCCGCCGGCCGCGCCCCATCGTCGCGGCTCGTTTTCCGGGTGGCCGCGCCATGCCCCGAGCGAGAAAGTGCCCTGCTCCACGCGGCCCTGGTCGCTGACCAGGGCTGCCCAACGCCGGCCAATTCTCACGAGCGTTCTGCCCAAATCGATCCCGATTTGGGCAGAACGCTCGTGAGAATTGGCCGGAAAACGCCCGGCGAACACACTTCGGGCACCAGAGGGCCGCAGGGCCGCCCCCCCGGGGTCCTGTCCGGGATCGCGTCTCGGCGCGTTCCGGCACCGCCAGGAGGAGCTCCGGGAGGCGGGCCCCGGGGAGGCCGACGCCTCCCGCTCCTCAGCCTCCGGGGGTCCCCTCCCTGGCGCCGGCCGCTGGGGCCGGGCCAGCCCCGAAAGCCGGGCCTGGGCCCGGGCCTGCTTGCTCAGCCTTCCGTTGCCAGGGGCCTGAGCCTGGGGGCCTACGAATGGGGAACCCTGAGTCCCGCGCCACGAGTCCCCCCGACCGTCCCGGCGACCACGGCACCTTTCGCGGCTTCGTCCCAGGCGTGGAGTGAGAGATCACTCCGTTCCCCCACAGAGGCCAGCCCCCTCCACGGGCGCCCCGGCCGCCCGCCACGGCGGAGGCGGACGCCCGGCCACGGCGCCTCCATCCACTCTGCTCGGGGAAAACTCCCCGGCGCCGGGGCCGCCGGCCGCGCCCCATCGTCGCGGCTCGTTTTCCGGGTGGCCGCGCCATGCCCCGAGCGAGAAAGGGCCCTGCTCCACGCGGCCCTGGGCGCTGACCAGGGCTGCCCAACGCCGGCCAATTCTCACGAGCGTTCTGCCCAAATCGATCCCGATTTGGGCAGAACGCTCGTGAGAATTGGCCGGAAAACGCCCGGCGAACACACTTCGGGCACCAGAGGGCCGCAGGGCCGCCCCCCCGGGGCCCTGTCCGGGATCGCGTCTCGGCGCGTTCCGGCACCGCCAGGAGGAGCTCCGGGAGGCGGGCCCCGAGGAGGCCGACGCCTCCCGCTCCTCAGCCTCCGGGGGTCCCCTCCCTGGCGCCGGCCGCCGGGGCCGGGCCAGCCCCGAAAGCCGGGCCTGGGCCCGGGCCTGCTTGCTCAGCCTTCCGTTGCCAGGGGCCTGAGCCTGGGGGCCTCCGCATGGGGAACCCTGAGTCCCGCGCCACGAGTCCCCCCGACCGTCCCGGCGACCACGGCACCTTTCGCGGCTTCGTCCCAGCCGTGGAGTGAGAGATCACTTCGTTCCCCCACAGAGGCCAGCCCCCTCCACGGGCGCCCCGGCCGCCCGCCACGGCGGAGGCGGACGCACGGCCACGGCGCCTCCATCCACTCTGCTCGGGGAAAACTCCCCGGGGCCGGGGCCGCCGGCCGCGCCCCATCGTCGCGGCTCGTTTTCCGGGTGGCCGCGCCATGCCCCGAGCGAGAAAGGGCCCTGCTCCACGCGGCCCTGGGCGCTGACCAGGGCTGCCCAACGCCGGCCAATTCTCACGAGCGTTCTGCCCAAATCGATCCCGATTTGGGCAGAACGCTCGTGAGAATTGGCCGGAAAACGCCCGGCGAACACTCTTCGGGCACCAGAGGGCCGCAGGGCCGCCCCCCCGGGGCCCAGTCCGGGATCGCGTGTCGTCGCGTTCCGGCACCGCCAGGAGGAGCTCCGGGAGGCGGGCCCCGGGGAGGCCGACGCCTCCCGCTCCTCAGCCTCCGGGGGTCCCCTCCCTGGCGCCGGCCGCTGGGGCCGGGCCAGCCCCGAAAGCCGGGCCCGGGCCCGGGCCTGCTTGCTCAGCCTTCCGTTGCCAGGGGCCTGAGCCTGGGGGCCTCCGCATGGAGAACCCTGAGTCCCGCGCCACGAGTCCCCCCGACCGTCCCGGCGACCACGGCACCTTTCGCGGCTTCGTCCCAGCCGTGGAGTGAGAGATCACTCCGTTCCCCCACAGAGGCCAGCCCCCTCCACGGGCGCCCCGGCCGCCCGCCACGGCGGAGGCGGACGCCCGGCCACGGAGCCTCCATCCACTCTGCTCGGGGAAAACTCCCCGGCGCCGGGGCCGCCGGCCGCGCCCCATCGTCGCGGCTCGTTTTCCGGGTGGCCGCGCCATGCCCCGAGCGAGAAAGGGCCCTGCTCCACGCGGCCCTGGGCGCTGACCAGGGCTGCCCAACGCCGGCCAATTCTCACGAGCGTTCTGCCCAAATCGATCCCGATTTGGGCAGAACGCTCGTGAGAATTGGCCGGAAAACGCCCGGCGAACACAATTCGGGCACCACAGGGCCGCAGGGCCGCCCCCCCGGGGCCCTGTCCGGGATCGCGTGTCGTCGCGTTCCGGCACCGCCAGGAGGAGCTCCGGGAGGCGGGCCCCGGGGAGGCCGACGCCTCCCGCTCCTCAGCCTCCGGGGGTCCCCTCCCTGGCGCCGGCCGCTGGGGCCGGGCCAGCCCCGAAAGCCGGGCCCGGGCCCGGGCCTGCTTGCTCAGCCTTCCGTTGCAGGGGCCTGAGCCTGGGGGCCTCCGCATGGGGAACCCTGAGTCCCACGCCACGAGTCCCCCCGACCGTCCCGGCGACCACGGCACCTTTCGAGGCTTCGTCCCAGCCGTGGAGTGAGAGATCACTCCGTTCCCCCACAGAGGCCAGCCCCCTCCACGGGCGCCCCGGCCGCCCGCCACGGCGGAGGCGGACGCCCGGCCACGGCGCCTCCATCCACTCTGCTCGGGGAAAACTCCCCGGCGCCGGGGCCGCCGGCCGCGCCCCATCGTCGCGGCTCGTTTTCCGGGTGGCCGCGCCATGCCCCGAGCGAGAAAGGGCCCTGCTCCACGCGGCCCTGGGCGCTGACCAGGGCTGCCCAACGCCGGCCAATTCTCACGAGCGTTCTGCCCAAATCGATCCCGATTTGGTCAGAAGGCTCGTGAGAATTGGCCGGAAAACGCCCGGCGAACACACTTCGGGCACCAGAGGGCCGCCGGGCCGCCCCCCCGGGGCCCTGTCCGGGATCGCGTGTCGTCGCGTTCCGGCACCGCCAGGAGGAGCTCCGGGAGGCGGGCCCCGGGGAGGCCGAGGCCTCCCGCTCCTCAGCCTCGGGGGTCCCCTCCCTGGCGCCGGCCGCTGGGGCCGGGCCAGCCCCGAAAGCCGGGCCCGGGCCCGGGCCTGCTTGCTCAGCCTTCCGTTGCCAGGGGCCTGAGCCTGGGGGCCTCCGCATGGGGAACCCTGAGTCCCGCGCCACGAGTCCCCCCGACCGTCCCGGCGACCACGGCACCTTTCGCGGCTTCGTCCCAGCCGTGGAGTGAGAGATCACTCCGTTCCCCCACAGAGGCCAGCCCCCTCCACGGGCGCCCCGGCCGCCCGCCACGGCGGAGGCGGACGCCCGGCCACGGCGCCTCCATCCACTCTGCTCGGGGAAAACTCCCCGGCGCCGGGGCCGCCGGCCGCGCCCCATCGTCGCGGCTCGTTTTCCGGGTGGCCGCGCCATGCCCCGAGCGAGAAAGGGCCCTGCTCCACGCGGCCCTGGGCGCTGACCAGGGCTGCCCAACGCCGGCCAATTCTCACGAGCGTTCTGCCCAAATCGATCCCGATTTGGGCAGAACGCTCGTGAGAATTGGCCGGAAAACGCCCGGCGAACACACTTCGGGCACCAGAGGGCCGCAGGGCCGCCCCCCCGGGGCCCTGTCCGGGATCGCGTGTCGGCGCGTTCCGGCACCGCCAGGAGGAGCTCCGGGAGGCGGGCGTCGGGGAGGCCGACGCCTCCCGCTCCTCAGCCTCCGGGGGTCCCCTCCCTGGCGCCGGCCGCTGGGGCCGGGCCAGCCCCGAAAGCCGGGCCCGGGCCCGGGCCTGCTTGCTCAGCCTTCCGTTGCCAGGGGCCTGAGCCTGGGGGCCTCCGCATGGGGAACCCTGAGTCCCGGGCCACGAGTCCCCCCGACCGTCCCGGCGACCACGGCACCTTTCGCGGCTTCGTCTCAGCCGTGGAGTGAGAGATCACTCCGTTTCCCCACAGAGGCCAGCCCCCTCCACGGGCGCCCCGGCCGCCCGCCACGGCGGAGGCGGACGCCCGGCCACGGCGCCTCCATCCACTCTGCTCGGGGAAAACTCCCCGGCGCCGGGGCCGCCGGCCGCGCCCCATCGTCGCGGCTCGTTTTCCGGGTGGCCGCGCCATGCCCCGAGCGAGAAAGGGCCCTGCTCCACGCGGCCCTGGTCGCTGACCAGGGCTGCCCAACGCCGGCCAATTCTCACGAGCGTTCTGCCCAAATCGATCCCGATTTGGGCAGAACGCTCGTGAGAATTGGCCGGAAAACGCCCGGCGAACACACTTCGGGCACCAGAGGGCCGCAGGGCCGCCCCCCCGGGGCCCTGTCCGGGATCGCGTCTCGGCGCGTTCCGGCACCGCCAGGAGGAGCTCCGGGAGGCGGGCCCCGGGGAGGCCGACGCCTTCCGCTCCTCAGCCTCCGGGGGTCCCCTCCCTGGCGCCGGCCGCTGGGGCCGGGCCAGCCCCGAAAGCCGGGCCCGGGCCCGGTCCTGCTTGCTCAGCCTTCCGTTGCCAGGGGCCTGAGCCTGGGGGCCTCCGCATGGGGAACCCTGAGTCCCGCGCCACGAGTCCCCCCGACCGTCCCGGCGACCACGGCACCTTTCGCGGCTTCGTCCCAGCCGTGGAGTGAGAGATCACTCCGTTCCCCCACAGAGGCCAGCCCCCTCCACGGGCGCCCCGGCCGCCCGCCACGGCGGAGGCGGACGCCCGGCCACGGCGCCTCCATCCACTCTGCTCGGGGAAAACTCCCCGGCGCCGGGGCCGCCGGCCGCGCCCCATCGTCGCGGCTCGTTTTCCGGGTGGCCGCGCCTTGCCCCGAGCGAGAAAGGGCCCTGCTCCACGCGGCCCTGGGCGCTGACCAGGGCTGCCCAACGCCGGCCAATTCTCACGAGCGTTCTGCCCAAATCGATCCCGATTTGGGCAGAACGCTCGTGAGAATTGGCCGGAAAACGCCCGGCGAACACACTTCGGGCACCACAGGGCCGCAGGGCCGCCCCCCCGGGGCCCTGTCCGGGATCCCGTGTCGTCGCGTTCCGGCACCGCCAGGAGGAGCTCCGGGAGGCGGGCCCCGGGGAGGCCGACGCCTCCCGCTCCTCAGCCTCCGGGGGTCCCCTCCCTGGCGCCGGCCGCTGGGGCCGGGCCAGCCCCGAAAGCCGGGCCCGGGCCCGGGCCTGCTTGCTCAGCCTTCCGTTGCAGGGGCCTAAGCCTGGGGGCCTCCGCATGGGGAACCCTGAGTCCTACGCCACGAGTCCCCCCGACCGTCCCGGCGACCACGGCAACTTTCGAGGCTTCGTCCCAGCCGTGGAGTGAGAGATCACTCCGTTCCCCCACAGAGGCCAGCCCCCTCCACGGGCGCCCCAGCCGCCCGCCACGGCGGAGGCGGACGCCCGGCCACGGCGCCTCCATCCACTCTGCTCGGGGAAAACTCCCCGGCGCCGGGGCCGCCGGCCGCGCCCCATCGTCGCGGCTCGTTTTCCGGGTGGCCGCGCCATGCCCCGAGCGAGAAAGGGCCCTGCTCCACGCGGCCCTGGGCGCTGACCAGGGCTGCCCAACGCCGGCCAATTCTCACGAGCGTTCTGCCCAAATCGATCCCGATTTGGGCAGAAGGCTCGTGAGAATTGGCCGGAAAACGCCCGGCGAACACACTTCGGGCACCAGAGGGCCGCCGGGCCGCCCCCCCGGGGCCCTGTCCGGGATCGCGTGTCGTCGCGTTCCGGCACCGCCAGGAGGAGCTCCGGGAGGCGGGCCCCGGGGAGGCCGAGGCCTCCCGCTCCTCAGCCTCCGGGGGTCCCCTCCCTGGCGCCGGCCGCTGGGGCCGGGCCAGCCCCGAAAGTCGGGCCCGGGCCCGGGCCTGCTTGCTCAGCCTTCCGTTGCCAGGGGCCTGAGCCTGGGGGCCTCCGCATGGGGAACCCTGAGTCCCGCGCCACGAGTCCCCCCGACCGTCCCGGCGACCACGGCACCTTTCGCGGCTTCGTCCCAGCCGTGGAGTGAGAGATCACTCCGTTCCCCCACAGAGGCCAGCCCCCTCCACGGGCGCCCCGGCCGCCCGCCACGGCGGAGGCGGACGCCCGGCCACGGCGCCTCCATCCACTCTGCTCGGGGAAAACTCCCCGGCGCCGGGGCCGCCGGCCGCGCCCCATCGTCGCGGCTCGTTTTCCGGGTGGCCGCGCCATGCCCCGAGCGAGAAAGGGCCCTGCTCCACGCGGCCCTGGGCGCTGACCAGGGCTGCCCAACGCCGGCCAATTCTCACGAGCGTTCTGCCCAAATCGATCCCGATTTGGGCAGAACGCTCGTGAGAATTGGCCGGAAAACGCCCGGCGAACACACTTCGGGCACCAGAGGGCCGCAGGGCCGCCCCCCCGGGGCCCTGTCCGGGATCGCGTGTCGGCGCGTTCCGGCACCGCCAGGAGGAGCTCCGGGAGGCGGGCCTCGGGGAGGCCGACGCCTCCCGCTCCTCAGCCTCCGGGGGTCCCCTCCCTGGCGCCGGCCGCTGGGGCCGGGCCAGCCCCGAAAGCCGGGCCCGGGCCCGGGCCTGCTTGCTCAGCCTTCCGTTGCCAGGGGCCTGAGCCTGGGGGCCTCCGCATGGGGAACCTTGAGTCCCGCGCCACGAGTCCCCCCGACCGTCCCGGCGACCACGGCACCTTTCGCGGCTTCGTCCCAGCCGTGGAGTGAGAGATCACTCCGTTCCCCCACAGAGGCCAGCCCCCTCCACGGGCGCCCCGGCCGCCCGCCACGGCGGAGGCGGACGCCCGGCCACGGCGCCTCCATCCACTCTGCTCGGGGAAAACTCCCCGGCGCCGGGGCCGCCGGCCGCGCCCCATCGTCGCGGCTCGTTTTCCGGGTGGCCGCGCCATGCCCCGAGCGAGAAAGGGCCCTGCTCCACGCGGCCCTGGGCGCTGACCAGGGCTGCCCAACGCCGGCCAATTCTCACGAGCGTTCTGCCCAAATCGATCCCGATTTGGGCAGAACGCTCGTGAGAATTGGCCGGAAAACGCCCGGCGAACACACTTCGGGCACCAGAGGGCCGCAGGGCCGCCCCCCCCGGGGCCCTGTCCGGGATCGCGTCTCGGCGCGTTCCGGCACCGCCAGGAGGAGCTCCGGGAGGCGGGCCCCGGGGAGGCCGACGCCTCCCGCTCCTCAGCCTCCGGGGGTCCCCTCCCTGGCGCCGGCCGCTGGGGCTGGGCCAGCCCCGAAAGCCGGGCCCGGGCCCGGGCCTGCTTGCTCAGCCTTCCGTTGCCAGGGGCCTGAGCCTGGGGGCCTCCGCATGGGGAACCCTGAGTCCCGCGCCACGAGTCCCCCCGACCGTCCCGGCGACCACGGCACCTTTCGCGGCTTCGTCCCAGCCGTGGAGTGAGAGATCACTCCGTTCCCCCACAGAGGCCAGCCCCCTCCACGGGCGCCCCGGCCGCCCGCCACGGCGGAGGCGGACGCCCGGCCACGGCGCCTCCATCCACTCTGCTCGGGGAAAACTCCCCGGCGCCGGGGCCGCCGGCCGCGCCCCATCGTCGCGGCTCGTTTTCCGGGTGGCCGCGCCATGCCCCGAGCGAGAAAGGGCCCTGCTCCACGCGGCCCTGGGCGCTGACCAGGGCTGCCCAACGCCGGCCAATTCTCACGAGCGTTCTGCCCAAATCGATCCCGATTTGGGCAGAACGCTCGTGAGAATTGGCCGGAAAACGCCCGGCGAACACACTTCGGGCACCAGAGGGCCGCAGGGCCGCCCCCCCGGGGCCCTGTCCGGGATCGCGTCTCGTCGCGTTCCGGCACCGCCAGGAGGAGCTCCGGGAGGCGGGCCCCGGGGAGGCCGACGCCTCCCGCTCCTCAGCCTCCGGGGGTCCCCTCCCTGGCGCCGGCCGCTGGGGCCGGGCCAGCCCCGAAAGCCGGGCCCGGGCCCGGGCCTGCTTGCTCAGCCTTCCGTTGCCAGGGGCCTGAGCCTTGGGGCCTCCGCATGGGGAACCCTGAGTCCCGCGCCACGAGTCCCCCCGACCGTCCCGGCGACCACGGCACCTTTCGCGGCTTCGTCCCAGCCGTGGAGTGAGAGATCACTCCGTTCCCCCACAGAGGCCAGCCCCCTCCACGGGCGCCCCGGCCGCCCGCCACGGCGGAGGCGGACGCCCGGCCACGGCGCCTCCATCCACTCTGCTCGGGGAAAACTCCCCGGCGCCGGGGCCGCCGGCCGCGCCCCATCGTCGCGGCTCGTTTTCCGGGTGGCCGCGCCATGCCCCGAGCGAGAAAGGGCCCTGCTCCACGCGGCCCTGGGCGCTGACCAGGGCTGCCCAACGCCGGCCAATTCTCACGAGCGTTCTGCCCAAATCGATCCCGATTTGGGCAGAACGCTCGTGAGAATTGGCCGGAAAACGCCCGGCGAACACACTTCGGGCACCAGAGGGCCGCAGGGCCGCCCCCCCGGGGCCCTGTCCGGGATCGCGTGTCGTCGCGTTCCAGCACCGCCAGGAAGAGCTCCGGGAGGCGGGCCCCGGGGAGGCCGACGCCTCCCGCTCCTCAGCCTCCGGGGGTCCCCTCCCTGGCGCCGGCCGCTGGGGCCGGGCCAGCCCCGAAAGCCGGGCCCGGGCCCGGGCCTGCTTGCTCAGCCTTCCGTTGCCAGGGGCCTGAGCCTGGGGGCCTCCGCATGGGGAACCCTGAGTCCCGCGCCACGAGTCCCCCCGACCGTCCCGGCGACCACGGCACCTTTCGCGGCTTCGTCCCAGCCGTGGAGTGAGAGATCACTCCGTTCCCCCACAGAGGCCAGCCCCCTCCACGGGCGCCCCGGCCGCCCGCCACGGCGGAGGCGGACGCCCGGCCACGGCGCCTCCATCCACTCTGCTCGGGGAAAACTCCCCGGCGCCGGGGCCGCCGGCCGCGCCCCATCGTCGCGGCTCGTTTTCCGGGTGGCCGCGCCATGCCCCGAGCGAGAAAGGGCCCTGCTCCACGCGGCCCTGGGCGCTGACCAGGGCTGCCCAACGCCGGCCAATTCTCACGAGCGTTCTGCCCAAATCGATCCCGATTTGGGCAGAACGCTCGTGAGAATTGGCCGGAAAACGCCCGGCGAACACACTTCGGGCACCAGAGGGCCGCAGGGCCGCCCCCCCGGGGCCCTGTCCGGGATCGCGTCTCGGCGCGTTCCGGCACCGCCAGGAGGAGCTCCGGGAGGCGGGCCCCGGGGATGCCGACGCCTCCCGCTCCTCAGCCTCCGGGGGTCCCCTCCCTGGCGCCGGCCGCTGGGGCCGGGCCAGCCCCGAAAGCCGGGCCCGGGCCCGGGCCTGCTTGCTCAGCCTTCCGTTGCCAGGGGCCTGAGCCTGGGGGCCTCCGCATGGGGAACCCTGAGTCCCGCGCCACGAGTCCCACCGACCGTCCCGGCGACCACGGCACCTTTCGCGGCTTCGTCCCAGCCGTGGAGTGAGAGATCACTCCGTTCCCCCACAGAGGCCAGCCCCCTCCACGGGCGCCCCGGCCTCCCGCCACGGCGGAGGCGGACGCCCGGCCACGGCGCCTCCATCCACTCTGCTCGGGGAAAACTCCCCGGCGCCGGGGCCGCCGGCCGCGCCCCATCGTCGCGGCTCGTTTTCCGGGTGGCCGCGCCATGCCCCGAGCGAGAAAGGGCCCTGCTCCACGCGGCCCTGGGCGCTGACCAGGGCTGCCCAACGCCGGCCAATTCTCACGAGCGTTCTGCCCAAATCGATCCCGATTTGGGCAGAACGCTCGTGAGAATTGGCCGGAAAACGCCCGGCGAACACACTTCGGGCACCAGAGGGCCACAGGGCCGCCCCCCCGGGGCCCTGTCCGGGATCGCGTGTCGGCGCGTTCCGGCACCGCCAGGAGGAGCTCCGGGAGGCGGGCCCCGGGGAGGCCGACGCCTCCCGCTCCTCAGCCTCCGGGGGTCCCCTCCCTGGCGCCGGCCGCTGGGGCCGGGCCAGCCCCGAAAGCCGGGCCCGGGCCCGGGCCTGCTTGCTCAGCCTTCCGTTGCCAGGGGCCTGAGCCTGGGGGCCTCCGCATGGGGAACCCTGAGTCCCGCGCCACGAGTCCCCCCGACCGTCCCGGCGACCACGGCACCTTTCGCGGCTTCGTCCCAGCCGTGGAGTGAGAGATCACTCCGTTCCCCCACAGAGGCCAGCCCCCTCCACGGGCGCCCCGGCCGCCCGCCACGGCGGAGGCGGACGCCCGGCCACGGCGCCT
Source organism: Meles meles (assembly GCF_922984935.1). Classification (NCBI taxonomy): domain Eukaryota; kingdom Metazoa; phylum Chordata; class Mammalia; order Carnivora; family Mustelidae; genus Meles; species Meles meles. The sequence continues at coordinate 158,054 of NW_025721130.1, forward strand.
CCATCCACTCTGCTCGGGGAAAACTCCCCGGCGCCGGGGCCGCCGGCCGCGCCCCATCGTCGCGGCTCGTTTTCCGGGTGGCCGCGCCATGCCCCGAGCGAGAAAGGGCCCTGCTCCACGCGGCCCTGGGCGCTGACCAGGGCTGCCCAACGCCGGCCAATTCTCACGAGCGTTCTGCCCAAATCGATCCCGATTTGGGCAGAACGCTCGTGAGAATTGGCCGGAAAACGCCCGGCGAACACACTTCGGGCACCAGAGGGCCGCAGGGCCGCCCCCCCGGGGCCCTGTCCGGGATCGCGTGTCGGCGCGTTCCGGCACCGCCAGGAGGAGCTCCGGGAGGCGGGCCCCGGGGATGCCGACGCCTCCCGCTCCTCAGCCTCCGGGGGTCCCCTCCCTGGCGCCGGCCGCTGGGGCCGGGCCAGCCCCGAAATCCGGGCCCGGGCCCGGGCCTGCTTGCTCAGCCTTCCGTTGCCAGGGGCCTGAGCCTGGGGGCCTCCGCATGGGGAACCCTGAGTCCCGCGCCACGAGTCCCCCCGACCGTCCCGGCGACCACGGCACCTTTCGCGGCTTCGTCCCAGCCGTGGAGTGAGAGATCACTCCGTTCCCCCACAGAGGCCAGCCCCCTCCACGGGCGCCCCGGCCGCCCGCCACGGCGGAGGCGGACGCCCGGCCACGGCGCCTCCATCCACTCTGCTCGGGGAAAACTCCCCGGCGCCGGGGCCGCCGGCCGCGCCCCATCGTCGCGGCTCGTTTTCCGGGTGGCCGCGCCATGCCCCGAGCGAGAAAGGGCCCTGCTCCACGCGGCCCTGGGCGCTGACCAGGGCTGCCCAACGCCGGCCAATTCTCACGAGCGTTCTGCCCAAATCGATCCCGATTTGGGCAGAACGCTCGTGAGAATTGGCCGGAAAAACGCCCGGCGAACACACTTCGGGCACCAGAGGGCCGCAGGGCCGCCCCCCCGGGGCCCTGTCCGGGATCGCGTGTCGGCGCGTTCCGGCACCGCCAGGAGGAGCTCCGGGAGGCGGGCCCCGGGGAGGCCGACGCCTCCCGCTCCTCAGCCTCCGGGGGTCCCCTCCCTGGCGCCGGCCGCTGGGGCCGGGCCAGCCCCGAAAGCCGGGCCCGGGCCCGGGCCTGCTTGCTCAGCCTTCCGTTGCCAGGGGCCTGGGCCTGGGGGCTTCCGCATGGGGAACCCTGAGTCCCGCGCCACGAGTCCCCCCGACCGTCCCGGCGACCACGGCACCTTTCGCGGCTTCGTCCCAGCCGTGGAGTGAGAGATCACTCCGTTCCCCCACAGAGGCCAGCCCCCTCCACGGGCGCCCCGGCCGCCCGCCACGGCGGAGGCGGACGCCCGGCCACGGCGCCTCCATCCACTCTGCTCGGGGAAAACTCCCCGGCGCCGGGGCCGCCGGCCGCGCCCCATCGTCGCGGCTCGTTTTCCGGGTGGCCGCGCCATGCCCCGAGCGAGAAAGGGCCCTGCTCCACGCGGCCCTGGGCGCTGACCAGGGCTGCCCAACGCCGGCCAATTCTCACGAGCGTTCTGCCCAAATCGATCCCGATTTGGGCAGAACGCTCGTGAGAATTGGCCGGAAAACGCCCGGCGAACACACTTCGGGCACCAGAGGGCCGCAGGGCCGCCCCCCCGGGGCCCTGTCCGGGATCGCGTGTCGTCGCGTTCCGGCACCGCCAGGAAGAGCTCCGGGAGGCGGGCCCCGGGGAGGCCGACGCCTCCCGCTCCTCAGCCTCCGGGGGTCCCCTCCCTGGCGCCGGCCGCTGGGGCCGGGCCAGCCCCGAAAGCCGGGCCCGGGCCCGGGCCTGCTTGCTCAGCCTTCCGTTGCCAGGGGCCTGAGCCTGGGGGCCTCCGCATGGGGAACCCTGAGTCCCGCGCCACGAGTCCCCCCGACCGTCCCGGCGACCACGGCACCTTTCGCGGCTTCGTCCCAGCCGTGGAGTGAGAGATCACTCCGTTCCCCCACAGAGGCCAGCCCCCTCCACGGGCGCCCCGGCCGCCCGCCACGGCGGAGGCGGACGCCCGGCCACGGCGCCTCCATCCACTCTGCTCGGGGAAAACTCCCCGGCGCCGGGGCCGCCGGCCGCGCCCCATCGTCGCGGCTCGTTTTCCGGGTGGCCGCGCCATGCCCCGAGCGAGAAAGGGCCCTGCTCCACGCGGCCCTGGGCGCTGACCAGGGCTGCCCAACGCCGGCCAATTCTCACGAGCGTTCTGCCCAAATCGATCCCGATTTGGGCAGAACGCTCGTGAGAATTGGCCGGAAAACGCCCGGCGAACACACTTCGGGCACCAGAGGGCCGCAGGGCCGCCCCCCCGGGGCCCTGTCCGGGATCGCGTGTCGGCGCGTTCCGGCACCGCCAGGAGGAGCTCCGGGAGGCGGGCCCCGGGGAGGCCGACGCCTCCCGCTCCTCAGCCTCCGGGGGTCCCCTCCCTGGCGCCGGCCGCTGGGGCCGGGCCAGCCCCGAAAGCCGGGCCCGGGCCCGGGCCTGCTTGCTCAGCCTTCCGTTGCCAGGGGCCTGAGCCTGGGGGCCTCCGCATGGGGAACCCTGAGTCCCGCGCCACGAGTCCCCCCGACCGTCCCGGCGACCACGGCACCTTTCGCGGCTTCGTCCCAGCCGTGGAGTGAGAGATCACTCCGTTCCCCCACAGAGGCCAGCCCCCTCCACGGGCGCCCCGGCCGCCCGCCACGGCGGAGGCGGACGCCCGGCCACGGCGCCTCCATCCACTCTGCTCGGGGGAAAACTCCCCGGCGCCGGGGCCGCCGGCCGCGCCCCATCGTCGCGGCTCGTTTTCCGGGTGGCCGCGCCATGCCCCGAGCGAGAAAGGGCCCTGCTCCACGCGGCCCTGGGCGCTGACCAGGGCTGCCCAACGCCGGCCAATTCTCACGAGCGTTCTGCCCAAATCGATCCCGATTTGGGCAGAACGCTCGTGAGAATTGGCCGGAAAACGCCTGGCGAACACACTTCGGGCACCAGAGGGCCGCAGGGCCGCCCCCCCGGGGCCCTGTCCGGGATCGCGTGTCGTCGCGTTCCGGCACCGCCAGGAAGAGCTCCGGGAGGCGGGCCCCGGGGAGGCCGACGCCTCCCGCTCCTCAGCCTCCGGGGGTCCCCTCCCTGGCGCCGGCCGCTGGGGCCGGGCCAGCCCCGAAAGCCGGGCCCGGGCCCGGGCCTGCTTGCTCAGCCTTCCGTTGCCAGGGGCCTGAGCCTGGGGGCCTCCGCATGGGGAACCCTGAGTCCCGCGCCACGAGTCCCCCCGACCGTCCCGGCGACCACGGCACCTTTCGCGGCTTCGTCCCAGCCGTGGAGTGAGAGATCACTCCGTTCCCCCACAGAGGCCAGCCCCCTCCACGGGCGCCCCGGCCGCCCGCCACGGCGGAGGCGGACGCCCGGCCACGGCGCCTCCATCCACTCTGCTCGGGGAAAACTCCCCGGCGCCGGGGCCGCCGGCCGCGCCCCATCGTCGCGGCTCGTTTTCCGGGTGGCCGCGCCATGCCCCGAGCGAGAAAGGGCCCTGCTCCACGCGGCCCTGGGCGCTGACCAGGGCTGCCCAACGCCGGCCAATTCTCACGAGCGTTCTGCCCAAATCGATCCCGATTTGGGCAGAACGCTCGTGAGAATTGGCCGGAAAACGCCCGGCGAACACACTTCGGGCACCAGAGGGCCGCAGGGCCGCCCCCCCGGGGCCCTGTCCGGGATCGCGTGTCGGCGCGTTCCGGCACCGCCAGGAGGAGCTCCGGGAGGCGGGCCCCGGGGAGGCCGACGCCTCCCGCTCCTCAGCCTCCGGGGGTCCCCTCCCTGGCGCCGGCCGCTGGGGCCGGGCCAGCCCCGAAAGCCGGGCCCGGGCCCGGGCCTGCTTGCTCAGCCTTCCGTTGCCAGGGGCCTGAGCCTGGGGGCTTCCGCATGGGGAACCCTGAGTCCCGCGCCACGAGTCCCCCCGACCGTCCCGGCGACCACGGCACCTTTCGCGGCTTCGTCCCAGCCGTGGAGTGAGAGATCACTCCGTTCCCCCACAGAGGCCAGCCCCCTCCACGGGCGCCCCGGCCGCCCGCCACGGCGGAGGCGGACGCCCGGCCACGGCGCCTCCATCCACTCTGCTCGGGGAAAACTCCCCGGCGCCGGGGCCGCCGGCCGCGCCCCATCGTCGCGGCTCGTTTTCCGGGTGGCCGCGCCATGCCCCGAGCGAGAAAGGGCCCTGCTCCACGCGGCCCTGGGCGCTGACCAGGGCTGCCCAACGCCGGCCAATTCTCACGAGCGTTCTGCCCAAATCGATCCCGATTTGGGCAGAACGCTCGTGAGAATTGGCCGGAAAACGCCTGGCGAACACACTTCGGGCACCAGAGGGCCGCAGGGCCGCCCCCCCGGGGCCCTGTCCGGGATCGCGTGTCGGCGCGTTCCGGCACCGCCAGGAAGAGATCCGGGATGCGGGCCACGGGGAGGCCGACGCCTCCCGCTCCTCAGCCTCCGGGGGTCCCCTCCCTGGCGCCGGCCGCTGGGGCCGGGCCAGCCCCGAAAGCCGGGCCCGGGCCCGGGCCTGCTTGCTCAGCCTTCCGTTGCCAGGGGCCTGAGCCTGGGGGCCTCCGCATGGGGAACCCTGAGTCCCGCGCCACGAGTCCCCCCGACCGTCCCGGCGACCACGGCACCTTTCGCGGCTTCGTCCCAGCCGTGGAGTGAGAGATCACTCCGTTCCCCCACAGAGGCCAGCCCCCTCCACGGGCGCCCCGGCCGCCCGCCACGGCGGAGGCGGACGCCCGGCCACGGCGCCTCCATCCACTCTGCTCGGGGAAAACTCCCCGGCGCCGGGGCCGCCGGCCGCGCCCCATCGTCGCGGCTCGTTTTCCGGGTGGCCGCGCCATGCCCCGAGCGAGAAAGGGCCCTGCTCCACGCGGCCCTGGGCGCTGACCAGGGCTGCCCAACGCCGGCCAATTCTCACGAGCGTTCTGCCCAAATCGATCCCGATTTGGGCAGAACGCTCGTGAGAATTGGCCGGAAAACGCCCGGCGAACACACTTCGGGCACCAGAGGGCCGCAGGGCCGCCCCCCCGGGGCCCTGTCCGGGATCGCGTGTCGGCGCGTTCCGGCACCGCCAGGAGGAGCTCCGGGAGGCGGGCCCCGGGGAGGCCGACGCCTCCCGCTCCTCAGCCTCCGGGGGTCCCCTCCCTGGCGCCGGCCGCTGGGGCCGGGCCAGCCCCGAAAGCCGGGCCCGGGCCCGGGCCTGCTTGCTCAGCCTTCCGTTGCCAGGGGCCTGAGCCTGGGGGCCTCCGCATGGGGAACCCTGAGTCCCGCGCCACGAGTCCCCCCGACCGTCCCGGCGACCACGGCACCTTTCGCGGCTTCGTCCCAGCCGTGGAGTGAGAGATCACTCCGTTCCCCCACAGAGGCCAGCCCCCTCCACGGGCGCCCCGGCCGCCCGCCACGGCGGAGGCGGACGCCCGGCCACGGCGCCTCCATCCACTCTGCTCGGGGAAAACTCCCCGGCGCCGGGGCCGCCGGCCGCGCCCCATCGTCGCGGCTCGTTTTCCGGGTGGCCGCGCCATGCCCCGAGCGAGAAAGGGCCCTGCTCCACGCGGCCCTGGGCGCTGACCAGGGCTGCCCAACGCCGGCCAATTCTCACGAGCGTTCTGCCCAAATCGATCCCGATTTGGGCAGAACGCTCGTGAGAATTGGCCGGAAAACGCCTGGCGAACACACTTCGGGCACCAGAGGGCCGCAGGGCCGCCCCCCCGGGGCCCTGTCCGGGATCGCGTGTCGGCGCGTTCCGGCACCGCCAGGAAGAGATCCGGGATGCGGGCCACGGGGAGGCCGACGCCTCCCGCTCCTCAGCCTCCGGGGGTCCCCTCCCTGGCGCCGGCCGCTGGGGCCGGGCCAGCCCCGAAAGCCGGGCCCGGGCCCGGGCCTGCTTGCTCAGCCTTCCGTTGCCAGGGGCCTGAGCCTGGGGGCCTCCGCATGGGGAACCCTGAGTCCCGCGCCACGAGTCCCCCCGACCGTCCCGGCGACCACGGCACCTTTCGCGGCTTCGTCCCAGCCGTGGAGTGAGAGATCACTCCGTTCCCCCACAGAGGCCAGCCCCCTCCACGGGCGCCCCGGCCGCCCGCCACGGCGGAGGCGGACGCCCGGCCACGGCGCCTCCATCCACTCTGCTCGGGGAAAACTCCCCGGCGCCGGGGCCGCCGGCCGCGCCCCATCGTCGCGGCTCGTTTTCCGGGTGGCCGCGCCATGCCCCGAGCGAGAAAGGGCCCTGCTCCACGTGGCCCTGGGCGCTGACCAGGGCTGCCCAACGCCGGCCAATTCTCACGAGCGTTCTGCCCAAATCGATCCCGATTTGGGCAGAACGCTCGTGAGAATTGGCCGGAAAACGCCCGGCGAACACACTTCGGGCACCAGAGGGCCGCAGGGCCGCCCCCCCGGGGCCCTGTCCGGGATCGCGTGTCGGCGCGTTCCGGCACCGCCAGGAGGAGCTCCGGGAGGCGGGCCCCGGGGAGGCCGACGCCTCCCGCTCCTCAGCCTCCGGGGGTCCCCTCCCTGGCGCCGGCCGCTGGGGCCGGGCCAGCCCCGAAAGCCGGGCCCGGGCCCGGGCCTGCTTGCTCAGCCTTCCGTTGCCAGGGGCCTGAGCCTGGGGGCCTCCGCATGGGGAACCCTGAGTCCCGCGCCACGAGTCCCCCCGACCGTCCCGGCGACCACGGCACCTTTCGCGGCTTCGTCCCAGCCGTGGAGTGAGAGATCACTCCGTTCCCCCACAGAGGCCAGCCCCCTCCACGGGCGCCCCGGCCGCCCGCCACGGCGGAGGCGGACGCCCGGCCACGGCGCCTCCATCCACTCTGCTCGGGGAAAACTCCCCGGCGCCGGGGCCGCCGGCCGCGCCCCATCGTCGCGGCTCGTTTTCCGGGTGGCCGCGCCATGCCCCGAGCGAGAAAGGGCCCTGCTCCACGCGGCCCTGGGCGCTGACCAGGGCTGCCCAACGCCGGCCAATTCTCCCGAGCGTTCTGCCCAAATCGATCCCGATTTGGGCAGAACGCTCGTGAGAATTGGCCGGAAAACGCCCGGCGAACACACTTCGGGCACCAGAGGGCCGCAGGGCCGCCCCCCCGGGGCCCTGTCCGGGATCGCGTGTCGGCGCGTTCCGGCACCGCCAGGAGGAGCTCCGGGAGGCGGGCCCCGGGGAGGCCGACGCCTCCCGCTCCTCAGCCTCCGGGGGTCCCCTCCCTGGCGCCGGCCGCTGGGGCCGGGCCAGCCCCGAAAGCCGGGCCCGGGCCCGGGCCTGCTTGCTCAGCCTTCCGTTGCCAGGGGCCTGAGCCTGGGGGCCTCCGCATGGGGAACCGTGAGTCCCGCGCCACGAGTCCCCCCGACCGTCCCGGCGACCACGGCACCTTTCGCGGCTTCGTCCCAGCCGTGGAGTGAGAGATCACTCCGTTCCCCCACAGAGGCCAGCCCCCTCCACGGGCGCCCCGGCCGCCCGCCACGGCGGAGGCGGACGCCCGGCCACGGCGCCTCCATCCACTCTGCTCGGGGAAAACTCCCCGGCGCCGGGGCCGCCGGCCGCGCCCCATCGTCGCGGCTCGTTTTCCGGGTGGCCGCGCCATGCCCCGAGCGAGAAAGGGCCCTGCTCCACGCGGCCCTGGGCGCTGACCAGGGCTGCCCAACGCCGGCCAATTCTCACGAGCGTTCTGCCCAAATCGATCCCGATTTGGGCAGAACGCTCGTGAGAATTGGCCGGAAAACGCCCGGCGAACACACTTCGGGCACCAGAGGGCCGCAGGGCCGCCCCCCCGGGGCCCTGTCCGGGATCGCGTGTCGGCGCGTTCCGGCACCGCCAGGAGGAGCTCCGGGAGGCGGGCCCCGGGGAGGCCGACGCCTCCCGCTCCTCAGCCTCCGGGGGTCCCCTCCCTGGCGCCGGCCGCTGGGGCCGGGCCAGCCCCGAAAGCCGGGCCCGGGCCCGGGCCTGCTTGCTCAGCCTTCCGTTGCCAGGGGCCTGAGCCTGGGGGCCTCCGCATGGGGAACCCTGAGTCCCGCGCCACGAGTCCCCCCGACCGTCCCGGCGACCACGGCTCCTTTCGCGGATTCGTCCCAGCCGTGGAGTGAGAGATCACTCCGTTCCCCCACAGAGGCCAGCCCCCTCCACGGGCGCCCCGGCCGCCCGCCACGGCGGAGGCGGACGCCCGGCCACGGCGCCTCCATCCACTCTGCTCGGGGAAAACTCCCCGGCGCCGGGGCCGCCGGCCGCGCCCCATCGTCGCGGCTCGTTTTCCGGGTGGCCGCGCCATGCCCCGAGCGAGAAAGGGCCCTGCTCCACGCGGCCCTGGGCGCTGACCAGGGCTGCCCAACGCCGGCCAATTCTCACGAGCCTTCTGCCAAAATCGATCCCGATTTGGGCAGAACGCTCGTGAGAATTGGCCGGAAAACGCCCGGCGAACACACTTCGGGCACCAGAGGGCCGCAGGGCCGCCCCCCCGGGGCCCTGTCCGGGATCGCGTGTCGGCGCGTTCCGGCACCGCCAGGAGGAGCTCCGGGAGGCGGGCCCCGGGGAGGCCGACGCCTCCCGCTCCTCAGCCTCCGGGGGTCCCCTCCCTGGCGCCGGCCGCTGGGGCCGGGCCAGCCCCGAAAGCCGGGCCCGGGCCCGGGCCTGCTTGCTCAGCCTTCCGTTGCCAGGGGCCTGAGCCTGGGGGCCTCCGCATGGGGAACCCTGAGTCCCGCGCCACGAGTCCCCCCGACCGTCCCGGCGACCACGGCACCTTTCGCGGCTTCGTCCCAGCCGTGGAGTGAGAGATCACTCCGTTCCCCCACAGAGGCCAGCCCCCTCCACGGGCGCCCCGGCCGCCCGCCACGGCGGAGGCGGACGCCCGGCCACGGCGCCTCCATCCACTCTGCTCGGGGAAAACTCCCCGGCGCCGGGGCCGCCGGCCGCGCCCCATCGTCGCGGCTCGTTTTCCGGGTGGCCGCGCCATGCCCCGAGCGAGAAAGGGCCCTGCTCCACGCGGCCCTGGGCGCTGACCAGGGCTGCCCAACGCCGGCCAATTCTCACGAGCCTTCTGCCCAAATCGATCCCGATTTGGGCAGAACGCTCGTGAGAATTGGCCGGAAAACGCCCGGCGAACACACTTCGGGCACCAGAGGGCCGCAGGGCCGCCCCCCCGGGGCCCTGTCCGGGATCGCGTCTCGGCGCGTTCCGGCACCGCCAGGAGGAGCTCCGGGAGGCGGGCCCCGGGGAGGCCGACGCCTCCCGCTCCTCAGCCTCCGGGGGTCCCCTCCCTGGCGCCGGCCGCTGGGGCCGGGCCAGCCCCGAAAGCCGGGCCCGGGCCCGGGCCTGCTTGCTCAGCCTTCCGTTGCCAGGGGCCTGAGCCTGGGGGCCTCCGCATGGGGAACCCTGAGTCCCGCGCCACGAGTCCCCCCGACCGTCCCGGCGACCACGGCACCTTTCGCGGCTTCGTCCCAGCCGTGGAGTGAGAGATCACTCCGTTCCCCCACAGAGGCCAGCCCCCTCCACGGGCGCCCCGGCCGCCCGCCACGGCGGAGGCGGACGCCCGGCCACGGCGCCTCCATCCACTCTGCTCGGGGAAAACTCCCCGGCGCCGGGGCCGCCGGCCGCGCCCCATCGTCGCGGCTCGTTTTCCGGGTGGCCGCGCCATGCCCCGAGCGAGAAAGGGCCCTGCTCCACGCGGCCCTGGGCGCTGACCAGGGCTGCCCAACGCCGGCCAATTCTCACGAGCGTTCTGCCCAAATCGATCCCGATTTGGGCAGAACGCTCGTGAGAATTGGCCGGAAAACGCCCGGCGAACACACTTCGGGCACCACAGGGCCGCAGGGCCGCCCCCCCGGGGCCCTGTCCGGGATCGCGTGTCGGCGCGTTCCGGCACCGCCAGGAGGAGCTCCGGGAGGCGGGCCCCGGGGAGGCCGACGCCTCCCGCTCCTCAGCCTCCGGGGGTCCCCTCCCTGGCGCCGGCCGCTGGGGCCGGGCCAGCCCCGAAAGCCGGGCCCGGGCCCGGGCCTGCTTGCTCAGCCTTCCGTTGCCAGGGGCCTGAGCCTGGGGGCCTCCGCATGGGGAACCCTGAGTCCCGCGCCACGAGTCCCCCCGACCGTCCCGGCGACCACGGCACCTTTCGCGGCTTCGTCCCAGCCGTGGAGTGAGAGATCACTCCGTTCCCCCACAGAGGCCAGCCCCCTCCACGGGCGCCCCGGCCGCCCGCCACGGCGGAGGCGGACGCCCGGCCACGGCGCCTCCATCCACTCTGCTCGGGGAAAACTCCCCGGCGCCGGGGCCGCCGGCCGCGCCCCATCGTCGCGGCTCGTTTTCCGGGTGGCCGCGCCATGCCCCGAGCGAGAAAGGGCCCTGCTCCACGCGGCCCTGGGCGCTGACCAGGGCTGCCCAACGCCGGCCAATTCTCACGAGCGTTCTGACCAAATCGATCCCGATTTGGGCAGAACGCTCGTGAGAATTGGCCGGAAAACGCCCGGTGAATTCACTTCGGGCACCACAGGGACGCAGGGCGGCCCCCCCGGGGCCCTGTCCGGGATCGCGTGTCGTCGCCTTCCCGGACGCCGGGAGGAGCATCGGGAGGCGTGCCACGGGGAGGCCGACGCCTCCCGCACCTCAGCCTCCGGGGTCCCATCCCTGGCGCCGGCAGCTGGGGCCGGGCCAGTCCCGAAAGCCGGGCCCGGGCCCGGGCCGGCCTGCACAGCCTTCTGTTGCCAGGGGCCTGAGCCTGGGGGCCTCCCCATGGGGAACACTGAATCCCGCGCCACGAGTCCCCCGACCGTCCCGGCGACAACGGCACCTTTCGCGGCTTTGTCCTAGCTGCCCAGTGAGAGACCAGTCCGTTTCCCCACAGAGGCCAGCCCCCTCCAGGGGCGCCCCGGCCGCCCGCCACGGCGGACGTGGACGCCTGGCCACGGCGCATCCATGCACTTTGCTCGGGGAAAACTCCCCGGCGCTGCGGCTGTCGGCCGCGCCCCAAGTCGCGGCTCGTTCTCCGGGTGGACGCGACATGCCCCGAGCGAGAATGGGCCCTGCTCCACGCGGAACTGGGCGCTGACCAGGGCTGCCCAACGCCGGCCAATTCTCACGAGCGTTCTGCCCAAATCGATCCCGATTTGGGCAGAACGCTCGTGAGAATTGGCCGGAAAACGCCCGGCGAACACACTTCGGGCACCACAGGGCCGCAGGGCCGCCCCCCCGGGGCCATGTCCGGGATCGCGGGTCGTTGCATTCCGGCACCGCCGGGAGGAGCTCCGGGATGCGGGCCCCGGGGAGGCCGACGCCTCCCGCTCCTCAGCCTCCGGGGGTCCCCTCCCTGGCGCCGGCAGCTGGGGCCGGGCCAGCCCCGAAAGCCGGGCCCGGGCCCGGGCCTGCTTGCTCAGACTTCCGTTGCCAGGGGCCTGAGCCTGGGGGCCACCCCATGGGGAACCATGAGTCCCGCGCCACGAGTCCCCCGACCGTCCCGGCGACAACGGCACTTTTCGCGTCTTCGTCCTAGCCGCGGAGTGAGAGACCAGTCCGTTTCCCCACAGAGGCCAGCCCCCTCCAGGGGCGCCCCGGCCGCCCGCCACGGCGGAGGCGGACGCCCGGCCACGGCGCATCCATGCACTCTGCTCGGGGAAAACTCCCCGGCGCTGCGACTGCCGGCCGCGCCCCAAGTCGCGGCTCGTTTTCCGGGTGGCCGCGACATGCCCCGAGCGAGAATGGGCCCTGCTCCACGCGGAACTGGGCGCTGACCAGGGCTGCCCAACGCCGGCCAATTCTCACGAGCGTTCTGCCCAAATCGATCCCGATTTGGGCAGAACGCTCGTGAGAATTGGCCGGAAAAGGCCGGCGAACACACTTCAGGCACCACAGGGCCGCAGGGCCGCCCCCCCGGGGCCATGTCCGGGATCGCTGGTCGTCGCATTCTGCACCGCCGGGAGGAGCTCCGGGAGGCGGGCCCTGGGGAGGCCGACGCCTCCCGCTCCTCATCATGCGGGGGTCCCCTCCCTGGCGCCGGCCGCTGGGGCCGGGCCAGCCCTGAAAGCCGGGCCCGGGCCCGGGCCTGCTTGCCCAGCCTTCTGTTGCCAGGGGCCTGAGCCTGGGGGCCTCCGCATGGGGAACCCTGAGTCCCGCGCCACGAGTCCCCCCGACCGTCCCGGCGACAACGGCACCTTTCGCGGCTTCGTCCCAGCCGTGCAGTGAGAGATCACTCCGTTCCCCCACAGAGGCCAGCCCCCTCCACGGGCGCCCCGGCCGCCCGCCACGCCGGAGGCAGACGCCCGGCCACGGCGCCTCCATCCACTCTGCTCAGGGAAAACTCCCTGGCGCCGGGGCCGCCGGGCGCTCCCCATCGTCGCGGCTCTTTTTCCGGGTGGCCGCGACATGCCCCGAGTGAGAAAGGGCCCTGCTCCACGCGGCTCTGGGCGCTGACCAGGGCTGCACATCGCCGGCCAATTCTCACGAGCCTTCTGCCCAAATCGATCCCGATTTGGGCAGAACGCTCATGAGAATTGGCCAGAAAACGCCCGGCGAACCCACTTCGGGCACCAGAGGGCCGCAGGGCGGCCCCCCCGGGGCCCTGTCCGGGATCGCGTGTCGGCGCGTTCCGGCACCGCCAGGAGGAGCTCCGGGAGGCGGGCCCCGGGGAGGCCGACGCCTCCCGCTCCTCAGCCTCCGGGGGTCCCCTCCCTGGCGCCGGCCGCTGGGGCCGGGCCAGCCCCGAAAGCCGGGCCCGGACCCGGTCCTGCTTGCTCAGCCTTCCGTTGCCAGGGCCTGAGCCTGGGGGCCTCCCCATGGGGAACACTGAGTCCCGCGCCACGAGTCCCCCGACCGTCCCGGCGACAACGGCACCTTTCGAGGCTTCGTCCTAGCCGCGGAGTCAGAGACCAGTCCGTTTCCCCACAGAGGCCAGCCCCCTCCAGGGGCGACCCGGCCGCCCACCACGGCAGAGGCGGACCCCCCGCCACGGCACCTCCGTCCACTCTGCTCGGGGAAAACTCCCCGGAGCCGGGGCCGCCGGCCGCGCCCCATCGTCGCGGCTCGTTTTCCGGGTGGCCGCGACATGCCCCGAGCGAGAAAGGGCCCTGCTCCACGCGGAACTGGGCGCTGACCAGGGCTGCCCAACGCCGGCCAATTCTCACGAGCGTTCTGCCCAAATCGATCCCGATTTGGGCAGAACGCTCGTGAGAATTGGCCGTAAAACGCCGGCGAACACACTTCGGGCAACACAGGGCCGCAGGGCGGCCCCCCCCGGGGCCCTGTCCGGGATCGCGTGTCGTCGCGTTCCGGCACCGCCAGGAGGAGCTCCGGGAGGCGTGCCGCGGGGAGGCCGACGCCTCCCGCTCCTCAGCCTCCGGGGGTCCCCTCCCTGGCGCCGGCAGCTGGGGCCGGGCCAGCCCCGAAATCCGGGCCCGGGCCCGGGCCTGCTTGCTCAGCCTTCCGTTGCCAGGGGCCTGAGCCTGGGGGCCTCCCTATGGAGAACCCTGAGTCCCGCGCCACGAGTCCCCCGACCTTCCCGGCGACAACGGCACCTTTCGCGGCTTCGTCCTAGCCGCGGAGTGAGAGACCAGTCCGTTTCCCCACAGAGGCCAGCCCCCTCCAGGGGCGCCCCGGCCGCCCGCCACGGCGGAGGCGGACGCCCGGCCACGGCGCCTCCATCCACTCTGCTCGGGGAAAACTCCCCGGCGGCGCGGCTGCCAGCCGCGCCCCATCGTCGCGGCTCGTTTTCCGGGTGGCCGCGACATGCCCCGAGCGAGAAAGGGCCCTGCTCCACGCGGAACTGGGCGCTGACCAGGGCTGCCCAACACCGGCCAATTCTCACGAGCGTTCTGCCCAAATCGATCCCGATTTGGGCAGAACGCTCGTGAGAATTGGCCGGAAAACACCCGAGAACACACTTCGGGCACCAGAGGGCCGCAGGGCGGCCCCCCCCCCCGAGGCCCTGTCCGGGATCGCGTGTCGTCGCGTTCCAGCACCGCCAGGAGGAGCTCCGGGAGGTGTGCCGCGGGAAGGCAGACGCCTCCCGCTCCTCAGCCTCCGGGGGTCCCCTCTCTGGCGCCGGCAGCTGGGGCCGGGCCAGCCCCGAAATCCGGGCCCGGGCCCGGGCCTGCTTGCTCAGCCTTCCGTTACCAGGGGCCTGAGCCTGTGGGCCTCCCCATGGGGAACCCTGAGTCCCGCGCCACGAGTCCCCCAAACGTCCGGGCGACAACGGCACCTTTCGCGGCTTCGTCCTAGCCGCGGAGTGAGAGTCCAGTCCGTTTCCCCACAGAGGCCAGCCCCCTCCAGGGGCGCCCAGGCCGCCCGCCACGGCGGAGGCGGACGCCCGGCCACGGCGCCTCCATGCACTCTGCTCAGGGAAAACACCCCGGCGCCGCGGCTGCCGGGCGCGCCCCATCGTCGCGGCTCGTTTTCCGGGTGGCCGCGACATGCCCCGAGCGAGAAAGGGCCCTGCTCCACGCGGAACTGGGCGCTGACCAGGGCTGCCCAACGCCGGCCAATTCTCACGAGCGTTCTGCCCAAATCGATCCCGATTTGGGCAGAACGCTCGTGAGAATTGGCCGGAAAATGCCCGGCGAACACACTTCGGGCACCACAGGGCCGCAGGGCCGCCCCCCCGGGGCCCTGTCCGGGATCGCGTTTCGTCGCGTTCCGGCACCGCCAGGAGGAGCTCCGGGAGGCGTGCCGCGGGGCGGCCGACGCCTCCCGCTCCTCAGCCTCTGGGGGTCCCCTCCCTGGCGCCAGCAGCGGGGGCCGGGCCAGCCCCGAAAGCCGGGCCCGGGCCCGGGCCTGCTTGCTCAGCCTTCCGTTGCCAGGGGCCTGAGCCTGGGGGCCTCCGCATGGGGAACCCTGAGTCCCGCGCCACGAGTCCCCCCGACCGTCCCGGCGACAGCGGCACCTTTCGCGACTTCGTCCCAGCCGCGGAGTGAGAGATCAATCCGTTCCCCCACAGAGGCCAGCCCCCTCCACGGGCGCCCCGGCCGCATGCCACGGCGGGGGCGGACGCCCGGCCACGGCGCCTCCATCAACTCTGCTCGGGGAAAACTCCGTGGCGCCGGGGCCGCTGGCCGCGCCACATCGTCGCAACTCGTTTTCCAGGTGGCCGCGACATTCCCCGAGCGAGAAAGGGCCCTGCTCCACGCAGAACTGGGCGCTGACCAGGGCTGCCCAACGCCGGCCAATTCTCACGAGCGTTCTCCCCAAATCGATCCCAATTTGGGCAGAACGCTCGTGAGAATTGGCCGGAAAATATCCGGCGAACACACTTCGGGCACCACAGGGCCGCAGGGTAGCCCCCCTGCGGCCCTGCCCGGGATCGCGTGTCGTCGCGTTCCGGCACCTCCAGGAGGAGCTCCGTGAGGCTGGTGTGGGCAAGTCGACGCCTCCCGCTCCTCAGACTCTGGTGGTCCCCTCCCTTCGCTGGCAGTTCGGGCCGGGCCAGCCCCGAAAGCCGGGCCCGGTCCAGGCCTGCTTGCTCAGCCTTCCGTTGCCAGGGGCCTGAACCTGCGGGCCTCCCCATGGGGAACCCTGAGTTCGCCGCCACGTGTCCCCCGACCGTCCCGGCCATCGGCCCCTTTCGTGGCTGCGACACAGCTGTGGAGCGACACATCCATTTGTTCCCCTAGAGAGGCCAAGCCCTTCCCGGGCGCCCTGGCCTCCCTCCAATGCGGAGCCGGATGCCCGACCACAGCCCCTCCATCAACTCTGCTCGGAGCAAGCTCCCCGACGCTGAGGCCCCCGGCCGGGCCCCATCGTCTCGGCGCGTTTTCGGGTGGCTGCGACATACCCCGAGCAGAAAGGGTCCTGGACCACGTGGAACAAGGCGGTCCCCATGGTTGTCCAACGCCAGCCAATTTTCATGAGCCCTCTGCCCAAATCGATCCCGATTAGATATGGACCCCCAACTCTATTGTGATATAATCATCGAGAAATCAGGAAAAAATATTCAATGTAACAAAAGACATTCTCCTCAATCAATGGTGCTGGAAAAACTGGACAGCGATATGTAGAAGAATGAAACTCAACCATTCTCTTACACCATACACAATGATAAACTCGAACTCGATAAAGGAGCTCAACGTGAGACAGGATTCTCTCAGAATCCTAGAGGAGTACATAGGCAGTAACCTCTTCGATATCAGCCACAGCAACTTCTTTCAAGATATGTCTCCAAAGGCCAAGGAAAGAAAAGCGAAAATGAACTTTTGGCACTTCATCAAGATCAAAAGCTTCTGCACAGCAAAGGGAACAGTCCACCAATCAAAAGGCAACCCACGGAATGGGAGAAGATATTTGTAAATGACAGTTCAGACAAAAGGTTGATATCCAGGATCTAGAAAGAACTTCTCAAACTCAACACACACAAAACAGATAATCATATCCAAAAATGGGCAGAAGATATGAACAGACACTCCTCCAACGAAGACATACAAATGGCTATCAGACACATGACAAAATGTTCATCATCACTAGCCATCAGGGAGATTCAAATGAAAACGACATTGAGATACCACCTGACACCAGTTAGAAAGGCCACAATTAGCAAGACAGGAAACAACGTGTGTTGGAGAGGATGTGGAGAAAGGGGAACCCTCTTACACTGTTGGTGGGAATGCAAGTTGGTGCAGCCACTTTGGAGAACAGTGTGCAGATGACTCAAGAAATTAAAAATAGAGCTTCCCTATGACCCTGCAATTGCACTGCTGGGTATTTACCCCAAAGATACAGATGGAGTGAAAAGAAGGGCCATCTGTACCCCAATCTTTATAGCAGCAAAGGCCTCGGTCGCCAAACTGTGGAAAGAACCAAGATGCCCTTCAATGGACGAATGGATAAGGAAGATTTGGTCCATATACAAGATGGAGTATTATGCCTCCATCAGAAAGGATGAATACCAACTTTTGTAGCAATATGGACGGGAGTGGAAGAGATTATGCTGAGTGAAATAAGTCAAGCAGAGAGAGTCAATTATCATATGGTTTCACTTATTTGTGGAGCATAACAAAGAACAAGGAGGACATGGGGAGATGGAGAGAAGAAGGAAGTTGTGGGAAATGGGAAGGGGATGTGAACCATGAGAGACTACGGACTCTGAAAAAGAACCTGAGGGTCTTGAATGGGTGGGGAGTGGGAGGTTGGGAGAACAAGGTGGTGGGAATTAGGGAAGGCACGTGTTGCATGGAGCACTGGGTGTGGTGCAAAAATAAGGAATACTGTTACGCTGAAAAGAAATAATATAGATAGATAGATAGATATTGAAAGTGAAAAAAAAGGAATGTGCTGAACCTACAGAGCAGAAGAAACCAGAATGCCTCCCTGACGCCACCCCCAATACCGGCGCCCCTGAGGAGCAGGAA
This sequence comes from Meles meles, assembly GCF_922984935.1. NCBI lineage: Eukaryota > Metazoa > Chordata > Mammalia > Carnivora > Mustelidae > Meles > Meles meles. Next base: position 175,364 of record NW_025721130.1, read on the forward strand.
TGAGGAGTCTCACGGTCCTGCAGACTCACGTCCTCAACTCAGGCATCGGGATTGGTCATCACTGTGCCGGCAGATCCGGGCCGCCATGCCCCTGTGACCTAAACCTAACCCTCGGTTGGGTGTTCAGGCTTCAGTCCCCAGAGGACTGGCTCCCTAGCCCTCCAGACTGGGGACCCCATATTCCCAACGTAGGACTCTGGCTGCCACCCATGATGAAACTTGACCACATGGACCTTTGCAGAACGCTCCTTGCCGGAGAAACCTCCATGACCCCTAAAGCCAACCACATCTTCTGAGCACCCCCACACCACAATTCCTTAGCCTTACAGGCCGCCAGAACAATGCCCTCAGCCCAGCCCTCCAGAGAGCCTGAGTCCGTGCTGGCACATCAGGCCTGCCATTCTCCCAGGACCAAACCCTAAGCCTAGGTTGGGTGTTCAGGTTCTAGAACCCTGACACCCAATTCCACCCATGGGTGGGAGCATCAAACTGATGGCATGACTCAGCTTCTCAACCAGCAGGAGATTCCATTTGGTGCTCTCCAACACCCTCAGAGCCCTAGGAACCGGCCAAGCTGCCCTGAGGCCATTCCCGCCATCTTTGCACCTCCAGGCCAAAAACCCAGGGCCTGAGAAGCCTCCGGAGCCCTGCCCTCAACTCAGCCCTTGAGTGAGCCAATATCTGTGCTGGCAGATCCCACATGCCTTCTCCCTAAGACACAAACTTAACGCTAAGCCTAACCCTAATACTAACTCTAGCCCAGGTTGTGTGTTCAGGCATCCCTCCTCCATAGCCTGGTCCCCCAAACGGCCAGATGGGGGACCCCTGAGCTGCACCCCATAATTGCGCCTGATCCCAGGAGGAAACCCTGCCCTTTAGAAATGTGTTGAACCCGCAGAGCGGGAGAAACCTGCATGCCTCCCAGAGGCCACTGCCACTTCTGGCACACCCAAGGACCAGGAACCAGGACTCTCACAGTGCTACAGACTCACGCCCTCAACTCAGGCATTGGGAAGCATCACCACAGCGCCATCAGATCGGGGCTGCCATGCCCTTACAACCCTACCCTAACCCTAGGTTGGGTGTCAGGCTTCTGTCCCCTGAGGACTGGACCCCTAGCCCTCCAGACTGGGGACCCTGCATTCCCAATGCAGGACTCTGGCTGCCACCCACGATGAAACTGGACCATATGGCCCTGTGCAGTATGCTCCTGGCCACAGAATCCCCCATGCCCCCTAAAGCCACCCACGCCTTCCAAGAAATGCCACACCACAAACCCAGAGCCTGACAGGCCACCAGAGCAATGCCCTCAACTCAGCCCTCCGGAGAACCTGAGCCGCACTGGCAGGCCTGCCATTCTCCCAGGACGAAACCCTAACACTAGGTTGGGTGTTCAGGCATTGGACCCAGAGGCCTGACACCCAATTCCTCCCATGGGTTGAGCATCAGACTGTTGGCAGGACTCAGTTCTCAGCCAGGAGGAGACCTTTTCATTTGGTGTTCTCTCACACCCTCAGAGCAGTAGCAACCAGCCATTCTCCCTTGAGGCCATTCCCACCAGCTTTGCTCCTCCAGGCCAAGAACCCAGGGCCTGAGGAGCCTCCTGAGTCCTGCCCTCAACTCAGCCCTTGGGTGAGCCCGTATCTGTGCTAGCAGATCCGACATGCCCTGTCCCTAAGCCTAACACTAACCATAATACTAAACCAAGCCCAGGTTGTGTGTTCAGGCGTCCATACTCTGACTCCTGGTCCCCAAGGCCCCAGATGGGGGACCCGTGAGCGATACCCCATCATTGAACCTGACACCAGGAGGAAACCATGCTGTTTAGAATTGTGCTGAACCCACAGAGCGGGATAAATTTGAATGTCTCCCTGAGGCCACCCCACTTCCAGCGCCCCGAAGGACCAAGAACCAGGAGTCTCATGGTCCTGCAGACACACGCTCTGAACTCAAGCATTGGGATGGGTCACCACAGCGCCAGCAGATTGGGGCTGCAATGCCCCTACAACCTAACCCTCACAGCAGGACTCACCCTCTCAGCCAGAAGGTGACCTTTCATTTCGTGCTATCTAATGCCCTGAGAATTGTAGAAACTGGCATGCTCCCCTGAGGTGATTTCCAACATCTTTGCCCGTACAGCCCAAAACCCCAGTGCCCGAGGAGCCTCCTGAGTCCCGCCCTCAACTCAGCCCTTGGGTGAGCTGATATCTGTGCTTGCATATCCGACATGCCTTGTCCCTAAGACATAACCTTAACCCTAATCCTAATACTAACCCTAGCCCAGGTTCGTGCTCAGGCATCATCCTCCCACAACTGGTCCTCAAAACCCCAGATAGGGGACCCCTGAGTTGCACCCCATAATTGCACATGATCCCAGCATGAACCGTGCCGTTTAGAAATGGGCTGAAGCCACAGAGCAGGAGAAGCCTGCAAGTCTCCCTGAGGCCAAAGCACTTCTGGACCCTCCCAAGGACTGGGAACCAGAGTCTAAAGGTCCTGCAGACATAGCCTCAACTCAGGCATCAGGATGGGTCACCACAGCATCGGCAGATCGGGGTTACCATGCCCCAAAGACTTAACCATAATGCTAGGATGGGTGTTTATGCTTCGATCCACAGAGGCCTCGCTCCCTAGCCGTCCAGACTGGGGACCCTGTATTTGCAATGCTGGACTCCGGCTGCCACCCACAAGGAAAATGGCCCACATGGCCCTGTGCAGTACGCTCCTGGCCGGAGAAACCTCCATGCCCCCTAAAGACACCCACACCTTCCGAGGACCCACACACCACCGCCCAGTGCCTGATGGGCCACCAGAGCAATACCCTCAACTCAGCCCTCCGGAGAGCCTGAGTCCGCACTGGCACCTCAGGCCTGCCATGCTCCCAGGACCAAACCCTAATACCCTAGCTCAGGTGGTCAGGCTCTGGACTCCAGAGGCCTGATACCCAATTCCATCCCAGTGAATAGGATCATCAGACTGATGGCAGGACTCAGCCTCTCAGCCAGGAGAATAAATGAAATAAACCATTTCATTTAGTGCTATCTAACACTCTCAGAGACCTAGAAACCAGCATGCTCCCCTGAGGCCATTCCCACCATCTTTACCTTCTAGGAAAAATACCCAGGGCCTAAGGAGCCTCCTGAGTCCCGCCTTCAACTCAGCCCTTGGGTGAGCCCATATAAGTGTTACCAGATCCAACATGCCTTGTCCCTAAGACATAACCCTAACCCTAATCTTTTTTATTTTTTTTAAGATTTTATTCATTTCTTTGACAGAGACAGATCAGAAGAAGGCACAGAGAGGACGAAGCACGCTCCCTGCGGAGAAGAGAGCCTGATGTGGGTCTCGATCCCAGGACCCTCAGATCATGACCTGAGCGGAAGGCAGAGGCTTTAACCAACTGAGCCACCCAGGCGCCCCACCTTAACACTAATCTTAACACTAACCCTAACCACAAAACCTAACCCTAACCTCTAAACCTAACATAACAACCTCGGAGCAGTAGAAACCATCATGCTCCCCAGAGGCGATTCCCACCTTCTTTGCCCCTCCAGTCCAAAAATCCAGGGCCTGAGGAGACTCCTGAGTCCCGCCCTCAACACAGCCCTTGGGTGAGTCCATATCTGTGCTGGCAGATCTGACATGCCTTGTCCCTAAGACATACGCCTAACCCTAAGCCTAACCCTAAACCTTACCTCTAACCCTATCCCCTAACTCCTAACCCTAACCCCAACCCTAACCCTAACCCCTAACAACTAACCCTAACACTCTCCGAACCTCTATCCCTAACCCTAACCCTCCAGACTGGGGATTCCAAAGTCACAACACAGGACTCTGCCTGCCCTCCAGAAAGAAAGGTGCATGAGCACCTAAACACACCCGCCATTGGAAATGCCCCAGACATAATGCCAGATTCTGCCACAACGCCAGATGCATGTCATCCACTCAGCCCTGAGGGAGCCCGCCTCAACACAGCATATCAGCAGCATATCAGAACTGCCATGCCCCTAGGCCTTAACCCTAACCCTAGGTTGGGTGTACAGTCTTCCGTACCCAGAGGCCTAGCCCCCAAACCCGCCAGATTGTGGATGCATGAGACTCACTCTGGCAGTCTGGAGGCTGCCTATGCTGTTACAGTGCCATTTGGAGCTACTTAGACCTCAGAGCAAAAGATAACTTCATGCCCCCCAAGGCAAGCCCCAGCATCTGAGCCCCTCCTGAACACAAACCCAGATTCACACTAGCCACCTATCACCGACCCTCAACTCAGGCCACCGGGGAGTCCGCCTCAGCACTGGCAGATTGGGCCTGTCGCGCCCCAAGACCTCAACCTTAGTTTGAGTTTCCAGGCTTCCATCCCAAGAGGCCTAGCCTCCAGGCCCCCTGGATTAAGGACCCCTGAGTGACATTGCAGGACTCCAACAGCCACGCAGGATGAAACCTTGCAGTTTGGAGCTGCTGAATACTCAGAGGGTGAGAAACCTTCAAGCCCCCGTAAAGCTATCCGCACAATTTGCGGCACCCCAGGCCAGAAAGCTGTTTTCTATGAAGCTACCGGACACATGCCCTCAACTCAGCCCTGAGGGGAGCCCATCTCAGCGCCGGCAGATTGGGCCTGCCATGACCCTAGACCCTAACCCTAACCCTAGGTGGGGTATACAGCCTTCCGTGCCCAGAGGCCTGTACCCAAGCCCATCAGACTGGGGATGACTGAGACTCCCGCCAGCACTCCTCCAGCCTCCTAGGGCAAAATGGTGCCATTTGGAACTGTGCAGGAACCTCAGAGCAGGAGAAAGCTGCATGCCCCCCAAGAACACCACTAGCTTCTTTGCCCCCACAAACACAAACACAGACCTCAAGTCCTGCCTGATTCCCACCCTCCATTCAGCCTATCCAGGAGACCACCTCAATTGCAGCAGATCGGGCCTGCCATGTCCCTAAGACTTAACCCTAACCCTAGTTTGGATTTTCAGGCTTCCATCCCAAGAGGCCTGGCCCCCACGCCCCCCAGATTAAGGACTTCTGAGCAACACCACAGGACACAGCCTGTCACACAAGTGGAAACCTTGTGGTTTGGAGCTGCAATGAACCCTCAGATGGGGAGAAACTTTCATGCCACCCTAAAGCCACCCCAATAATCAACAGCCACTCTGGCCATAGAGCTGGATTCCATCCCGCCACCAAATGCATACCCTCAACTCAGCCCATACGGGATCCCGCCTCAGCACTGGCAGATCGGGCCTGCCATTGCCCCTAGGCCCTAACCCTAACACAAGTTTGGGTGTTCAGTCTTCCATTCTGAGGGTCCAGGCAACAAAATCCCCTGGATTAAGGAATCTTGACATACACCTCAGGACTCCGCTTGCCACACAGTAGGAACCTGTGCCTTGGAGTTGTGCTGAACCCTCAGAGGGGGAGAAACTTGCCCCTCTAAAGGCACTCCCATCATCTGCACCCGTCCCCCCGGCCATAAACCAGATTCTGCTGAGCTGCCGGACGCATGCCATAAATTCAGACCCTAGGGCGCCCCACCTCAACATAAGCAGATCGGGCCACCATGCCCCTAGGCCCTTACCAGAACCCCTCTTTAGGTTTTCAGGCTTCCATCCCAGGGGGCCTGCCTCCCATGTCCCCCCAGATTAAGGTCTACTGAGCGCCACCACGGGACTCCACCTGGCACTCATGAGGAAAACTTGTGGTTTAGAGCTGCACTGAACACTCAGACGGGGAGAAACCTGCAAACCCCCGTAATGCCACCCCACCATGAGTCACCCCCATGGCCATAAAACCAGATTCTCCTGCGATGCCAGATCTATGTCCTCAACTCGACCCTTAGGGGAGCCCGCATCAGCACCGGCACATTGGACCTGCCATGCCCTTCGGCCCTAACCATAAACCTAGGTGGGGTGTACAGGCTTTCATGAACAGAGGCCTGTCCCCCAAGCCCGCCAGATTGGGCACCTCCGAGATTCATGCCAGTAGAGACTAAGGATTCCTCAGTGACACCCCAGGACTGCGTCTGCCACACAGGAGGAAACCATGCCATTTGGAGCTCTGCAGAACCCTCAGGGTAGGAGAAACCTGCATGCAACCCTGAGGTCACGCCCACCTTCTGTGGCATCCCTGGACACAAACTCTGAGTCTGACATGCCACCTGATACCCACCCTGAAGTCAGCCCACCAGGGAGCCCACCTCAGCAGTAGCAGATTGAGCATGCCATGCCCCTACGCCCTTACCGTAGCTCTAGTTTCTGATTTCGGGCTTCCATCCCAAGAGGCCTGGCCCCCAAACTCCCCAGATTCAGGACCCCCCTGTAACAAGGCAGAAACCTGAATGCCATGCAGGGGGAAGCCATGACATTTGGAGCTCCAAAGTTTCCTCAGAGAGGGAGAAACCAGCATGCCCCTCTAAAGCCACCCCCACGATCAGCCGTCCCTCTGGCCAGAAACCCTGACTCTTCTGCATTGCAGGATGCATTTCCTCAACTCAATTCTGAGGGTATCTCACCTCTGTGTCGGCTGATCAGGCCTGTCCTGCCCAGCCCATTACCCTTAACCCTATGTTGCATTTTCAGGCTTCCTTCCCCAGGGGCCTATCCACCAAGCCCTCTAGATTGGTAAACTTGGAGCCACACTGTAGGAGTCCCCCTGCCACCCAGCAGGAAACTTGTCCCTTTGGAGCTGTGCAGAACCCTCAGAGCCAGAGAAACCTGCATGACCCCATTAGGACTCCCCCACATTCTGCAGCCCCCTGGCCACAAGCCCAGAGCCTGATTCACCACCTGACCCCCATTCTCAACTCAGCTCCTTGGGGAACTCACCTCAACACCAGCAGTTCGGGCCTGCCACTCCACTAGCTCAGCTCTGCTCATGGACACCACCAGCTCTAGGCAGACCTAGAACTCCCCTGTCTGCGGCAAAGCTCTGGGATCCCCCCTCCTTCTTCCCAATTTACACTGGCCCAGGCATTCATGAGAAAGGGGAAGGCTACCTCTTGAATGCTTAATACCTCCTTTCCTCTTCAGCCCTATTTCTCTCCACTTACCTTTGCACCTGGGCAAACTGAAAGTAACATATCAATGGAACATGTACATGCTCTGAGATCTAAATCTTTCATGGCAACTTTCTGAGGGCTCCTTATGCAATAGGAAACTAGTGTATCCTGCCAGAGAGTGTTTCATAATGAACAGCTACAGAACAGGAGAGCAAAAGTCATTCCAGTTTTACCTCAGTCTTCATGAAGTAGAACATGGTCTTCTTTTCTTCATTGACTTCAATTCCAATTCGTTTCCATGCAATGTTCATTCCTCTCCTTCAGGGGTAGGATTTTGTGATTCCTCACCTGCATAGAACACCCAGAGCTCATCACAACAAGTACTCTCCCTAATAGCTGTCACCCACTTAACCCTTCGCCCCACACCCCTGCCCCCTAGCAACCCTCGATTTTGCTCTAGGTTAGAGTCTGTTTCCTCATTGGCCTTTCTCTCCTCACTATGTTCATCTGTTTTCTTTCTGAAATTCCATAGAGGTCAAGATATAGGCTATTGGTCTTTTCTGACTGATTTTACTTAGCTAAATCCACTGTAGATCCATCCACATCCTTGCAGATGGTAAGATTTCATCCTTTTTGAACCTGGATCCTATTCCATTAAGAAGATGTGGGAGAATGAATACACACACACACACACACACACACACACACATATGATATATACGAGTGATATATATATATCACTCATCAGTGAATGGACATTTGGTCTCCCTCCATTGTTTTACAATGGTTGAAAATGCTGCTGTAAATATCACAGTGCTTATACCCCACTGAATGTGCATTTTTGTCCCCTTTAGGGAAATAACTAGGAGGGCAATTGCTGGATCCTACTGTTGTTCAGTTCTTAGCTTTTGGAGGACACACTGTATTCTTTCCAAGAGTGGCTGCAACAACACGCATGCCCACCAACAATGTAGGAGGGTTCCGGTTTTGGGTTTGTTTTTTTTTTTTTTTTTTAGATTTTATTTATTTATTTGACAGAGGTCACAAGTAGGCAGAGAGGCAGGCAGAGAGAGAGGACGAAGCAGACTCCCCGCTGAGCAGAGAGCCCAATGCGGGGCTCAATCTCAGGACCCTGAGACCATGACCTGAGCCGAAGGCAGTGGCTTAACCCACTGAGCCACACAGGTGCCCCCGAGGGTTCCACTTTAAACAGAACATTCCCTGCCAGCAATTTCCTAAGGAGGAAATATAAAACCTGTGGGAAAACCTGACTCACTGAGCATCAGGAAAGCAGCCACAGAAATTCAGCCCAGGGTTCCTGACACCAAGTCCCTTGAAGCCACCAGAGTGCCTTTATCCAGGGAAATTCCCAAAGACTCTCCTTCTGACTTCACTACCCATGAAACTGCAGAGAAAATACAGCATGTCCAACCATATATAGCCGTTTGAGTGAACCTAGGAAGACAAGCATCCCTTTTAAATTGTCCAAGACTCCTTGGAATCATTTTGAATTTTCCCTCTGCCCTCATTGGAACTCTTTGGATTCAAAGACGAATCCATTAGGATACATCACCTTGGACAAAGAAGAAGCCATCATCCAAGTCTCTATCTGACCACAAGCAGCCACCTCACTCTAGATGCCAGCCGTTCCACCAGAGCCTAGGCCCAGTGGAGTAAACACTGTTCGATGAAGGAATACTTTCTATGTTCAAAAGGCACACCAAGTCAATCTCACCTTCCCTTTCGAATCCAAGGGATTTCCTAGGAAAGAGATGTTCCAAATACCTTTGTAAGCCAGAAATAAACAGAGAAAATGAGATCCCTGCCAGGTGCTCCCTGCAGAGAAACTCAGGAGCTCTGGCACCCGCACGAGATTGCTTACAGCTGGTTCAGTGTGCCATTTGTGAGCTCCACTGGAGACAAGAGAAAAGCCCAGGAAATTTGGGGTGAAAGGGAATTTTTACCTGCCATCCTGGCATGGATGTGGCATTGTGACCCACAGGCCTGCTGTTTCTCTGAACACTGACGTCCTGGGACAAGCTGCATGACTGACTCAGACGCTGACTTCCAAACTTCAGGTCTCATGGAGCCAGAGTTAAGAAGGGTTGTCAGGTGCAGATAAGCAGGTGTCTCCCACCTAAAGCCTGCACACCTGCTCTGATTCCTGGGAGAAGGAGAGACACAGGCTTGTTTCTTTCTTTCTTTCTTTTTTTTTTTTTAATGAGAGGATCAGCAATTTTTTTTTATTTGTTTATTTGACAGACAGAGATCACAGATAGGCAGAGAGGCAGCCAGAGAGAGAGGAAGGGAAGCAGGCTCCCTGCTGAGCAGAAAGCCTGATGCGGGGCTCGATCCCAGGACCTTGGGATCATGACCTGAGCCGAAGGCAGAGGCCTTAACCCACTGAGCCACCCAGGCGCCCCCACAGGCTTGTTTCTTAACTGGTCATTCACTTCCCTCTCAAGCTGGTCAATGCCCTTGTCCTTTTTGGAGAAACAAACATACTTTTCCAAACAAACACTCAGCTCCTCGGTTCCAAATGCACCATGAGTCGGGTTTGGTTCCCCTGGCTCCAGAGCCCAACTGGGAGGACCCTCCTGAACCATCCTGACAGCACATTACCAGCAAACCTGGGGATAGAGGGCACAATGCTGAGTGGGGGACAGGCTCCATCAATTCTTACCACCACCCTTGAGCCTGGAGAAACAGAGACTATACAGCTCACCACTCCGTCCTGTAAAAATAAGCTGTAGTGCCTCACGTTTCAGGGTCTCTCACCGGGCACCTCCGCCCTGCCTTCAGAGCCAGCAAGCTGCACTGACTCCTCTTCAGGTGTGTTTCCCATGGCAGCTCGCCGCTGCCTCCAGTGGTGGCAAGCAGCATCGCCATGCCTTCCAGGGTATCTCACACCACGGCTCACCACTCCCTCCAGTGGAGTGAACTGGCACTGCCGGGCCTTCCATAGACTCATTTTTTTTTTTATTTGTTTATTTACAGCATAACAGTGTTCATTGTTTTGGCATCACACCCAGTGCTCCATGCAGTACGTGCCCTCCCTATTAACCACCACCTGATTCCTCAAACTCCCACCCCACCCTGCCCCTCCAAAACCCTCTGGTTGTTTTTCAGAGTCCATAGTCTCTCATGGTTCATCTCCCCTTCCAGTTTCTCTCAACTCCCTCTCCTCTCCATCTCCCTATGTCCTCCGTGTTATTTGCTATGCTCCACAATTAAGTGAGACCATATGATACATGACTCTCTCTCTGCTTGACTTATTTCGCTCAGCATAATCTCTTCCAGTCCCGTCCATGTTGCTACAAAAGTTGGGTATTCATCCTTTCTGATGGAGGCATAATACTCCATTGCGTATATGTACCACATCTTCCTTATCCATTCATCCGTTGAAGGGCATCTTGGTTCTTTCCACAGTTTGGTGAGCATAGCCATTGCTACAATAAACATTGGGGTACAGATGGCCCTTCTTTTCACTACATCTGTATCTTTGGGGTAAATACCCAGCAGTGCAATTGCAGGGTCATAGGGAAGCTCTAGTCTTAATTTCTTGAGGAATCTCCACACTGTTCTCCAAAGTGGCTGCACCAACTTGCATTCCCACCAACAGTGTAAGAGGGTTCCCCTTTCTCCACATCCTCTCCAACAATCGTTGTTTCCTGTCTTGCTCATTTTGGCCATTCTAACTGGTGTCAGGTGGTATCTCAATGTGGCTTTAATTTGAATCTCCCTGATGGCTAGTGATGATGAACATTTTTTCATGTGTCTGATAGCCATTCGTAGGTCTTCGTTGGAGAAGTGTCTGTTCATATCTTCTGCCCATTTTTGGATATGATTATCTGTTTTGTGTGTGTTGAGTTTGAGAAGTTCTTTCTAGATCCTGGATATCAACCTTTTGTCTGAACTGTCATTTGCAAATATCTTCTCCCATTCCGTGGGTTGCCTTTTTGTTTGGTGGACTGTTTCCTTTGCTGTGCAGAAGCTTTTGATCTTGATGAAGTGCCAAAAGTTTATTTTCGCTTTTGTTTCCTTGGCCTTTGGAGACATATCTTGAAAGAAGTTGCTGTGGCTGATATCGAAGAGGTTACTGCCTATGTTCTCCTCTCGGATTCTGATGGATTCCTGTCTCATGATGAGGTCTTTTATCCATTTCGAGTGTAAGAGAATGGTTGATTTTCATTATTCTACATATAGCTGTCCAGTTTTCCCAGCACCATTGATTGAAGAGACTGTCTTTTTTTCCATTGAATATTTTTTCCTGTTTTGTCGAAGATTATTTCACCGTGGAGTTGAGGGTCCATATCTGGGCTCTCCACTCTGTTCCACTGGTCTATGTGTCTGTTTTTATGCCAGGACCACGCTGTCTTGGTGATTGCAGCTTTGTAGTAAAGCTTGAAATCGGGTAACGTGATGCCGCCAGTTTTGTTTTTGTTTTTCAACATTGCCTTAGCAATTTGGGGTCTCTTCTGATTCCATACAAATTTTAGGATTATTGGCTCCAGCTCTTTGAAAACTACCGGTGGAATTTTGATCGGAATGGCATTAAAAGCATAGATTGCTCTAGGCAGTATAAACATTTTCACAATGTTTATTCTTCCAATCCAAGAGCATGGAATTGTCTTCCATCTTTTTGGGTCTTCTTCAATTTCTTTCATGAGTGTTCTGTAGTTCCTCGAGTAGAGTTCCTTTACCTCTTTGGTTAGGTTTATTCCCAGGTATCTTATGGTTCTTGGTGCTCTAGTAAATGGAATCGATTCTCTAATTTCCCTTTCTGTATTTTCATTGTTAGTGTATAAGAAAGCCACTGATTTCTGTACATTGACTTTGTATCCTGCCACGTTACTGAATTGCTGTATGAGTCTAGTAGTTTGGGGGTGGAGTCTTTGGGGTTTTCCATATAAAAAATCATGTCATCTGCGAAGAGAGAGAGTTTGACTTCTTCCTTGCCAATTTGGATACCTTTTATTTCTCTTTGTTGTCTGATTGCCGTTGCTAGGACTTCTAATACTATGTTGAACAAGAGTGGTGAGAGTGGGCATCCAAGCCCATTAGAATAACGTCAGACCTTTTCACAGAGACCAGGCAAGCCAGGAAGGGCTGGCAAAATATATTCAGAGTACTAAATGAGAAGAACATGCAACCAAGAATACTCTATCCAGCAAGACTGACATTTAAAATGGATGGAGAGATAAAGAGTTTCCAAGACCGGCAAGGCTTAAAAGACTATGCAACCACCAAGCCGACACTGCAGGAAATATTAAGGGGGGTCCTATAAAAGAGAAAAAATCCTAAGAATATCATTGAACAGAAATATAGAAACAATCTACAGACAGAAAGACTTCAAAGGCAACATGACATGAATCAAAACCTATCTCTCAATAATCACTCTCAATGTGAATGGCCTAAATGCGCCCATAAAACGACACAGGGTTGCAGATTGGATAAAACGACAGGACCCATCCATATGTTGTCTACAAGAGACCCATTTTGAACCTAAGGATACACCCAGACTGAAAGTGAACGGATGGAGAAGCATCTTTCATGACAATGGGCCTCAAAAGAAGGCCGGGGTAGCGATTCTCATATCAGATAAATTAGATTTTAAACTAAAGACTGTAGTCAGAGATACAGAAGGACACTCCATAATTCTTAAAGGGACTATCCGCCAAGATGATCTAACCATTGTGAATATCTATGCCCCCAATATGGGAGCACCCAATTCCATAAGAAAACTATTAATCGTGCTCGCTTTGGCAGCACATATACTAAAATTGGAAAACTATTAATCAAGATAAAGAGTCATATTGATATGAATACAATAATAGTAGGAGATCTTCATACGCCTCTCTCAAAAATAGACAGATCATCGAAGCAGAAAATTAAAAAAGAAATAAGAGCATTGAATGAAACATTGGACCAGATGGACCTCATAGACATATACAGAACATTCCACCCTAAAACAACAGAATGCCCATTCTTCTCAAGTGCACATGGAACCTCCTCCAGAATAGACCACATACTGCGTCATAAGGATTGAGGATGCCTGATACTCATGCTGGGAATCTGCCTGCCACGCAGGGCACCGCTGTGCTGTTTGGAGCTGCGCTGAACCCTCAGAGCTGGAGAAACTTCCATGCACCCCTGAAGTCACCCCCAGGTTATGCGAACGTCTGGACACACACCTAGAGGCTAAGACCCCGTCTGACACCCGAGCTCAACTCAGCGCACCAGGGCACCTGCCTCTGCACTGGCATATCAGGTCTACCATGGCCCTAGGCCTTAACCCTATCCCTAATTTTGGTTTTCAGGTATCATCCCCAAGAGTCCTGACCCCAAGACCCCAAGATTAAAGAATCCTGAGTGACACCTCAGGACTCTGTCCACCATGCAGGAGGAAACCATGCTGTTTGGAGCTGTGTCGAATCCTCAGAGCGGGAGAAACCTGCACGGTTCACCCGAGGCTATCCCCCACCCTCTGCGCACTATTGGGCCACAAATGTGGAGGCTGGCACTCAGCCTGCCTACCACCCAGGAGGAAACCGTGCCATTTGAAACTGAGTAGAACACTCAGAGTGGGAGAAACTGCATGCCTCCCTGAGCACAACCCCCTCCTTCAGCGGTCCCCTGACCACAAACCTGGACCCTCTCATGCCACCGGACCTCTGCCCTCAATTCATCCCCCTGGGATCCCTTCTCAGTGCTAGCAAATTGGGCCTGCCATGCCCCTGACCCTAACCTTAAGCCTAGGTTGCTTTTTCAGTCTTCATCCCCAGAGGCTGGTCCCCCAATTCCTCCATATTTGGACCCCTGAGCCACAACCCAGTGCTCTGTCTGCCACCCGGGAGGAAACCGTTCTGTTTGGAGCTGCACAGAACCATCGGAATGGGAGAAATCTTCATGCTCCCTGAAGCCACCTCCACCTTCGGCCACCCCCCAGGCACAAACCCAGATCGTAATGCACCACCTGACCATGGCCCTCAACTCAGTACCCCAGACATCTAGCCTCAGCACCAGCAGATCAGGCCAGCCATGCCCCTGTGCTCTTTTCCAAGCCCTAGGTTGTGTTTTCAGTCTTCTGTCCTCTGATGATTGACACCAAAGCTCCGCTGATGGGTTACACCTGAACTATACCAGAATATTTCTTGGCCCCCTGAGGCTATCCCACTTTCAGCACCCCCCGTTCACACCTGGATCTTAACACTCACACTGACCCACGTCCTCAACTCTGCTCCCCAGGTCACTCCTCTCAGGGTGGCCTATTGAGACTGACATGACCCTCAGCCCTAACCAAAACTTAGGTACATTTTCTGTCTTGTGTCCCAAGAATACAGGTACCAAAGCCCCACATATGTGGGACCCCTGAGAAATGCCAGAGGACTCTGTCTTCAACCCAGAAGGAAACAGTAGAATTGGAACTCTGCCAAGGACTGAGAGCAGGAGAAATCTGCCTTTCCCCCCAGGGCCACCAACCCGGAGCCTGACTCAGACTGGCCCATGTTCTCTACTCAGTCCCCGTGAGAGCTCTGCACAGCACCAGCAAATCAGGCCTGTCATGTTGCTGGGACCTAGCCCTAACCCTACGTTGGGGTTTCATGCTCTGTCCCCAGAGGACTGGCACCCAAGTCCCACGGATGGGGACCCCTGAGCAATATTTGAGATCTCTGCCTGCCACCCAGAAGGAAACCATACCATTTGGGACTCTGCAAAGGATTCTGAGCAGGAGAAATCTGCCACGCACCACTGAGTTCACCCAGAGTCAGCAGCTGGACACAAACCTGAACCTGACATTTTCTCTATCCATCCCTCTGTACTCAGCCCTCTGGATAGCTTCCCACACCACCATCAGATTGGGCCTGACATGCTCCTAACACCTAACTGAAGCTTAGTTTGTGTTCTGAGCATTCAATTCTTAGGGGTCTGGCTCCCTACCCCACAGACTGGGGTCACCTTAGCCATACCACAGGACTCATCCTAACACACAGGAGGAAAGCGTGCCATGTAGACCTCTAGAAAGTATTCAAAGCAGGATAAAATGCCTGCCCATCTGAGCCTATACCAGCAAACCCCCAATTTCAGTGGCCTCTAGGTCACAAACCCTGTGCCTGACCAGAACCAGAACACTCATCCTTAATTCCAGCCTCTAGGAACCACACACACTGTCAGCTGTTTGGGCCTGCAATGTCCTTTGGCCCTAACTCTATCCCTAGCTTGGGTTCTCATGTCTCCGTCCCCTAAGGGTGGGCTCCAAAGCCCTAGGATTTGGGGATGCCTGAGCAATACCACAGGACTCAGCCTCACACTCAGATGGAAATCTTTCCATAATGGACTCCAGTAAGTATATAGGTCAGTATAAATATGAAGGCCCATCTGTTTCCATCCCAGTGAACTCCCACATTCAAGGGCTCATGGATTGAAACCCTGAGCCGGACACTCACCCTGACCCATGCCTCAACTCAGCCCTCCAGGACGCTCACCACACGGTTGGCAATTCAGACCTTCCATTTTCCTAGGTCCTAACCCTAACCCTATTTGGAGTTCTGAGAGGTCCATCTGTAGAGGCCTGGATCCCAAGCCCCGGGTATTGGGAACACTTTAGCAAAACCAGAGGATCAGCCCGCCACACAAAAGGAAACTCCTTTTTTTACTCCAGACTGGATTCAGAGCATGAGACATCTGAATGCAAACCTGAGACAATGTCAGTGAACCTACACTTCCATCCACCCTCTGAAGACAATCCCTGAGCTTGATACACACCCTAAATCTCCATTGTATCTCAGACCTTGTGAAAATCTCCACAGTTCTGGCTGATTGTATCTTCTAGGCTTCTGGGCCTTAATCCAACGGAAGGTCTAGACATGGGCGAAAATATGAACAGATATTTCTCCAATGATGACACGCATGTGACCCACAGATATATACATAAATGTTCTATATCACATGGCTTCTGGGAAATGCAAATCTAAACCACATTGAGGTGTCCTATCACACCAGGCAGAATGTCTAAAGTTAACAGGACATGAAACCACAAATATTGGTGAGGATGCAGAGAATGGAGAACCCTCCTACACTCCTGGTTGGAATGCAGACTGTTATATCCACTCTGGAAAACAGTACGGGGTTTCCTCAAGAAGTTAAAAGTAAAGTTACCCTAAAACACAGCAATTTCACTACAGGGCTTTTACCACAAAAATAGAGATGTAGGGGAAAGAACTGGCACCTGCACCCCAGTGTTCATCGCAACAATATCCACTCTAGATAAACTATGGAAAGAACCCAGATATCTATGGACAGAGGAATGGATAAAGAAGATGTGGTTCATATATTCAATGGAATATTCCTCAGCCATCAGAAAGGATGAATACTTACCATCACATCAACCTGGATGGGTCTGGAAGATATTATGCTGAGTAAAATATGTCCATGAAAGAAACACAATTATCATAGGGTTTCACTCATATGTGAAATATCAGAAACAGGGCAGAGAACCGTAGGCAAAGGAAGGGGAAACAGAATGGAAGTCATCAGAGATGGGGAAAAAACCATGATAGACTCTTAACTATAGCAACCAACTGAGGGTTGCTGGATGGGGGGTGGGGGGGTAACTGGGGTGATGGGCATTAAGGAGGGCACGTGATGCAATACACATCTGATATATTATTTAACACTACATCTGAAAATAATGATGTATGATAAGTTGGCTCATTGAATTCAAATAAAAAATGAAAGAACTCAAATAAACTACCCTAACAATTTGTATGGAATCACAAAAGATACTGAACAACCAGCACAATGTTATGAAGAAAAACAAAGCTGGAGGCGTCACAATTTCATATTTCAAATTATACTACAAAGCTGCGTTCATCCTCACAGTATGGGACTGGCAAAAAAAAAAAAAAATACACACAGTGACCAAGGAAACGGAATAGAAGCTCAGACATCAGCCCACAATCTCGTGCCCAATTAATCTTCTGCAAAACAGGCAAAACTATTAAAAGGGAAAAGGACAGTTTCTACAACAAATGGTGTTGGGAAAACTGAACAGCTATGCACAAAACAATGAAATTAGACTGCTTTCTTACACCATATGGACAAATAAACTCAAAACAGTTTCAAGACCTCAATGTGAGACCTTAAATCATAAAAATCCTACAAGAGGGCACAGACAGTAACTTCTCTGACATGAACCATACATTTAATAGACATGCCTCCTAAGGCAAAGGAAACAAAAGCAAAAATAAACTACTAGAGCTCCATCAATATAAAAACTTACCGCACAGCAGAACAGCAATGAAAATGTAATAAATAGAATACAACGTACTTAATAGGAGAAGATGTTTGCAAATATCATGTGCAATAAAGGGGTAGTGTCCAAAATATGTAGAACTGATACAACGCAACAACCAAAAAACAAAAAATCCAATTAAAAAATAGACAGAAGGGGCGCCTGGGTGGCTCAGTGGATTAAGCCGCTGCCTTTGGCTCAGGTCATGATCTCAGGGTCCTGGGATCGAGCCCCGCATCGGGCTCTCTGCTCTGCAGGGAGCCTGCTTCCTCCTCTCTCTCTGCCTGCCTCTCTGCCTACTTGTGATCTTTCTCTCTGTCAAATAAATAAATAAAATCTTTAAAAAAAAATAGACAGAAGACATGAACAGACATTGCTCCAAAGAAGACATACAGATGGCCAACAGTCACGTGAGAAGATGTTCACATCAGCCATCAACAGGAAAATCCAAATGAAAAGGTCCATGAGATATTACCTCATACTATCAGAATGGCTAACAGCACCAGCACAAGAAAAGAAATGTTGGGAGGATGTGGGTAAAAGGGAACCCTCTTGCACTGTGGTGGGAATGCTAGCTGCGGCAGACCCTGTGGAAAACAGTATCACTGTTCCTCAAAACGTTAAATATTAGAACTACCTTATAATCCAGCAATCACACTACCGGGTGATTACCCGACGAATATGAGAACAGTAAATCAAAAGGATACATGTGCCCCTATGTTTCATGCAACATTAATTAAAATATTACAATATGGAAACAATCCAAGTATTTCTTGAAAACATGATAAATGAGATGATAAGTGTACACACACACACAGACACACACACACACAGTGCGAAATTACTCAGCCATAAAAAATGAAATCTTGCCATTTGCAGACACATGGATGGAGCTAGAGAATACTATCCTAAGTGAAATCAGTCAGTCAGAGAAAGACAAAGGCCTTTGGATGTCACTCTTCCATGGAATTTAGGAAACAAACATACATAAATAAAGGAGAAAGAAGATACAAAACAAAAACCGACTCTGTGGTTACCAGAGTGGAAGTGGATGGAGGGATGAGTGATATAGATGACGGGGTCTAAGAGTACAATTTTCTTTTTTTTTTATTTGTTTATTTTCAGCATAACAGTGTTCACTGTTTTTGCACCACACCCAGTGCTCCATGCAGTACGTGCCCTCCCTATTACCCACCACCTGGTTCCCCAACCTCCCAACCCCCGCCCTTCCAAAACACTCAGGTTGTTTTTCAGAGTCCATAGTCTCTCATGGTTCATCTCCCCTTCCAGGTTCCCTCAACTCCCTCTCCTCTCCATCTCCCCATGTCCTCCGTGTTCTTTGTTATGCTCCACAAATAAGGGAGACCATATGATATTTGACTCTCTCTGCTTGACTTATTTCACTCAGCATAATCTCTTCCACTCCCGTCCATGTTGCTACAAAAGTTGGGTATTCATCCTTTCTGATGGAGCCATAATACTCCATTGTGTATATGTACGACATCTTCCTTATCCATTCATCCGTTGAAGGGCATCTTGGTTCTTTCCACAGTTTGGTGGCCATTGCTGCAATAAACATTGGGGTACAGATGGCTCTTCTTTTCACTCCATCTGTATCTTTGGGGTAAATACCCATCAGTGTAATTGCAGGGTCATAGGGAAGCTCTATTTTTAATTTCTTGAGTCATCTGCACACTGTTCTCCAAAGTGGCTGCACTAAATGGCAGTCTCACCAACAGTGTAACAGGGTTCCCCTTTCTCGACATCCTCTCCAACAAACGTTATTTCCTGTCTTCCTAATTTTGGACATTCTAACTGGTGTCAGGTGGTATCTCAATGTAGTTTTAATTAGAATCTCCCTGATGGCGAGGCAGACGCCTCCCTCTCCACAGATTCTGGGGGTCTCACCTTGGCGGTCGCAGCTGGGGTCGGGCCTGCCACGAAATCCGGGCCCGGACCCAGACCTGCTTCTTCAGCCTTCCATTCCCAGGGGCCTGTACCTAGGGCCTCACACCGGGAATCCTGAGTCCCGGGCCACAAGTCCGCCACAGTCCCAGAGACAATGGTGCCTTTCGCGGCTGCGTCCCAGCCGAGGAGTGAGAGATCAATTTGTTCCCCCCCAGAGGCCAGACCCCTCCACGGGCGCCCCCGGGGCCTAACACGGCGAAGGCGGACGCCCTGCCACAGCCCCTCCATCAACTCTGCTCGGAGAAAACTCCCCGGCGCCGGGACCGCCGACCTCGCCCCATCGTCACGGCTCGTTTTCCGGGTGGCCGCGACATGCCCCGAGAGAGAAAGGGCCCTGGTCCACACGGAACTGGGCGGTCACCATGGCTAACGAAAGCCGGCCAATTCTCACGAGCGTTCTGCCCAAATCGGGATCGATTTGGGTAGAACGCTCGTGAGAATTGGCCGGAAAACAGGCGGCAAACACACTTAGGGCACGACAGGGCCACAGGGCCGCCCCCCTGGGCCCTGCCCGGGATCGCGTGTCGTCGCGTACCGGCACCCGCCAGGAAGAGCTCCAGGAGGCAGGCCCCGGGGAGGCCGCCGCCTCCCGCTCCTCAGCCTCCGGGGGTCCCTTCCCTGGCGCCGACAGCAAGGGTCGGGCCTGGCCCGAAACCTGGGCTCGGGCCAAGGCCTGCTTCCTCAGCCTTCCGTTTCCAGGGGCCTCTGCCTGGTGGACTCCCCCCGAGGAACTCTGAGTCCAGAGCCACGAGTCCCCCGACCGTCCCGGCGCCAACGGCCCCTTTGGTGACTGCGACACAGCTGTGGAGCGAGAGAGCCAATCGTTCCCCCAGAGAGGCCAAGCCCAGCCCAGGCGCCCCGACCACCCACCAAGGCGGAAGCGGACGCCAGACACCTCCATCTATTCTGCTCGGGCAAAGCTGCCTGGCGCCGGGGCCCCCGGCCGGGCCCCGTCGTCACGGCGCGTTTCGGGGTGGCCGCGACATACCCCGAGCGAGAAAGGGCCCTGGGCCACGCGGAACAAGGCTGTCGCCAGGGTTGCCCAAGGCCGGCCAATTCTCACGAGCGTTCTGCCCAAATCGATCCCGATTTGGGCAGAATGCTCGTGAGAATTGGCCGGAAAACGCCCGGCGAACCATCTTCGTGCGCCGCAGGGCCGCCCCCATGGACCTGGCCGGGATCGCGAGGGGTGGCGTCCCGGCACTGCCACTAGGAGCTCCGTGAGGCAGGCTTGGGCGAGGCCGACGCCTCCCGCTCCTCGGACTCCGGTGGTCCCCTACCTGGCGCCGGCAGCTGGGGCCGGGCCAGCCCCAAAAGCCGGGCCCGGGCCCAAGCCTGCTTGCTCAGCCTTCCGTTGCCAGGGGCCTGAACCTGGGGGCCTCCCCACGGGGAACCCTAAGTCCCGCGGCACGAGTCCCCCGACCGTCCAGGCGACAATGGCACCTTTCGCGGCTTCGTCCCAGCCGTGGAGTGAGAGATCAATCCGTTCCCCACAGAGGCCAACCCCCTCCACGGCTGCCCCGGCCTCCGACCACGACGGAGGTGGACGCCCAGCCACAGCGCCTCCATCAACTCTGCTCGAGGAAAAATCCCCGGCGCCTGGGCAGCCGGCCGCGCCCCATCGTCTCGGCTCGTTTTCCGGGTGGCCGCGCCATGCCCCGAGCGAGAAAGGGCCCTGCTCCACGCGGCCCTGGGCGCTGACCAGGGCTGCCCAACGCCGGCCAATTCTCACGAGCGTTCTGCCTAAATCGATCCCTATTTGGGCAGAACGCTCGTGAGAATTGGCCGGAAAACGCCCGGCGAACACACTTCGGGCACCACAGGGCCGCAGGGCCGCCCCCCCGGGGCCCTGTCCGGGATCGCGTGTCGTCGCGTTCCGGCACCGCCAGGAGGAGCTCCGGGAGGTGGGCCCCGGGGAGGCCGACGCCTCCCGCTCCTCAGCCTCCGGGGGTCCCCTCCCTGGCGCCGGCCGCTGGGGCCGGGCCAGCCCCGAAAGCCGGGCCCGGGCCCGGTCCTGCTTGCTCAGCCTTCCGTTGCCAGGGGCCTGAGCCTGGGGGCTTCCGCATGGGGAACCCTGAGTCCCGCGCCACGAGTCCCCCCGACCGTCCCGGCGACCACGGCACCTTTCGCGGCTTGGTCCCAGCCGTGGAGTGAGAGATCACTCCGTTCCCCCACAGAGGCCAGCCCCCTCCACGGGCGCCCCGGCCGCCCGCCACGGCGGAGGCGGACGCCCGGCCACGGCTCCTCCATCCACTCTGCTCGGGGAAAACTCCCCGGCGCCGGGGCCGCCGGCCGCGCCCCATCGTCGCGGCTCGTTTTCCGGGTGGCCGCGCCATGCCCCGAGCGAGAAAGGGCCCTGCTCCACGCGGCCCTGGGCGCTGACCAGGGCTGCCCAACGCCGGCCAATTCTCACGAGCGTTCTGCCCAAATCGATCCCGATTTGGGCAGAACGCTCGTGAGAATTGGCCGGAAAACGCCCGGCGAACACACTTCGGGCACCAGAGGGCCGCAGGGCCGCCCCCCCGGGGCCCTGTCCGGGATCGCGTGTCGGCGCGTTCTGGCACCGCCAGGAGGAGCTCCGGGAGGCGGGCCCCGGGGAGGCCGACGCCTCCCGCTCCTCAGCCTCCGGGGGTCCCCTCCCCGGCGCCGGCCGCCGGGGCCGGGCCAGCCCCGAAAGCCGGGCCCGGGCCCGGGCCTGCTTGCTCAGCCTTCCGTTGCCAGGGGCCTGAGCCTGGGGGCCTCCGCATGGGGAACCCTGAGTCCCGCGCCACGAGTCCCCCCGACCGTCCCGGCGACCACGGCACCTTTCGCGGCTTCGTCCCAGCCGTGGAGTGAGAGATCACTCCGTTCCCCCACAGAGGCCAGCCCCCTCCACGGGCGCCCCGGCCGCCCGCCACGGCGGAGGCGGACGCCCGGCCACGGCGCCTCCATCCACTCTGCTCGGGGAAAACTCCCCGGCGCCGGGGCCGCCGGCCGCGCCCCATCGTCGCGGCTCGTTTTCCGGGTGGCCGCGCCATGCCCCGAGCGAGAAAGGGCCCTGCTCCACGCGGCCCTGGGCGCTGACCAGGGCTGCCCAACGCCGGCCAATTCTCACGAGCGTTCTGCCCAAATCGATCCCGATTTGGGCAGAACGCTCGTGAGAATTGGCCGGAAAACGCCCGGCGAACACACTTCGGGCACCACAGGGCCGCAGGGCCGCCCCCCCGCGGCC
This sequence comes from Meles meles, assembly GCF_922984935.1. Lineage (NCBI taxonomy): Eukaryota > Metazoa > Chordata > Mammalia > Carnivora > Mustelidae > Meles > Meles meles. The sequence continues at coordinate 197,831 of NW_025721130.1, forward strand.
CTGTCCGGGATCGCGTGTCGGCGCGTTCCGGCACCGCCAGGAGGAGCTCCGGGAGGCGGGCCCCGGGGAGGCCGACGCCTCCCGCTCCTCAGCCTCCGGGGGTCCCCTCCCTGGCGCCGGCCGCTGGGGCCGGGCCAGCCCCGAAAGCCGGGCCCGGGCCCGGGCCTGCTTGCTCAGCCTTCCGTTGCCAGGGGCCTGAGCCTGGGGGCCTCCGCATGGGGAACCCTGAGTCCCGCGCCACGAGTCCCCCCGACCGTCCCGGCGACCACGGCACCTTTCGCGGCTTCGTCCCAGCCGTGGAGTGAGAGATCACTCCGTTCCCCCACAGAGGCCAGCCCCCTCCACGGGCGCCCCGGCCGCCCGCCACGGCGGAGGCGGACGCCCGGCCACGGCGCCTCCATCCACTCTGCTCGGGGAAAACTCCCCGGCGCCGGGGCCGCCGGCCGCGCCCCATCGTCGCGGCTCGTTTTCCGGGTGGCCGCGCCATGCCCCGAGCGAGAAAGGGCCCTGCTCCACGCGGCCCTGGGCGCTGACCAGGGCTGCCCAACGCCGGCCAATTCTCACGAGCGTTCTGCCCAAATCGATCCCGATTTGGGCAGAACGCTCGTGAGAATTGGCCGGAAAACGCCCGGCGAACACACTTCGGGCACCAGAGGGCCGCAGGGCCGCCCCCCCGGGGCCCTGTCCGGGATCGCGTGTCGGCGCGTTCCGGCACCGCCAGGAGGAGCTCCGGGAGGCGGGCCCCGGGGAGGCCGACGCCTCCCGCTCCTCAGCCTCCGGGGGTCCCCTCCCTGGCGCCGGCCGCTGGGGCCGGGCCAACCCCGAAAGCCGGGCCCGGGCCCGGGCCTGCTTGCTCAGCCTTCCATTGCCAGGGGCCTGAGCCTGGGGGTCTCCGCATGGGGAACCCTGAGTCCCGCGCCACGAGTCCCCCCGACCGTCCCGGCGACCACGGCACCTTTTGCGGCTTCGTCCCAGCCGTGGAGTGAGAGATCACTCCGTTCCCCCACAGAGGCCAGCTCCCTCCACGGGCGCCCCGGCCGCCCGCCACGGCGGAGGCGGACGCCCGGCCACGGCGCCTCCATCCACTCTGCTCGGGGAAAACTCCCCGGCGCCGGGGCCGACGGCCGCGCCCCATCGTCGCGGCTCGTTTTCCGGGTGGCCGCGCCATGCCCCGAGCGAGAAAGGGCCCTGCTCCACGCGGCCCTGGGCGCTGACCAGGGCTGCCCAACGCCGGCCAATTCTCACGAGCGTTCTGCCCAAATCGATCCCGATTTGGGCAGAACGCTCGTGAGAATTGGCCGGAAAACGCCCGGCGAACACACTTCGGGCACCAGAGGGCCGCAGGGCCGCCCCCCCGGGGCCCTGTCCGGGATCGCGTGTCGGCGCGTTCCGGCACCGCCAGGAGGAGCTCCGGGAGGCGGGCCCCGGGGAGGCCGACGCCTCCCGCTCCTCAGCCTCCGGGGGTCCCCTCCCTGGCGCCGGCCGCTGGGGCCGGGCCAGCCCCGAAAGCCGGGCCCGGGCCCGGGCCTGCTTGCTCAGCCTTCCGTTGCCAGGGGCCTGAGCCTGGGGGACTCCGCATGGGGAACCCTGAGTCCCGCGCCACGAGTCCCCCCGACCGTCCCGGCGACCACAGCACCTTTCGCGGCTTCGTCCCAGCCGTGGAGTGAGAGATCACTCCGTTCCCCCCCAGAGGCCAGCCCCCTCCACGGGCGCCCCGGCCGCCCGCCACGGCGGAGGCGGACGCCCGGCCACGGCGCCTCCATCCACTCTGCTCGGGGAAAACTCCCCGGCGCCGGGGCCGCCGGCCGCGCCCCATCGTCGCGGCTCATTTTCCGGGTGGCCGCGCCATGCCCCGAGCGAGAAAGGGCCCTGCTCCACGCGGCCCTGGGCGCTGACCAGGGCTGCCCAACGCCGGCCAATTCTCACGAGCGTTCTGCCCAAATCGATCCCGATTTGGGCAGAACGCTCGTGAGAATTGGCCGGAAAACGCCCGGCGAACACTCGTCGGGCACCAGAGGCCCGCAGGGCCGCCCCCCCCGGGGCCCTGTCCGGGATCGCGTGTCGGCGCGTTCCGGCACCGCCAGGAGGAGCTCCGGGAGGCGGGCCCCGGGGAGGCCGACGCCTCCCGCTCCTCAGCCTCCGGGGGTCCCCTCCCTGGCGCCGGCCGCTGGGGCCGGGCCAGCCCTGAAAGCGGGGCCCGGGCCCGGGCCTGCTTGCTCAGCCTTCCGTTGCCAGGGGCCTGAGCCTGGGGGCCTCCACATGGGGAACCCTGAGTCCCGCGCCACGAGTCCCCCCGACCGTCCCGGCGACCACGGCACCTTTCGCGGCTTCGTCCCAGCCGTGGAGTGAGAGATCACTCCGTTCCCCCACAGAGGCCAGCCCCCTCCACGGGCGCCCCGGCCGCCCGCCACGGCGGAGGCGGACGCCCGGCCACGGCGCCTCCATCCACTCTGCTCGGGGAAAACTCCCCGGCGCCGGGGCCGCCGGCCGCGCCCCATCGTCGCGGCTCGTTTTCCGGGTGGCCGCGCCATGCCCCGAGCGAGAAAGGGCCCTGCTCCACGCAGCCCTGGGCGCTGACCAGGGCTGCCCAACGCCGGCCAATTCTCACGAGCGTTCTGCCCAAATCGATCCCGATTTGGGCAGAACGCTCGTGAGAATTGTCCGGAAAACGCCCGGCGAACACACTTCGGGCACCACAGGGCCGCAGGGCCGCCCCCCCGCGGCCCTGTCCGGGATCGCGTGTCGGCGCGTTCCGGCACCGACAGGAGGAGCTCCGGGAGGCGGGCCCCGGGGAGGCCGACGCCTCCCGCTCCTCAGCCTCCGGGGGTCCCCTCCCTGGCGCCGGCCGCTGGGGCCGGGCCAACCCCGAAAGCCGGGCCCGGGCCCGGGCCTGCTTGCTCAGCCTTCCATTGCCAGGGGCCTGAGCCTGGGGGTCTCCGCATGGGGAACCCTGAGTCCCGCGCCACGAGTCCCCCCGACCGTCCCGGCGACCACGGCACCTTTTGCGGCTTCGTCCCAGCCGTGGAGTGAGAGATCACTCCGTTCCCCCACAGAGGCCAGCTCCCTCCACGGGCGCCCCGGCCGCCCGCCACGGCGGAGGCGGACGCCCGGCCACGGCGCCTCCATCCACTCTGCTCGGGGAAAACTCCCCGGCGCCGGGGCCGACGGCCGCGCCCCATCGTCGCGGCTCGTTTTCCGGGTGGCCGCGCCATGCCCCGAGCGAGAAAGGGCCCTGCTCCACGCGGCCCTGGGCGCTGACCAGGGCTGCCCAACGCCGGCCAATTCTCACGAGCGTTCTGCCCAAATCGATCCCGATTTGGGCAGAACGCTCGTGAGAATTGGCCGGAAAACGCCCGGCGAACACACTTCGGGCACCAGAGGGCCGCAGGGCCGCCCCCCCGGGGCCCTGTCCGGGATCGCGTGTCGGCGCGTTCCGGCACCGCCAGGAGGAGCTCCGGGAGGCGGGCCCCGGGGAGGCCGACGCCTCCCGCTCCTCAGCCTCCGGGGGTCCCCTCCCTGGCGCCGGCCGCTGGGGCCGGGCCAGCCCCGAAAGCCGGGCCCGGGCCCGGGCCTGCTTGCTCAGCCTTCCGTTGCCAGGGGCCTGAGCCTGGGGGACTCCGCATGGGGAACCCTGAGTCCCGCGCCACGAGTCCCCCCGACCGTCCCGGCGACCACAGCACCTTTCGCGGCTTCGTCCCAGCCGTGGAGTGAGAGATCACTCCGTTCCCCCCCAGAGGCCAGCCCCCTCCACGGGCGCCCCGGCCGCCCGCCACGGCGGAGGCGGACGCCCGGCCACGGCGCCTCCATCCACTCTGCTCGGGGAAAACTCCCCGGCGCCGGGGCCGCCGGCCGCGCCCCATCGTCGCGGCTCATTTTCCGGGTGGCCGCGCCATGCCCCGAGCGAGAAAGGGCCCTGCTCCACGCGGCCCTGGGCGCTGACCAGGGCTGCCCAACGCCGGCCAATTCTCACGAGCGTTCTGCCCAAATCGATCCCGATTTGGGCAGAACGCTCGTGAGAATTGGCCGGAAAACGCCCGGCGAACACTCGTCGGGCACCAGAGGCCCGCAGGGCCGCCCCCCCCGGGGCCCTGTCCGGGATCGCGTGTCGGCGCGTTCCGGCACCGCCAGGAGGAGCTCCGGGAGGCGGGCCCCGGGGAGGCCGACGCCTCCCGCTCCTCAGCCTCCGGGGGTCCCCTCCCTGGCGCCGGCCGCTGGGGCCGGGCCAGCCCTGAAAGCGGGGCCCGGGCCCGGGCCTGCTTGCTCAGCCTTCCGTTGCCAGGGGCCTGAGCCTGGGGGCCTCCACATGGGGAACCCTGAGTCCCGCGCCACGAGTCCCCCCGACCGTCCCGGCGACCACGGCACCTTTCGCGGCTTCGTCCCAGCCGTGGAGTGAGAGATCACTCCGTTCCCCCACAGAGGCCAGCCCCCTCCACGGGCGCCCCGGCCGCCCGCCACGGCGGAGGCGGACGCCCGGCCACGGCGCCTCCATCCACTCTGCTCGGGGAAAACTCCCCGGCGCCGGGGCCGCCGGCCGCGCCCCATCGTCGCGGCTCGTTTTCCGGGTGGCCGCGCCATGCCCCGAGCGAGAAAGGGCCCTGCTCCACGCAGCCCTGGGCGCTGACCAGGGCTGCCCAACGCCGGCCAATTCTCACGAGCGTTCTGCCCAAATCGATCCCGATTTGGGCAGAACGCTCGTGAGAATTGTCCGGAAAACGCCCGGCGAACACACTTCGGGCACCACAGGGCCGCAGGGCCGCCCCCCCGCGGCCCTGTCCGGGATCGCGTGTCGGCGCGTTCCGGCACCGACAGGAGGAGCTCCGGGAGGCGGGCCCCGGGGAGGCCGACGCCTCCCGCTCCTCAGCCTCCGGGGGTCCCCTCCCTGGCGCCGGCCGCTGGGGCCGGGCCAGCCCCGAAAGCCGGGCCCGGGCCCGGGCCTGCTTGCTCAGCCTTCCGTTGCCAGGGGCCTGAGCCTGGGGGCCTCCGCATGGGGAACCCTGAGTCCCGCGCCACGAGTCCCCCCGACCGTCCCGGCGACCACGGCACCTTTCGCGGCTTCGTCCCAGCCGTGGAGTGAGAGATCACTCCGTTCCCCCACAGAGGCCAGCCCCCTCCACGGGCGCCCCGGCCGCCCGCCACGGCGGAGGCGGACGCCCGGCCACGGCGCCTCCATCCACTCTGCTCGGGGAAAACTCCCCGGCGCCGGGGCCGCCGGCCGCGCCCCATCGTCGCGGCTCGTTTTCCGGGTGGCCGCGCCATGCCCCGAGCGAGAAAGGGCCCTGCTCCACGCGGCCCTGGGCGCTGACCAGGGCTGCCCAACGCCGGCCAATTCTCACGAGCGTTCTGCCCAAATCGATCCCGATTTGGGCAGAACGCTCGTGAGAATTGGCCGGAAAACGCCCGGCGAACACACTTCGGGCACCAGAGGGCCGCAGGGCCGCCCCCCCGGGGCCCTGTCCGGGATCGCGTGTCGGCGCGTTCCGGCACCGCCAGGAGTAGCTCCGGGAGGCGGGCCCCGGGGAGGCCGACGCCTCCCGCTCCTCAGCCTCCGGGGGTCCCCTCCCTGGCGCCGGCCGCTGGGGCCGGGCCAGCCCCGAAAGCCGGGCCCGGGCCCGGGCCTGCTTGCTCAGCCTTCCATTGCCAGGGGCCTGAGCCTGGGGGTCTCCGCATGGGGAACCCTGAGTCCCGCGCCACGAGTCCCCCCGACCGTCCCGGCGACCACGGCACCTTTTGCGGCTTCGTCCCAGCCGTGGAGTGAGAGATCACTCCGTTCCCCCACAGAGGCCAGCTCCCTCCACGGGCGCCCCGGCCGCCCGCCACGGCGGAGGCGGACGCCCGGCCACGGCGCCTCCATCCACTCTGCTCGGGGAAAACTCCCCGGCGCCGGGGCCGACGGCCGTGCCCCATCGTCGCGGCTCGTTTTCCGGGTAGCCGCGCCATGCCCCGAGCGAGAAAGGGCCCTGCTCCACGCGGCCCTGGGCGCTGACCAGGGCTGCCCAACGCCGGCCAATTCTCACGAGCGTTCTGCCCAAATCGATCCCGATTTGGGCAGAACGCTCGTGAGAATTGGCCGGAAAACGCCAGGCGAACACAGTTCGGGCACCACAGGGCCGCAGGGCCGCCCCGCCGGGGCCCTGTCCGGGATCGCGTGTCGGCGCGTTCTGGCACCGCCAGGAGGAGCTCCGGGAGGCGGGCCCCGGGGAGGCCGACGCCTCCCGCTCCTCAGCCTCCGGGGGTCCCCTCCCTGGCGCCGGCCGCTGGGGCTGGGCCAGCCCCGAAAGCCGGGCCCGGGCCCGGGCCTGCTTGCTCAGCCTTCCGTTGCCAGGGGCCTGAGCCTGGGGGACTCCGCATGGGGAACCCTGAGTCCCGCGCCACGAGTCCCCCCGACCGTCCCGGCGACCACGGCACCTTTCGCGGCTTCGTCCCAGCCGTGGAGTGAGAGATCACTCCGTTCCCCCCCAGAGGCCAGCCCCCTCCACGGGCGCCCCGGCCGCCCGCCACGGCGGAGGCGGACGCCCGGCCACGGCGCCTCCATCCACTCTGCTCGGGGAAAACTCCCCGGCGCCGGGGCCGCCGGCCGCGCCCCATCGTCGCGGCTCGTTTTCCGGGTGGCCGCGCCATGCCCCGAGCGAGAAAGGGCCCTGCTCCACGCGGCCCTGGGCGCTGACCAGGGCTGCCCAACGCCGGCCAATTCTCACGAGCGTTCTGCCCAAATCGATCCCGATTTGGGCAGAACGCTCGTGAGAATTGGCCGGAAAACGCCCGGCGAACACTCGTCGGGCACCAGAGGGCCGCAGGGCCGCCCCCCCGGGGCCCTGTCCGGGATCGCGTGTCGGCGCGTTCCGGCACCGCCAGGAGGAGCTCCGGGAGGCGGGCCCCGGGGAGGCCGACGCCTCCCGCTCCTCAGCCTCCGGGGGTCCCCTCCCTGGCGCCGGCCGCTGGGGCCGGGCCAGCCCCGAAAGCCGGGCCCGGGCCCGGGCCTGCTTGCTCAGCCTTCCGTTGCCAGGGGCCTGAGCCTGGGGGCCTCCGCATGGGGAACCCTGAGTCCCGCGCCACGAGTCCCCCCGACCGTCCCGGCGACCACGGCACCTTTCGCGGCTTCGTCCCAGCCGTGGAGTGAGAGATCACTCCGTTCCCCCACAGAGGCCAGCCCCCTCCACGGGCGCCCCGGCCGCCCGCCACGGCGGAGGCGGACGCCCGGCCACGGCGCCTCCATCCACTCTGCTCGGGGAAAACTCCCCGGCGCCGGGGCCGCCGGCCGCGCCCCATCGTCACGGCTCGTTTTCCGGGTGGCCGCGCCATGCCCCGAGCGAGAAAGGGCCCTGCTCCACGCGGCCCTGGGCGCTGACCAGGGCTGCCCAACGCCGGCCAATTCTCACGAGCGTTCTGCCCAAATCGATCCCGATTTGGGCAGAACGCTCGTGAGAATTGGCCGGAAAACGCCCGGCGAACACACTTCGGGCACCACAGGGCCGCAGGGCCGCCCCCCCGGGGCCCTGTCCGGGATCGCGTCTCGGCGCGTTCCGGCACCGCCAGGAGGAGCTCCGGGAGGCGGGCCCCGGGGAGGCCGACGCCTCCCGCTCCTCAGCCTCCGGGGGTCCCCTCCCTGGCGCCGGCCACTGGGGCCGGGCCAGCCCCGAAAGCCGGGCCCGGGCCCGGGCCTGCTTGCTCAGCCTTCCGTTGCCAGGGGCCTGAGCCTGGGGGCCTCCGCATGGGGAACCCTGAGTCCCGCGCCACGAGTCCCCCGACCGTCCCGGCGACCACGGACCTTTCGCGGCTTCGTCCCAGCCGTGGAGTGAGAGATCACTCCATTCCCCCACAGAGGCCAGCCCCCTCCACGGGCGCCCCGGCCGCCCGCCACGGCGGAGGCGGACGCCCGGCCACGGCGCCTCCATCCACTCTGCTCGGGGAAAACTCCCCGGCGCCGGGGCCGCCGGCCGCGCCCCATCGTCGCGGCTCGTTTTCCGGGTGGCCGCGCCATGCCCCGAGCGAGAAAGGGCCCTGCTCCACGCAGCCCTGGGCGCTGACCAGGGCTGCCCAAGGCCGGCCAATTCTCACGAGCGTTCTGCCCAAATCGATCCCGATTTGGGCAGAACGCTCGTGAGAATTGGCCGGAAAACGCCCGGCGAACACACTTCGGGCACCACAGGGCCGCAGGGCCGCCCCCCCCGCGGCCCTGTCCGGGATCGCGTGTCGGCGCGTTCCGGCACCGCCAGGAGGAACTCCGGGAGGCGGGCCCCGGGGAGGCCGACGCCTCCCGCTCCTCAGCCTCCGGGGGTCCCCTCCCTGGCGCCGGCCGCTGGGGCCGGGCCAGCCCCGAAAGCCGGGCCCGGGCCCGGGCCTGCTTGCTCAGCCTTCCGTTGCCAGGGGCCTGAGCCTGGGGGCCTCCGCATGGGGAACCCTGAGTCCCGCGCCACGAGTCCCCCCGACCGTCCCGGCGACCACGGCACCTTTCGCGGCTTCGTCCCAGCCGTGGAGTGAGAGATCACTCCGTTCCCCCACAGAGGCCAGCCCCCTCCACGGGCGCCCCGGCCGCCCGCCACGGCGGAGGCGGACGCCCGGCCACGGCGCCTCCATCCACTCTGCTCGGGGAAAACTCCCCGGCGCCGGGGCCGCCGGCCGCGCCCCATCGTCGCGGCTCGTTTTCCGGGTGGCCGCGCCATGCCCCGAGCGAGAAAGGGCCCTGCTCCACGCGGCCCTGGGCGCTGACCAGGGCTGCCCAACGCCGGCCAATTCTCACGAGCGTTCTGCCCAAATCGATCCCGATTTGGGCAGAACGCTCGTGAGAATTGGCCGGAAAACGCCCGGCGAACACACTTCGGGCACCAGAGGGCCGCAGGGCCGCCCCCCCGGGGCCCTGTCCGGGATCGCGTCTCGGCGCGTTCCGGCACCGCCAGGAGGAGCTCCGGGAAGCGGGCCCCGGGGAGGCCGACGCCTCCCGCTCCTCAGCCTCCGGGGGTCCCCTCCCTGGCGCCGGCCACTGGGGCCGGGCCAGCCCCGAAAGCCGGGCCCGGGCCCGGGCCTGCTTGCTCAGCCTTCCGTTGCCAGGGGCCTGAGCCTGGGGGCCTCCGCATGGGGAACCCTGAGTCCCGCGCCACGAGTCCCCCCGACCGTCCCGGCGACCACGGACCTTTCGCGGCTTCGTCCCAGCCGTGGAGTGAGAGATCACTCCATTCCCCCACAGAGGCCAGCCCCCTCCACGGGCGCCCCGGCCGCCCGCCACGGCGGAGGCGGACGCCCGGCCACGGCGCCTCCATCCACTCTGCTCGGGGAAAACTCCCCGGCGCCGGGGCCGCCGGCCGCGCCCCATCGTCGCGGCTCGTTTTCCGGGTGGCCGCGCCATGCCCCGAGCGAGAAAGGGCCCTGCTCCACGCGGCCCTGGGCGCTGACCAGGGCTGCCCAACGCCGGCCAATTCTCACGAGCGTTCTGCCCAAATCGATCCCGATTTGGGCAGAACGCTCGTGAGAATTGGCCGGAAAACGCCCGGCGAACACTCGTCGGGCACCAGAGGGCCGCAGGGCCGCCCCCCCGGGGCCCTGTCCGGGATCGCGTGTCGGCGCGTTCCGGCACTGCCAGGAGGAGCTCCGGGAGGCGGGCCCCGGGGAGGCCGACGCCTCCCGCTCCTCAGCCTCCGGGGGTCCCCTCCCTGGCGCCGGCCGCTGGGGCCGGGCCAGCCCCGAAAGCCGGGCCCGGGCCCGGGCCTGCTTGCTCAGCCTTCCGTTGCCAGGGGCCTGAGCCTGGGGGCCTCCGCATGGGGAACCCTGAGTCCCGCGCCACGAGTCCCCCCGACCGTCCCGGCGACCACGGCACCTTTCGAGGCTTCGTCCCAGCCGTGGAGTGAGAGATCACTCCGTTCCCCCACAGAGGCCAGCCCCCTCCACGGGCGCCCCGGCCGCCCGCCACGGCGGAGGCGGACGCCCGGCCACGGCGCCTCCATCCACTCTGCTCGGGGAAAACTCCCCGGCGCCGGGGCCGCCGGCGGCGCCCCATCGTCGCGGCTCGTTTTCCGGGTGGCCGCGCCATGCCCCGAGCGAGAAAGGGCCCTGCTCCACGCGGCCCTGGGCGCTGACCAGGGCTGCCCAACGCCGGCCAATTCTCACGAGCGTTCTGCCCAAATCGATCCCGATTTGGGCAGAACGCTCGTGAGAATTGGCCGGGAAACGCCCGGCGAACACACTTCGGGCACCAGAGGGCCGCAGGGCCGCCCCCCCGGGGCCCTGTCCGGGATCGCGTGTCGGCGCGTTCCGGCACCGCCAGGAGGAGCTCCGGGAGGCGGGCCCCGGGGAGGCTGACGCCTCCCGCTCCTCAGCCTCCGGGGGTCCCCTCCCTGGCGCCGGCCGCTGGGGCCGGGCCAGCCCCGAAAGCCGGGCCCGGGCCCGGGCCTGCTTGCTCAGCCTTCCGTTGCCAGGGGCCTGAGCCTGGGGGCCTCCACATGGGGAACCCTGAGTCCCGCGCCACGAGTCCCCCCGACCGTCCCGGCGACCACGGCACCTTTCGCGGCTTCGTCCCAGCCGTGGAGTGAGAGATCAATCCGTTCCCCCACAGAGGCCAGCCCCCTCCACGGGCGCCCCGGCCGCCCGCCACGGCGGAGGCGGACGCCCGGCCACGGCGCCTCCATCCACTCTGCTCGGGGAAAACTCCCCGGCGCCGGGGCCGCCGGCCGCGCCCCATCGTCGCGGCTCGTTTTCCGGGTGGCCGCGCCATGCCCCGAGCGAGAAAGGGCCCTGCTCCACGCGGCCCTGGGCGCTGACCAGGGCTGCCCAACGCCGGCCAATTCTCACGAGCCTTCTGCCCAAATCGATCCCGATTTGGGCAGAACGCTCGTGAGAATTGGCCGGAAAACGCCCGGCGAACACACTTCGGGCACCAGAGGGCCGCAGGGCCGCCCCCCCGGAGCCCTGTCCGGGATCGCGTGTCGGCGCGTTCCGGCACCGCCAGGAGGAGCTCCGGGAGGCGGGCCCCGGGGAGGCCGACGCCTCCCGCTCCTCAGCCTCCGGGGGTCCCCTCCCTGGCGCCGGCCGCTGGGGCCGGGCCAGCCCCGAAAGCCGGGCCCGGGCCCGGGCCTGCTTGCTCAGCCTTCCGTTGCCAGGGGCCTGAGCCTGGGGGCCTCCGCATGGGGAACCCTGAGTCCCGCGCCACGAGTCCGCCCGACCGTCCCGGCGACCACGGCACCTTTCGCGGCTTCGTCCCAGCCGTGGAGTGAGAGATCACTCCGTTCCCCCACAGAGGCCAGCCCCCTCCACGGGCGCCCCGGCCGCCCACCACGGCGGAGGCGGACGCCCGGCCACGGCGCCTCCATCCACTCTGCTCGGGGAAAACTCCCCGGCGCCGGGGCCGCCGGCCGCGCCCCATCGTCGCGGCTCGTTTTCCGGGTGGCCGCGCCATGCCCCGAGCGAGAAAGGGCCCTGCTCCACGCGGCCCTGGGCGCTGACCAGGGCTGCCCAACGCCGGCCAATTCTCACGAGCGTTCTGCCCAAATCGATCCCGATTTGGGCAGAACGCTCGTGAGAATTGGCCGGAAAACGCCCGGCGAACACACTTCGGGCACCACAGGGCCGCAGGTCCGCCCCCCCGGGGCCCTGTCCGGGATCGCGTGTCGGCGCGTTCCGGCACCGCCAGGAGGAGCTCCGGGAGGCGGGCCCCGGGGAGGCCGACGCCTCCCGCTCCTCAGCCTCCGGGGGTCCCCTCCCTGGCGCCGGCCGCTGGGGCCGGGCCAGCCCCGAAAGCCGGGCCCGGGCCCGGGCCTGCTTGCTCAGCCTTCCGTTGCCAGGGGCCTGAGCCTGGGGGCCTCCGCATGGGGAACCCTGAGTCCCGCGCCACGAGTCCCCCCGACCGTCCCGGCGACCACGGCACCTTTCGCGGCTTCGTCCCAGCCGTGGAGTGAGAGATCACTCCGTTCCCCCACAGAGGCCAGGCCCCTCCACGGGTGCCCCGGCCGCCCGCCACGGCGGAGGCGGACGCCCGGCCACGGCGCCTCCATCCACTCTGCTCGGGGAAAACTCCCCGGCGCCGGGACCGCCGGCCGCGCCCCATCGTCGCGGCTCGTTTTCCGGGTGGCCGCGCCATGCCCCGAGCGAGAAAGGGCCCTGCTCCACGCGGCCCTGGGCGCTGACCAGGGCTGCCCAACGCCGGCCAATTCTCACGAGCCTTCTGCCCAAATCGATCCCGATTTGGGCAGAACGCTCGTGAGAATTGGCCGGAAAACGCCCGGCGAACACACTTCGGGCACCACAGGGCCGCAGGGCCGCCCCCCCTGGGCCCTGTCCGGGATCGCGTGTCGTCGCGTTCCGGCACCGCCAGGAGGAGCTCCGGGAGGCGGGCCCCGGGGAGGCCGACGCCTCCCGCTCCTCAGCCTCCGGGGGTCCCCTCCCTGGCGCCGGCCGCTGGGGCCGGGCCAGCCCCGAAAGCCGGGCCCGGGCCCGGGCCTGCTTGCTCAGCCTTCCGTTGCCAGGGGCCTGAGCCTGGGGGCCTCCGCATGGGGAACCCTGAGTCCCACGCCACGAGTCCCCCCGACCGTCCCGGCGACCACGGCACCTTTCGCGGCTTCGTCCCAGCCGTGGAGTGAGAGATCACTCCGTTCCCCCACAGAGGCCAGCCCCCTCCACGGGCGCCCCGGCCGCCCGCCACGCCGGAGGCGGACGCCCGGCCACGGCGCCTCCATCCACTCTGCTCGGGGAAAACTCCCCGGCGCCGGGGCCGCCGGCCGCGCCCCATCGTCGCGGCTCGTTTTCCGGGTGGCCGCGCCATGCCCCGAGCGAGAAAGGGCCCTGCTCCACGCGGCCCTGGGCGCTGACCAGGGCTGCCCAACGCCGGCCAATTCTCACGAGCCTTCTGCCCAAATCGATCCCGATTTGGGCAGAACGCTCGTGAGAATTGGCCGGAAAACGCCCGGCGAACACACTTCGGGCACCAGAGGGCCGCAGGGCCGCCCCCCCGGAGCCCTGTCCGGGATCGCGTGTCGGCGCGTTCCGGCACCGCCAGGAGGAGCTCCGGGAGGCGGGCCCCGGGGAGGCCGACGCCTCCCGCTCCTCAGCCTCCGGGGGTCCCCTCCCTGGCGCCGGCCGCTGGGGCCGGGCCAGCCCCGAAAGCCGGGCCCGGGCCCGGGCCTGCTTGCTCAGCCTTCCGTTGCCAGGGGCCTGAGCCTGGGGGCCTCCGCATGGGGAACCCTGAGTCCCGCGCCACGAGTCCGCCCGACCGTCCCGGCGACCACGGCACCTTTCGCGGCTTCGTCCCAGCCGTGGAGTGAGAGATCACTCCGTTCCCCCACAGAGGCCAGCCCCCTCCACGGGCGCCCCGGCCGCCCACCACGGCGGAGGCGGACGCCCGGCCACGGCGCCTCCATCCACTCTGCTCGGGGAAAACTCCCCGGCGCCGGGACCGCCGGCCGCGACCCATCGTCGCGGCTCGTTTTCCGGGTGGCCGCGCCATGCCCCGAGCGAGAAAGGGCCTGCTCCACGCGGCCCTGGGCGCTGACCAGGGCTGCCCAACGCCGGCCAATTCTCACGAGCCTTCTGCCCAAATCGATCCCGATTTGGGCAGAACGCTCGTGAGAATTGGCCGGAAAACGCCCGGCGAACACACTTCGGGCACCACAGGGCCGCAGGGCCGCCCCCGCGGGGCCCTGTCCGGGATCCCGTCTTGGCGCGTTCCGGCACCGCCAGGAGGAGCTCCGGGAGGCGGGCCCCGGGGAGGCCGACGCCTCCCGCTCCTCAGCCTCCGGGGGTCCCCTCCCTGGCGCCGGCCGCTGGGGCCGGGCCAGCCCCGAAAGCCGGGCCCGGGCCCGGGCCTGCTTGCTCAGCCTTCCGTTGCCAGGGGCCTGAGCCTGGGGGCCTCCGCATGGGGAACCCTGAGTCCCGCGCCACGAGTCCCCCCGACCGTCCCGGGGACCACGGCACCTTTCGCGGCTTCGTCCCAGCCGTGGAGTGAGAGATCACTCCGTTCCCCCACAGAGGCCAGCCCCCTCCACGGGCGCCCCGGCCGCCCGCCACGGCGGAGGCGGACGCCCGGCCATGGCGCCTCCATCCACTCTGCTCGGGGAAAACTCCCCGGCGCCGGGGCCGCCGGCCGCGCCCCATCGTCGCGGCTCGTTTTCCGGGTGGCCGCGCCATGCCCCGAGCGAGAAAGGGCCCTGCTCCACGCGGCCCTGGGCGCTGACCAGGGCTGCCCAACGCCGGCCAATTCTCACGAGCCTTCTGCCCAAATCGATCCCGATTTGGGCAGAACGCTCGTGAGAATTGGCCGGAAAACGCCCGGCGAACACACTTCGGGCACCACAGGGCCGCAGGGCCGCCCCCCCGGGGCCCTGTCCGGGATCGCGTGTCGTCGCGTTCCGGCACCGCCAGGAGGAGCTCCGGGAGGCGGGCCCCGGGGAGGCCGACGCCTCCCGCTCCTCAGCCTCCGGGGGTCCCCTCCCTGGCGCCGGCCGCTGGGGCCGGGCCAGCCCCGAAAGCCGGGCCCGGGCCCGGGCCTGCTTGCTCAGCCTTCCGTTGCCAGGGGCCTGAGCCTGGGGGCCTCCGCATGGGGAACCCTGAGTCCCACGCCACGAGTCCCCCCGACCGTCCCGGCGACCACGGCACCTTTCGCGGCTTCGTCCCAGCCGTGGAGTGAGAGATCACTCCGTTCCCCCACAGAGGCCAGCCCCCTCCACGGGCGCCCCGGCCGCCCGCCACGGCGGAGGCGGACGCCCGGCCACGGCGCCTCCATCCACTCTGCTCGGGGAAAACTCCCCGGCGCCGGGGCAGCCGGCCGCGCCCCATCGTCGCGGCTCGTTTTCCGGGTGGCCGCGCCATGCCCCGAGCGAGAAAGGGCCCTGCTCCACGCGGCCCTGGGCGCTGACCAGGGCTGCCCAAAGCCGGCCAATTCTCACGAGCCTTCTGCCCAAATCGATCCCGATTTGGGCAGAACGCTCGTGAGAATTGGCCGGAAAACGCCCGGCGAACACACTTCGGGCACCAGATGGCCGCAGGGCCGCCCCCCCGGAGCCCTGTCCGGGATCGCGTGTCGGCGCGTTCCGGCACCGCCAGGAGGAGCTCCGGGAGGCGGGCCCCGGGGAGGCCGACGCCTCCCGCTCCTCAGCCTCCGGGGGTCCCCTCCCTGGCGCCGGCCGCTGGGGCCGGGCCAGCCCCGAAAGCCGGGCCCGGGCCCGGGCCTGCTTGCTCAGCCTTCCGTTGCCAGGGGCCTGAGCCTGGGGGCCTCCGCATGGGGAACCCTGAGTCCCGCGCCACGAGTCCGCCCGACCGTCCCGGCGACCACGGCACCTTTCGCGGCTTCCTCCCAGCCGTGGAGTGAGAGATCACTCCGTTCCCCCACAGAGGCCAGCCCCCTCCACGGGCGCCCCGGCCGCCCGCCACGGCGGAGGCGGACGCCCGGCCACGGCGCCTCCATCCACTCTGCTCGGGGAAAACTCCCCGGCGCCGGGGCCGCCGGCCGCGCCCCATCGTCGCGGCTCGTTTTCCGGGTGGCCGCGCCATGCCCCGAGCGAGAAAGGGCCCTGCTCCACGCGGCCCTGGGCGCTGACCAGGGCTGCCCAACGCCGGCCAATTCTCACGAGCCTTCTGCCCAAATCGATCCCGATTTGGGCAGAACGCTCGTGAGAATTGGCCGGAAAACGCCCGGCGAACACACTTCGGGCACCACAGGGCCGCAGGGCCGCCCCCGCGGGGCCCTGTCCGGGATCCCGTCTCGGCGCGTTCCGGCACCGCCAGGAGGAGCTCCGGGAGGCGGGCCCCGGGGAGGCCGACGCCTCCCGCTCCTCAGCCTCCGGGGGTCCCCTCCCTGGCGCCTGCCGCTGGGGCCGGGCCAGCCCCGAAAGCCGGGCCCGGGCCCGGGCCTGCTTGCTCAGCCTTCCGTTGCCAGGGGCCTGAGCCTGGGGGCCTCCGCATGGGGAACCCTGAGTCCCGCGCCACGAGCCCCCCGACCGTCCCGGCGACCACGGCACCTTTCGCGGCTTCGTCCCAGCCGTGGAGTGAGAGATCACTCCGTTCCCCCACAGAGGCCAGCCCCCTCCACGGGCGCCCCGGCCGCCCGCCACGGCGGAGGCGGACGCCCGGCCACGGCGCCTCCATCCACTCTGCTCGGGGAAAACTCCCCGGCGCCGGGGCCGCCGGCCGCGCCCCATCGTCGCGGCTCGTTTTCCGTGTGGCCGCGCCATGCCCCGAGCGAGAAAGGGCCCTGCTCCACGCGGCCCTGGGCGCTGACCAGGGCTGCCCAACGCCGGCCAATTCTCACGAGCATTCTGCCCAAATCGATCCCGATTTGGGCAGAACGCTCGTGAGAATTGGCCGGAAAACGCCCGGCGAACACTCTTCGGGCACCAGAGGGCCGCAGGGCCGCCCCCCCGGGGCCCTGTCCGGGATCGCGTCTCGGCGCGTTCCGGCACCGCCAGGAGGAGCTCCGGGAGGCGGGCCCCGGGGAGGCCGACGCCTCCCGCTCCTCAGCCTCCGGGGGTCCCCTCCCTGGCGCCGGCCGCTGGGGCCGGGCCAGCCCCGAAACCCGGGCCCGGGCCCGGGCCTGCTTGCTCAGCCTTCCGTTGCCAGGGGCCTGAGCCTGGGGGCCTCCGCATGGGGAACCCTGAGTCCCGCGCCACGAGTCCCCCCGACCGTCCCGGGGACCACGGCACCTTTCGCGCCTTCGTCCCAGCCGTGGAGTGAGAGATCACTCCGTTCCCCCACAGAGGCCAGCCCCCTCCACGGGCGCCCCGGCCGCCCGCCACGGCGGAGGCGGACGCCCGGCCACGGCGCCTCCATCCACTCTGCTCGGGGAAAACTCCCCGGCGCCGGGGCCGCCGGCCGCGCCCCATCGTCGCGGCTCGTTTTCCGGGTGGCCGCGCCATGCCCCGAGCGAGAAAGGGCCCTGCTCCACGCGGCCCTGGGCGCTGACCAGGGCTGCCCAACGCCGGCCAATTCTCACGAGCCTTCTGCCCAAATCGATCCCGATTTGGGCAGAACGCTCGTGAGAATTGGCCGGAAAACGCCCGGCGAACACACTTCGGGCACCAGAGGGCCGCAGGGCCGCCCCCCCGGGGCCCTGTCCGGGATCGCGTCTCGGCGCGTTCCGGCACCGCCAGGAGGAGCTCCGGGAGGCGGGCCCCGGGGAGGCCGACGCCTCCCGCTCCTCAGCCTCCGGGGGTCCCCTCCCTGGCGCCGGCCGCTGGGGCCGGGCCAGCCCCGAAAGCCGGGCCCGGGCCCGGGCCTGCTTGCTCAGCCTTCCGTTGCCAGGGGCCTGAGCCTGGGGGCCTCCGCATGGGGAACCCTGAGTCCCGCGCCACGAGTCCCCCCGACCGTCCCGGCGACCACGGCACCTTTCGCGGCTTCGTCCCAGCCGTGGAGTGAGAGATCACTCCGTTCCCCCACAGAGGCCAGCCCCCTCCACGGGCGCCCCGGCCGCCCGCCACGGCGGAGGCGGACGCCCGGCCACGGCGCCTCCATCCACTCTGCTCGGGGAAAACTCCCCGGCGCCGGGGCCGCCGGCCGCGCCCCATCGTCGCGGCTCGTTTTCCGGGTGGCCGCGCCATGCCCCGAGCGAGAAAGGGCCCTGCTCCACGCGGCCCTGGGCGCTGACCAGGGCTGCCCAACGCCGGCCAATTCTCACGAGCGTTCTGCCCAAATCGATCCCGATTTGGGCAGAACGCTCGTGAGAATTGGCCGGAAAACGCCCGGCGAACAGACTTCGGGCACCACAGGGCCGCAGGGCCGCCCCCCCGGGGCCCTGTCCGGGATCGCGTGTCGGCGCGTTCCGGCACCGCCAGGAGGAGCTCCGGGAGGCGGGCCCCGGGGAGGCCGACGCCTCCCGCTCCTCAGCCTCCGGGGGTCCCCTCCCTGGCGCCGGCCGCTGGGGCCGGGCCAGCCCCGAAAGCCGGGCCCGGGCCCGGGCATGCTTGCTCAGCCTTCCGTTGCCAGGGGCCTGAGCCTGGGGGCCTCCGCATGGGGAACCCTGAGTCCCGCGCCACGAGTCCCCCCGACCGTCCCGGCGACCACGGCACCTTTCGCGGCTTCGTCCCAGCCGTGGAGTGAGAGATCACTCCGTTCCCCCACAGAGGCCAGCCCCCTCCACGGGCGCCCCGGCCGCCCGCCACGGCGGAGGCGGACGCCCGGCCACGGCGCCTCCATCCACTCTGCTCGGGGAAAACTCCCCGGCGCCGGGGCCGCCGGCCGCGCCCCATCGTCGCGGCTCGTTTTCCGGGTGGCCGCGCCATGCCCCGAGCGAGAAAGGGCCCTGCTCCACGCGGCCCTGGGCGCTGACCAGGGCTGCCCAACGCCGGCCAATTCTCACGAGCCTTCTGCCCAAATCGATCCCGATTTGGGCAGAACGCTCGTGAGAATTGGCCGGAAAACGCCCGGCGAACACACTTCGGGCACCAGAGGGCCGCAGGGCCGCCCCCCCGGGGCCCTGTCCGGGATCGCGTGTCGGCGCGTTCCGGCACCGCCAGGAGGAGCTCCGGGAGGCGGGCCCCGGGGAGGCCGACGCCTCCCGCTCCTCAGCCTCCGGGGGTCCCCTCCCTGGCGCCGGCCGCTGGGGCCGGGCCAGCCCCGAAAGCCGGGCCCGGGCCCGGGCCTGCTTGCTCAGCCTTCCGTTGCCAGGGGCCTGAGCCTGGGGGACTCCGCATGGGGAACCCTGAGTCCCGCGCCACGAGTCCCCCCGACCGTCCCGGCGACCACGGCACCTTTCGCGGCTTCGTCCCAGCCGTGGAGTGAGAGATCACTCCGTTCCCCCACAGAGGCCAGCCCCCTCCACGGGCGCCCCGGCCGTCCGCCACGGCGGAGGCGGACGCCCGGCCACGGCGCCTCCATCCACTCTGCTCGGGGAAAACTCCCCGGCGCCGGGGCCGCCGGCCGCGCCCCATCGTCGCGGCTCGTTTTCCGGGTGGCCGCGCCATGCCCCGAGCGAGAAAGGGCCCTGCTCCACGCGGCCCTGGGCGCTGACCAGGGCTGCCCAACGCCGGCCAATTCTCACGAGCGTTCTGCCCAAATCGATCCCGATTTGGGCAGAACGCTTGTGAGAATTGGCCGGAAAACGCCCGGCGAACACTCTTCGGGCACCAGAGGGCCGCAGGGCCGCCCCCCCGGGGCCCTGTCCGGGATCGCGTCTCGGCGCGTTCCGGCACCGCTAGGAGGAGCTCCGGGAGGCGGGCCCCGGGGAGGCCGACGCCTCCCGCTCTTCAGCCTCCGGGGGTCCCCTCCCTGGCGCCGGCCGCTGGGGCCAGGCCAGCCCCGAAAGCCGGGCCCGGGCCCGGGCCTGCTTGCTCAGCCTTCCGTTGCCAGGGGCCTGAGCCTGGGGGCCTCCGCATGGGGAACCCTGAGTCCCGCGCCACGAGTCCCCCCGACCGTCCCGGCGACCACGGCACCTTTCGCGGCTTCGTCCCAGCCGTGGAGTGAGAGATCACTCCGTTCCCCCACAGAGGCCAGCCCCCTCCACGGGCGCCCCGGCCGCCCGCCACGGCGGAGGCGGACGCCCGGCCACGGCGCCTCCATCCACTCTGCTCGGGGAAAACTCCCCGGCGCCGGGGCCGCCGGCCGCGCCCCATCGTCGCGGCTCGTTTTCCGGGTGGCCGCGCCATGCCCCAAGCGAGAAAGGGCCCTGCTCCACGCGGCCCTGGGCGCTGACCAGGGCTGCCCAACGCCGGCCAATTCTCACGAGCGTTCTGCCCAAATCGATCCCGATTTGGGCAGAACGCTCGTGAGAATTGGCCGGAAAACGCCCGGCGAACACACTTCGGGCACCACAGGGCCGCAGGGCCGCCCCCCCGGGGCCCTGTCCGGGATCGCGTGTCGGCGCGTTCCGGCCCCGCCAGGAGGAGCTCCGGGAGGCGGGCCCCGGGGAGGCCGACGCCTCCCGCTCCTCAGCCTCCGGGGGTCCCCTCCCTGGCGCCGGCCGCTGGGGCCGTGCCAGCCCCGAAAGCCGGGCCCGGGCCCGGGCCTGCTTGCTCAGCCTTCCGTTGCCAGGGGCCTGAGCCTGGGGGCCTCCGCATGGGGAACCCTGAGTCCCGCGCCACGAGTCCCCCGACCGTCCCGGCGACCACGGCACCTTTCGCGGCTTCGTCCCAGCCGTGGAGTGAGAGATCACTCCGTTCCCCCACAGAGGCCAGCCCCCTCCACGGGCGCCCCGGCCGCCCGCCATGGCGGAGGCGGACGCCCGGCCACGGCGCCTCCATCCACTCTGCTCGGGGAAAACTCCCCGGCGCCGGGGCCGCCGGCCACGCCCCATCGTCGCGGCTCGTTTTCCGGGTGGCCGCGCCATGCCCCGAGCGAGAAAGGGCCCTGCTCCACGCGGCCCTGGGCGCTGACCAGGGCTGCCCAACGCCGGCCAATTCTCATGAGCCTTCTGCCCACATCGATCACGATTTGGGCAGAACGCTCGTGAGAATTGGCCGGAAAACGCCCGGCGAACACACTTCGGGCACCAGAGGGCCGCAGGGCCGCCCACCCGGGGCCCTGTCCAGGATCGCGTGTCGGCGCGTACCGGCACCGCCAGGAGGAGCTCCGGGAGGCGGGCCCCGGGGTGGCCGACGCCTCCCGCTCCTCAGCCTCCGGGGGTCCCCTCCCTGGCGCCGGC
This sequence comes from Meles meles, assembly GCF_922984935.1. Taxonomy (NCBI): domain Eukaryota; kingdom Metazoa; phylum Chordata; class Mammalia; order Carnivora; family Mustelidae; genus Meles; species Meles meles. Next base: position 218,379 of record NW_025721130.1, read on the forward strand.
CGCTGGGGCCGGGCCAGCCCCGAAAGCCGGGCCCGGGCCCGGGCCTGCTTGCTCAGCCTTCCGTTGCCAGGGGCCTGAGCCTGGGGGCCTCCGCATGGGGAACCCTGAGTCCCGCGCCACGAGGCCCCCGACCGTCCCGGCGACCACGGCACCTTTCGCGGCTTCGTCCCAGCCGTGGAGTGAGAGATCACTCCGTTCCCCCACAGAGGCCAGCCCCCTCCACGGGCGCCCCGGCCGCCCGCCACGGCGGAGGCGGACGCCCGGCCACGGCGCCTCCATCCACTCTGCTCGGGGAAAACTCCCCGGCGCCGGGGCCGCCGGCCGCGCCCCATCGTCGCGGCTCGTTTTCCGGGTGGCCGCGCCATGCCCCGAGCGAGAAAGGGCCCTGCTCCACGCGGCCCTGGGCGCTGACCAGGGCTGCCCAACGCCGGCCAATTCTCACGAGCGTTCTGCCCAAATCGATCCCGATTTGGGCAGAACGCTCGTGAGAATTGGCCGGAAAACGCCCGGCGAACACTCGTCGGGCACCAGAGGGCCGCAGGGCCGCCCCCCCGGGGCCCTGTCCGGGATCGCGTGTCGGCGCGTTCCGGCACCGCCAGGAGGAGCTCCGGGAGGCGGGCCCCGGGGAGGCCGACGCCTCCCGCTCCTCAGCCTCCGGGGGTCCCCTCCCTGGCGCCGGCCGCTGGGGCCGGGCCAGCCCCGAAAGCCGGGCCCGGGCCCGGGCCTGCTTGCTCAGCCTTCCGTTGCCAGGGGCCTGAGCCTGGGGGCCTCCGCATGGGGAACCCTGAGTCCCGCGCCACGAGTCCCCCCGACCGTCCCGGCGACCACGGCACCTTTCGCGGCTTCGTCCCAGCCGTGGAGTGAGAGATCACTCCGTTCCCCCACAGAGGCCAGCCCCCTCCACGGGCGCCCCGGCCGCCCGCCACGGCGGAGGCGGACGCCCGGCCAGGGCGCCTCCATCCACTCTGCTCGGGGAAAACTCCCCGGCCCCGGGGCCGCCGGCCGCGCCCCATCGTCGCGGCTCGTTTTCCGGGTGGCCGCGCCATGCCCCGAGCGAGAAAGGGCCCTGCTCCACGCGGCCCTGGGCGCTGACCAGGGCTGCCCAACGCCGGCCAATTCTCACGAGCCTTCTGCCCAAATCGATCCCGATTTGGGCAGAACGCTCGTGAGAATTGGCCCGAAAACGCCCGGCGAACACACTTCGGGCACCAGAGGGCCGCAGGGCCGCCCCCCCGGGGCCCTGTCCGGGATCGCGTCTCGGCGCGTTCCGGCACCGCCAGGAGGAGCTCCGGGAGGCGGGCCCCGGGGAGGCCGACGCCTCCCGCTCCTCAGCCTCCGGGGGTCCCCTCCCTGGCCCCGGCCGCTGGGGCCGGGCCAGCCCCGAAAGCCGGGCCCGGGCCCGGGCCTGCTTGCTCAGCCTTCCGTTGCCAGGGGCCTGAGCCTGGGGGCCTCCGCATGGGGAACCCTGAGTCCCGCGCCACGAGTCCCCCCGACCGTCCCGGCGACCACGGCACCTTTCGCGGCTTCGTCCCAGCCGTGGAGTGAGAGATCACTCCGTTCCCCCACAGAGGCCAGCCCCCTCCACGGGTGCCCCGGCCGCCCGCCACGGCGGAGGCGGACGCCCGGCCACGGCGCCTCCATCCACTCTGCTCGGGGAAAACTCCCCGGCGCCGGGGCCGCCGACCGCGCCCCATCGTCGCGGCTCGTTTTCCGGGTGGCCGCGCCATGCCCCGAGCGAGAAAGGGCCCTGCTCCACGCGGCCCTGGGCGCTGACCAGGGCTGCCCAAGGCCGGCCAATTCTCACGAGCCTTCTGCCCAAATCGATCCCGATTTGGGCAGAACGCTCGTGAGAATTGGCCGGAAAACGCCCGGCGAACACACTTCGGGCACCAGAGGGCCGCAGGGCCGCCCCCCCGAAGCCCTGTCCGGGATCGCGTGTCGGCGCGTTCCGGCACCGCCAGGAGGAGCTCCGGGAGGCGGGCCCCGGGGAGGCTGACGCCTCCCGCTCCTCAGCCTCCGGGGGTCCCCTCCCTGGCGCCGGCCGCTGGGGCCGGGCCAGCCCCGAAAGCCGGGCCCGGGCCCGGGCCTGCTTGCTCAGCCTTCCGTTGCCAGGGGCCTGAGCCTGGGGGCCTCCGCATGGGGAACCCTGAGTCCCGCGCCACGAGTCCCCCCGACCGTCCCGGCGACCACGGCACCTTTCGCGGCTTCGTCCCAGCCGTGGAGTGAGAGATCACTCCGTTCCCCCACAGAGGCCAGCCCCCTCCACGGGCGCCCCGGCCGCCCGCCACGGCGGAGGCGGACGCCCGGCCACGGCGCCTCCATCCACTCTGCTCGGGGAAAACTCCCCGGCGCCGGGGCCGCCGGCCGCGCCCCATCGTCGCGGCTCGTTTTCCGGGTGGCCGCGCCATGCCCCGAGCGAGAAAGGGCCCTGCTCCACGCGGCCCTGGGCGCTGACCAGGGCTGCCCAACGCCGGCCAATTCTCACGAGCGTTCTGCCCAAATCGATCCCGATTTGGGCAGAACGCTCGTGAGAATTGGCCGGAAAACGCCCGGCGAACACACTTCGGGCACCAGAGGGCCGCATGGCCGCCCCCCCGGAGCCCTGTCCGGGATCGCGTGTCGGCGCGTTCCGGCACCGCAAGGAGGAGCTCCGGGAGGCGGGCCCCGGGGAGGCCGACGCCTCCCGCTCCTCAGCCTCCGGGGGTCCCCTCCCTGGCGCCGGCCGCTGGGGCCGGGCCAGCCCCGAAAGCCGGGCCCGGGCCCGGGCCTGCTTGCTCAGCCTTCCGTTGCCAGGGGCCTGAGCCTGGGGGCCTCCGCATGGGGAACCCTGAGTCCCGCGCCACGAGTCCCCCCGACCGTCCCGGCGACCACGGCACCTTTCGCGGCTTCGTCCCAGCCGTGGAGTGAGAGATCACTCCGTTCCCCCACAGAGGCCAGCCCCCTCCACGGGCGCCCCGGCCGCCCGCCACGGCGGAGGCGGACGCCCGGCCACGGCGCCTCCATCCACTCTGCTCGGGGAAAACTCCCCAGCGCCGGGGCCGCCGACCGCGCCCCATCGTCGCGGCTCGTTTTCCGGGTGGCCGCGCCATGCCCCGAGCGAGAAAGGGCCCTGCTCCACGCGGCCCTGGGCGCTGACCAGGGCTGCCCAAGGCCGGCCAATTCTCACGAGCCTTCTGCCCAAATCGATCCCGATTTGGGCAGAACGCTCGTGAGAATTGGCCGGAAAACGCCCGGCGAACACACTTCGGGCACCAGAGGGCCGCAGGGCCGCCCCCCCCGAAGCCCTGTCCGGGATCGCGTCTCAGCGCGTTCCGGCACCGCCAGGAGGAGCTCCGGGAGGCGGGCCCCGGGGAGGCCGACGCCTCCCGCTCCTCAGCCTCCGGGGGTCCCCTCCCTGGCGCCGGCCGCTGGGGCCGGGCCAGCCCCCAAAGCCGGGCCCGGGCCCGGGCCTGCTTGCTCAGCCTTCCGTTGCCAGGGGCCTGAGCCTGGGGGCCTCCGCATGGGGAACCCTGAGTCCCGCGCCACGAGTCCCCCCGACCGTCCCGGCGACCACGGCACCTTTCGCGGCTTCGTCCCAGCCGTGGAGTGAGAGATCACTCCGTTCCCCCACAGAGGCCAGCCCCCTCCACGGGCGCCCCGGCCGCCCGCCACGGCGGAGGCGGACGCCCGGCCAGGGCGCCTCCATCCACTCTGCTCGGGGAAAACTCCCCGGCCCCGGGGCCGCCGGCCGCGCCCCATCGTCGCGGCTCGTTTTCCGGGTGGCCGCGCCATGCCCCGAGCGAGAAAGGGCCCTGCTCCACGCGGCCCTGGGCGCTGACCAGGGCTGCCCAACGCCGGCCAATTCTCACGAGCCTTCTGCCCAAATTGATCCCGATTTGGGCAGAACGCTCGTGAGAATTGGCCCGAAAACGCCCGGCGAACACACTTCGGGCACCACAGGGCCGCAGGGCCGCCCCCCCGGGGCCCTGTCCGGGATCGCGTCTCGGCGCGTTCCGGCACCGCCAGGAGGAGCTCCGGGAGGCGGGCCCCGGGGAGGCCGACGCCTCCCGCACCTCAGCCTCCGGGGGTCCCCTCCCTGGCGCCGGCCGCCGGGGCCGGGCCAGCCCCGAAAGCCGGGCCCGGGCCCGGGCCTGCTTGCTCAGCCTTCCGTTGCCAGGGGCCTGAGCCTGGGGGCCTCCGCATGGGGAACCCTGAGTCCCGCGCCACGAGTCCCCCCGACCGTCCCGGCGACCACGGCACCTTTCGCGGCTTCGTCCCAGCCGTGGAGTGAGAGATCACTCCGTTCCCCCACAGAGGCCAGCCCCCTCCACGGGCGCCCCGGCCGCCCGCCACGGCGGAGGCGGACGCCCGGCCACGGCGCCTCCATCCACTCTGCTCGGGGAAAACTCCCCGGCGCCGGGGCCGCCGGCCGCGCCCCATCGTCGCGGCTCGTTTTCCGGGTGGCCGCGCCATGCCCCGAGCGAGAAAGGGCCCTGCTCCACGCGGCCCTGGGCGCTGACCAGGGCTGCCCAACGCCGGCCAATTCTCACGAGCGTTCTGCCCAAATCGATCCCGATTTGGGCAGAACGCTCGTGAGAATTGGCCGGAAAACGCCCGGCGAACACTCGTCGGGCACCAGAGGGCCGCAGGGCCGCCCCCCCGGGGCCCTGTCCGGGATCGCGTGTCGGCGCGTTCCGGCACCGCCAGGAGGAGCTCCGGGAGGCGGGCCCCGGGGAGGCCGACGCCTCCCGCTCCTCAGCCTCCGGGGGTCCCCTCCCTGGCGCCGGCCGCTGGGGCCGGGCCAGCCCCGAAAGCCGGGCCCGGGCCCGGGCCTGCTTGCTCAGCCTTCCGTTGCCAGGGGCCTGAGCCTGGGGTCCTCCGCATGGGGAACCCTGAGTCCCGCGCCACGAGTCCCCCCGACCGTCCCGGCGACCACGGCACCTTTCGCGGCTTCGTCCCAGCCCTGGAGTGAGAGATCACTCCGTTCCCCCACAGAGGCCAGCCCCCTCCACGGGCGCCCCGGCCGCCCGCCACGGTGGAGGCGGACGCCCGGCAACGGCGCCTCCATCCACTCTGCTCGGGGAAAACTCCCCGGCGCCGGGGCCGCCGGCCGCGCCCCATCGTCGCGGCTCGTTTTCCGGGTGGCCGCGCCATGCCCCGAGCGAGAAAGGGCCCTGCTCCACGCGGCCCTGGGCGCTGACCAGGGCTGCCCAACGCCGGCCAATTCTCACGAGCGTTCTGCCCAAATCGATCCCGATTTGGGCAGAACGCTCGTGAGAATTGGCCGGAAAACGCCCGGCGAACACACTTCGGGCACCAGAGGGCCGCAGGGCCGCCCCCCCGGGGCCCTGTCCGGGATCGCGTGTCGGCGCGGTCCGGCACCGCCAGGAGGAGCTCCGGGAGGCGGGCCCCGGGGAGGCCGACGCTTCCCGCTCCTCAGCCTCCGGGGGTCCCCTCCCTAGCGCCGGCCGCTGGGGCCGGGCCAGCCCCGAAAGCCGGGCCCGGGCCCGGGCCTGCTTGCTCAGCCTTCCATTGCCAGGGGCCTGAGCCTTGGGGTCTCCGCATGGGGAACCCTGAGTCCCGCGCCACGAGTCCCCCCGACCGTCCCGGCGACCACGGCACCTTTTGCGGCTTCGTCCCAGCCGTGGAGTGAGAGATCACTCCGTTCCCCCACAGAGGCCAGCCCCCTCCACGGGCGCCCCGGCCGCCCGCCACGGCGGAGGCGGACGCCCAGCCACGGCGCCTCCATCCACTCTGCTCGGGGAAAACTCCCCGGCGCCGGGGCCGACGGCCGTGCCCCATCGTCGCGGCTCGTTTTCCGGGTGGCCGCGCCATGCCCCGAGCGAGAAAGGGCCCTGCTCCACGCGGCCCTGGGCGCTGACCAGGCCTGCCCAACGCCGGCCAATTCTCACGAGCGTTCTGCCCAAATCGATCCCGATTTGGGCAGAACGCTCGTGAGAATTGGCCGGAAAACGCCCGGCGAACACAGTTCGGGCACCACAGGGCCGCAGGGCCGCCCCCCCCGGGGCCCTGTCCGGGATCGCAAGTCGGCGCGTTCTGGCACCGCCAGGAGGAGCTCCGGGAGGCGGGCCCCGGGGAGGCCGACGCCTCCCGCTCCTCAGCCTCCGGGGGTCCCCTCCCTAGCGCCGGCCGCTGGGGCCGGGCCAGCCCCGAAAGCCGGGCCCGGGCCCGGGCCTGCTTGCTCAGCCTTCCGTTGCCAGGGGCCTGAGCCTGGGGGCCTCCGCATGGGGAACCCTGAGTCCCGCGCCACGAGTCCCCCCGACCGTCCCGGCGACCACGGCACCTTTCGCGGCTTCGTCCCAGCCGTGGAGTGAGAGATCACTCCGTTCCCCCACAGAGGCCAGCCCCCTCCACGGGCGCCCCGGCCGCCCGCCACGGCGGAGGCGGACGCCCGGCCACGGCGCCTCCATCCACTCTGCTCGGGGAATCTCCCCGGCGCCGGGGCCGCCGGCCGCGCCCCATCGTCGCGGCTCGTTTTCCGGGTGGCCGCGCCATGCCCCGAGCGAGAAAGGGCCCTGCTCCACGCAGCCCTGGGCGCTGACCAGGGCTGCCCAACGCCGGCCAATTCTCACGAGCGTTCTGCCCAAATCGATCCCGATTTGGGCAGAACGCTCGTGAGAATTGGCCGGAAAACGCCCAGCGAACACACTTCGGGCACCACAGGGCCGCAGGGCCGCCCCCCCCGCGGCCCGGTCCGGGATCGCGTGTCGGCGCGTTCCGGCACCGCCAGGAGGAGCTCCGGGAGGCGGGCCCCGGGGAGGCCGACGCCTCCCGCTCCTCAGCCTCCGGGGGTCCCCTCCCTGGCGCCGGCCGCTGGGGCCGGGCCAGCCCCGAAAGCCGGGCCCGGGCCCGGGCCTGCTTGCTCAGCCTTCCGTTGCCAGGGGCCTGAGCCTGGGGGCCTCCGCATGGGGAACCCTGAGTCCCGCGCCACGAGTCCCCCCGACCGTCCCGGCGACCACGGCACCTTTCGCGGCTTCGTCCCAGCCGTGGAGTGAGAGATCACTCCGTTCCCCCACAGAGGCCAGCCCCCTCCACGGGCGCCCCGGCCGCCCGCCACGGCGGAGGCGGACGCCCGGCCACGGCGCCTCCATCCACTCTGCTCGGGGAAAACTCCCCGGCGCCGGGGCCGCCGGCCGCGCCCCATCGTCGCGGCTCGTTTTCCGGGTGGCCGCGCCATGCCCCGAGGGAGAAAGGGCCCTGCTCCACGCGGCCCTGGGCGCTGACCAGGGCTGACCAACGCCGGCCAATTCTCACGAGCCTTCTGCCCAAATCGATCCCGATTTGGGCAGAACGCTCGTGAGAATTGGCCGGAAAACGCCCGGCGAACACACTTCGGGCACCAGAGGGCCGCATGGCCGCCCCCCCGGAGCCCTGTCCGGGATCGCGAGTCGGCGCGTTCCGGCACCGCCAGGAGGAGCTCCGGGAGGCGGGCCCCGGGGAGGCCGACGCCTCCCGCTCCTCAGCCTCCGGGGGTCCCCTCCCTGGCGCCGGCCGCTGGGGCCGGGCCAGCCCCGAAAGCCGGGCCCGGGCCCGGGCCTGCTTGCTCAGCCTTCCGTTGCCAGGGGCCTGAGCCTGGGGGCCTCCGCATGGGGAACCCTGAGTCCCGCGCCACGAGTCCCCCCGACCGTCCCGGCGACCACGGCACCTTTCGCGGCTTCGTCCCAGCCGTGGAGTGAGAGATCACTCCGTTCCCCCACAGAGGCCAGCCCCCTCCACGGGTGCCCCGGCCGCCTGCCACGGCGGAGGCGGACGCCCGGCCACGGCGCCTCCATCCACTCTGCTCGGGGAAAACTCCCCGGCGCCGGGACCGCCGGCCGCGACCCATCGTCGCGGCTCGTTTTCCGGGTGGCCGCGCCATGCCCCGAGCGAGAAAGGGCCCTGCTCCACGCGGCCCTGGGCGCTGACCAGGGCTGCCCAACGCCGGCCAATTCTCACGAGCGTTCTGCCCAAATCGGGATCGATTTGGGCAGAAGGCTCGTGAGAATTGGCCGGAAAACGCCCGGCGAACACACTTCGGGCACCACAGGGCCGCAGGGCCGCCCCCGCGGGGACCTGTCCGGGATCCCGTCTCGGCGCGTTCCGGCACCGCCAGGAGGAGCTCCGGGAGGCGGGCCCCGGGGAGGCCGACGCCTCCCGCTCCTCAGCCTCCGGGGGTCCCCTCCCTGGCGCCGGCCGCTGGGGCCGGGCCAGACCCGAAAGCCGGGCCCGGGCCCGGGCCTGCTTGCTCAGCCTTCCGTTGCCAGGGGCCTGAGCCTGGGGGCCTCCGCATGGGGAACCCTGAGTCCCGCGCCACGAGTCCCCCCGACCGTCCCGGCGACCACGGCACCTTTCGCGGCTTCGTCCCAGCCGTGGAGTGAGAGATCACTCCGTTCCCCCACAGAGGCCAGCCCCCTCCACGGGCGCCCCGGCCGCCCGCCACGGCGGAGGCGGACGCCCGGCCACGGCGCCTCCATCCACTCTGCTCGGGGAAAACTCCCCGGCGCCGGGGCCGCCGGCCGCGCCCCATCGTCGCGGCTCGTTTTCCGGGTGGCCGCGCCATGCCCCGAGCGAGAAAGGGCCCTGATCCACGCGGCCCTGGGCGCTGACCAGGGCTGTCCAACGCCGGCCAATTCTCACGAGCGTTCTGCCCAAATCGATCCCGATTTGGGCAGAACGCTCGTGAGAATTGGCCGGAAAACGCCCGGCGAACAGACTTCGGGCACCACAGGGCCGCAGGGCCGCCCCCCCGGGGCCCTGTCCGGGATCGCGTGTCGGCGCGTTCCGGCACCGCCAGGAGGAGCTCCGGGAGGCGGGCCCCGGGGAGGCCGACGCCTCCCGCTCCTCAGCCTCCGGGGGTCCCCTCCTTGGCGCCGGCCGCTGGGGCCGGGCCAGCCCCGAAAGCCGGGCCCGGGCCCGGGCCTGCTTGCTCAGCCTTCCGTTGCCAGGGGCCTGAGCCTGGGGGCCTCCGCATGGGGAACCCTGAGTCCCGCGCCACGAGTCCCCCCGACCGTCCCGGCGACCACGGCACCTTTCGCGGCTTCGTCCCAGCCGTGGAGTGAGAGATCACTCCGTTCCCCCACAGAGGCCAGCCCCCTCCACGGGCGCCCCGGCCGCCCGCCACGGCGGAGGCGGACGCCCGGCCACGGCGCCTCCATCCACTCTGCTCGGGGAAAACTCCCCGGCGCCGGGGCCGCCGGCCGCGACCCATCGTCGCGGCTCGTTTTCCGGGTGGCCGCGCCATGCCCCGAGCGAGAAAGGGCCCTGATCCACGCGGCCCTGGGCGCTGACCAGGGCTGTCCAACGCCGGCCAAATCTCACGAGCGTTCTGCCCAAATCGATCCCGATTTGGGCAGAACGCTCGTGAGAATTGGCCGGAAAACGCCCGGCGAACAGACTTCGGGCACCACAGGGCCGCAGGGCCGCCCCCCCGGGGCCCTGTCCGGGATCGCGTGTCGGCGCGTTCCGGCACCGCCAGGAGGAGCTCCGGGAGGCGGGCCCCGGGGAGGCCGACGCCTCCCGCTCCTCAGCCTCCGGGGGTCCCCTCCTTGGCGCCGGCCGCTGGGGCCGGGCCAGCCCCGAAAGCCGGGCCCGGGCCCGGGCCTGCTTGCTCAGCCTTCCGTTGCCAGGGGCCTGAGCCTGGGGGCCTCCGCATGGGGAACCCTGAGTCCCGCGCCACGAGTCCCCCCGACCGTCCCGGCGACCACGGCACCTTTCGCGGCTTCGTCCCAGCCGTGGAGTGAGAGATCACTCCGTTCCCCCACAGAGGCCAGCCCCCTCCACGGGCGCCCCGGCCGCCCGCCACGGCGGAGGCGGACGCCCGGCCACGGCGCCTCCATCCACTCTGCTCGGGGAAAACTCCCCGGCGCCGGGGCCGCCGGCCGCGCCCCATCGTCGCGGCTCGTTTTCCGGGTGGCCGCGCCATGCCCCGAGCGAGAAAGGGCCCTGCTCCACGCGGCCCTGGGCGCTGACCAGGGCTGCCCAACGCCGGCCAATTCTCACGATCGTTCTGCCCAAATCGATCCCGATTTGGGCAGAACGCTCGTGAGAATTGGCCGGAAAACGCCCGGCGAACACACTTCGGGCACCAGAGGGCCGCAGGGCCGCCCCCCCGGGGCCCTGTCCGGGATCGCGTGTCGGCGCGTTCCGGCACCGCCAGGAGGAGCTCCGGGAGGCGGGCCCCGTGGAGGCCGACGCCTCCCGCTCCTCAGCCTCCGGGGGTCCCCTCCCTGGCGCCGGCCGCCGGGGCCGGGCCAGCCCCGAAAGCCGGGCCGGGGCCCGGGCCTGCTTGCTCAGCCTTCCGTTGCCAGGGACCTGAGCCTGGGGGCCTCCGCATGGGGAACCCTGAGTCCCGCGCCACGAGTCCCCCCGACCGTCCCGGCGACCACGGCACCTTTCGCGGCTTCGTCCCACCCGTGGAGTGAGAGATCACTCCGTTCCCCCACAGAGGCCAGCCCCCTCCACGGGCGCCCCGGCCGCCCGCCACGGCGGAGGCGGACGCCCGGCCACGGCGCCTCCATCCACTCTGCTCGGGGAAAACTCCCCGGCGCCGGGGCCGCCGGCCGCGCCCCATCGTCGCGGCTCGTTTTCCGGGTGGCCGCGCCATGCCCCGAGCGAGAAAGGGCCCTGCTCCACGCGGCCCTGGGCGCTGACCAGGGCTGCCCAACGCCGGCCAATTCTCACGAGCGTTCTGCCCAAATCGATCCCGATTTGGGCAGAACGCTCGTGAGAATTGGCCGGAAAACACCCGGCGAACACACTTCGGGCACTAGAGGGCCGCAGGGCCGCCCCCCCGGGGCCCTGTCCGGGATCGCGTCTCGGCGCGTTCCGGCACCGCCAGGAGGAGCTCCGGGAGGCGGGCCCCGGGGAGGCCGACGCCTCCCGCTCCTCAGCCTCCGGGGGTCCCCTCCCTGGCGCCAGCCGCTGGGGCCGGGCCAGCCCCGAAAGCCGGGCCCGGGCCCGGGCCTGCTTGCTCAGCCTTCCGTTGCCAGGGGCCTGAGCCTGGGGGCCTCCGCATGGGGAACCCTGAGTCCCGCGCCACGAGTCCCCCCGACCGTCCCGGCGACCACGGCACCTTTCGCGGCTTCGTCCCAGCCGTGGAGTGAGAGATCACTCCGTTCCCCCACAGAGGCCAGCCCCCTCCACGGGCGCCCCGGCCGCCCGCCACGGCGGAGGCGGACGCCCGGCCACGGCGCCTCCATCCACTCTGCTCGGGGAAAACTCCCCGGCGCCGGGGCCGCCGGTCGCGCCCCATCGTCGCGGCTCGTTTTCCGGGTGGCCGCGCCATGCCCCGAGCGAGAAAGGGCCCTGCTCCACGCGGCCCTGGGCGCTGACCAGGGCTGCCCAACGCCGGCCAATTCTCACGAGCGTTCTGCCCAAATCGATCCCGATTTGGGCAGAACGCTCGTGAGAATTGGCCGGAAAACGCCCGGCGAACACACTTCGGGCACCACAGGGCCGCAGGGCCGCCCCCCCGGGGCCCTGTCCGGGATCGCGTGTCGGCGCGTTCCGGCACCGCCAGGAGGAGCTCCGGGAGGCGGGCCCCGGGGAGGCCGACGCCTCCCGCTCCTCAGCCTCCGGGGGTCCCCTCCCTGGCGCCGGCCGCTGGGGCCGGGCCAGCCCCGAAAGCCGGGCCCGGGCCCGGGTCTGCTTGCTCAGCCTTCCGTTGCCAGGGGCCTGAGCCTGGGGGCCTCCGCATGGGGAACCCTGAGTCCCGCGCCACGAGTCCCCCCGACCGTCCCGGCGACCACGGCACCTTTCGCGGCTTCGTCCCAGCCGTGGAGTGAGAGATCACTCCGTTACCCCACAGAGGCCAGCCCCCTCCACGGGCGCCCCGGCCGCCCGCCATGGCGGAGGCGGACGCCCGGCCACGGCGCCTCCATCCACTCTGCTCGGGGAAAACTCCCCGGCGCCGGGGCCGCCGGCCGCGCCCCATCGTCGCGGCTCGTTTTCCGGGTGGCCGCGCCATGCCCCGAGCGAGAAAGGGCCCTGCTCCACGCGGCCCTGGGCGCTGACCAGGGCTGCCCAACGCCGGCCAATTCTCACGAGCGTTCTGCCCAAATCGATCCCGATTTGGGCAGAACGCTCGTGAGAATTGGCCGGGAAACGCCCGGCGAACACACTTCGGGCACCAGAGGGCCGCAGGGCCGCCCCCCCGGGGCCCTGTCCGGGATCGCGTGTCGGCGCGTTCCGGCACCGCCAGGAGGAGCTCCGGGAGGCGGGCCCCGGGGAGGCTGACGCCTCCCGCTCCTCAGCCTCCGGGGGTCCCCTCCCTGGCGCCGGCCGCTGGGGCCGGGCCAGCCCCGAAAGCCGGGCCCGGGCCCGGGCCTGCTTGCTCAGCCTTCCGTTGCCAGGGGCCTGAGCCTGGGGGCCTCCGCATGGGGAACCCTGAGTCCCGCGCCACGAGTCCCCCCGACCGTCCCGGCCACCACGGCAACTTTCGCGGCTTCGTCCCAGCCGTGGAGTGAGAGATCACTCCGTTCCCCCACAGAGGCCAGCCCCCTCCACGGGCGCCCCGGCCGCCCGCCACGGCGGAGGCGGACGCCCGGCCACGGCGCCTCCATCCACTCTGCTCGGGGAAAACTCCCCGGCGCCGGGGCCGCCGGCCGCGCCCCATCGTCGCGGCTCGTTTTCCGGGTGGCCGCGCCATGCCCCGAGCGAGAAAGGGCCCTGCTCCACGCGGCCCTGGGCGCTGACCAGGGCTGCCCAACGCCGGCCAATTCTCACGAGCCTTCTGCCCAAATCGATCCCGATTTGGGCAGAACGCTCGTGAGAATTGGCCCGAAAACGCCCGGCGAACACACTTCGGGCACCACAGGGCCGCAGGGCCGCCCCCCCGGGGCCCTGTCCGGGATCGCGTCTCGGCGCGTTCCGGCACCGCCAGGAGGAGCTCCGGGAGGCGGGCCCCGGGGAGGCCGACGCCTCCCGCTCCTCAGCCTCCGGGGGTCCCCTCCCTGGCGCCGGCCGCTGGGGCCGGGCCAGCCCCGAAAGCCGGGCCCGGGCCCGGGCCTGCTTGCTCAGCCTTCCGTTGCCAGGGGCCTGAGCCTGGGGGCCTCCGCATGGGGAACCCTGAGTCCCGCGCCACGAGTCCCCCCGACCGTCCCGGCGACCACGGCACCTTTCGCGGCTTCGTCCCAGCCGTGGAGTGAGAGATCACTCCGTTCCCCCACAGAGGCCAGCCCCCTCCACGGGCGCCCCGGCCGCCCGCCACGGCGGAGGCGGACGCCCGGCCACGGCGCCTCCATCCACTCTGCTCGGGGAAAACTCCCCGGCGCCGGGGCCGCCGACCGCGCCCCATCGTCGCGGCTCGTTTTCCGGGTGGCCGCGCCATGCCCCGAGCGAGAAAGGGCCCTGCTCCACGCGGCCCTGGGCGCTGACCAGGGCTGCCCAACGCCGGCCAATTCTCACGAGCGTTCTGCCCAAATCGATCCCGATTTGGGCAGAACGCTCGTGAGAATTGGCCGGAAAACGCCCGGCGAACACACTTCGGGCACCAGAGGGCCGCAGGGCCGCCCCCCCGAAGCCCTGTCCGGGATCGCGTCTCAGCGCGTTCCGGCACCGCCAGGAGGAGCTCCGGGAGGCGGGCCCCGGGGAGGCCGACGCCTCCCGCTCCTCAGCCTCCGGGGGTCCCCTCCCTGGCGCCGGCCGCCGGGGCCGGGCAAGCCCCGAAAGCCGGGCCCGGGCCCGGGCCTGCTTGCTCAGCCTTCCGTTGCCAGGGGCCTGAGCCTGGGGGCCTCCGCATGGGGAACCCTGAGTCCCGCGCCACGAGTCCCCCCGACCGTCCCGGCGACCACGGCACCTTTCGCGGCTTCGTCCCAGCCGTGGAGTGAGAGATCACTCCGTTCCCCCACAGAGGCCAGCCCCCTCCACGGGCGCCCCGGCCGCCCGCCACGGCGGAGGCGGACGCCCGGCCACGGCGCCTCCATCCACTCTGCTCGGGGAAAACTCCCCGGCGCCGGGGCCGCCGGCCGCGCCCCATCGTCGCGGCTCGTTTTCCGGGTGGCCGCGCCATGCCCCGAGCGAGAAAGGGCCCTGCTCCACGCGGCCCTGGGCGCTGACCAGGGCTGCCCAACGCCGGCCAATTCTCACGAGCGTTCTGCCCAAATCGATCCCGATTTGGGCAGAACGCTCGTGAGAATTGGCCGGAAAACGCCCGGCGAACACACTTCGGGCACCAGAGGGCCGCAGGGCCGCCCCCCCGGGGCCCTGTCCGGGATCGCGTCTCGGCGCGTTCCGGCACCGCCAGGAGGAGCTCCGGGAGGCGGGCCCCGGGGAGGCCGACGCCTCCCGCTCCTCAGCCTCCGGGGGTCCCCTCCCTGGCGCCGGCCGCTGGGGCCGGGCCAGCCCCGAAAGCCGGGCCCGGGCCCGGGCCTGCTTGCTCAGCCTTCCGTTGCCAGGGGCCTGAGCCTGGGGGCCTCCGCATGGGGAACCCTGAGTCCCGCGCCACGAGTCCCCCCGACCGTCCCGGCGACCACGGCACCTTTCGCGGCTTCGTCCCAGCCGTGGAGTGAGAGATCACTCCGTTCCCCCACAGAGGCCAGCCCCCTCCACGGGCGCCCCGGCCGCCCGCCACGGCGGAGGCGGACGCCCGGCCACGGCGCCTCCATCCACTCTGCTCGGGGAAAACTCCCCGGCGCCGGGGCCGCCGGCTGCGCCCCATCGTCGCGGCTCGTTTTCCGGGTGGCCGCGCCATGCCCCGAGCGAGAAAGGGCCCTGCTCCACGCGGCCCTGGGCGCTGACCAGGGCTGCCCAATGCCGGCCAATTCTCACGAGCGTTCTGCCCAAATCGATCCCGATTTGGGCAGAACGCTCGTGAGAATTGGCCGGAAAACGCCCGGCGAACACACTTCGGGCACCACAGGGCCGCAGGGCCGCCCCCCCGGGGCCCTGTCCGGGATCGCGTGTCGGCGCGTTCCGGCACCGCCAGGAGGAGCTCCGGGAGGCGGGCCCCGGGGAGGCCGACGCCTCCCGCTCCTCAGCCTCCGGGGGTCCCCTCCCTGGCGCCGGCCGCTGGGGCCGGGCCAGCCCCGAAAGCCGGGCCCGGGCCCGGGCCTGCTTGCTCAGCCTTCCGTTGCCAGGGGCCTGAGCCTGGGGTCCTCCGCATGGGGAACCCTGAGTCCCGCGCCACGAGTCCCCCCGACCGTCCCGGCGACCACGGCACCTTTCGCGGCTTCGTCCCAGCCGTGGAGTGAGAGATCACTCCGTTCCCCCACAGAGGCCAGCCCCCTCCACGGGCGCCCCGGCCGCCCGCCACGGCGGAGGCGGACGCCCGGCCACGGCGCCTCCATCCACTCTGCTCGGGGAAAACTCCCTGGCGCCGGGGCCGCCGGCCGCGCCCCATCGTCGCGGCTCGTTTTCCGGGTGGCCGCGCCATGCCCCGAGCGAGAAAGGGCCCTGCTCCACGCGGCCTTGGGCGCTGACCAGGGCTGCCCAACGCCGGCCAATTCTCAGGAGCCTTCTGCCCAAATCGATCCCGATTTGGGCAGAACGCTCGTGAGAATTGGCCGGAAAACGCCCGGCGAACACTCGTCGGGCACCAGAGGGACGCAGGGCCGCCCCCCTGGGGCCCTGTCCGGGATCGCGTCTCGGCGCGTTCCGGCACCGCCAGGAGGAGCTCCGGGAGGCGGGCCCCGGGGAGGCCGACGCCTCCCGCTCCTCAGCCTCCGGGGGTCCCCTCCCTGGCGCCGGCCGCTGGGGCCGGGCCAGCCCCGAAAGCCGGGCCCGGGCCCGGGCCTGCTTGCTCAGCCTTCCGTTGCCAGGGGCCTGAGCCTGGGGGCCTCCGCATGGGGAACCCTGAGTCCCGCGCCACGAGTCCCCCCGACCGTCCCGGCGACCACGGCACCTTTCGCGGCTTCGTCCCAGCCGTGGAGTGAGAGATCACTCCGTTCCCCCACAGAGGCCAGCCCCCTCCACGGGCGCCCCGGCCGCCCGCCACGGCGGAGGCGGACGCCCGGCCAGGGCGCCTCCATCCACTCTGCTCGGGGAAAACTCCCCGGCGCCGGGGCCGCCGGCCGCGCCCCATCGTCGCGGCTCGTTTTCCGGGTGGCCGCGCCATGCCCCGAGCGAGAAAGGGCCCTGCTCCACGCGGCCCTGGGCGCTGACCAGGGCTGCCCAACGCCGGCCAATTCTCACGAGCCTTCTGCCCAAATCGATCCCGATTTGGGCAGAACGCTCGTGAGAATTGGCCGGAAAACGCCCGGTGAACACAATTCGGGCACCAGAGGGACGCAGGGCCGCCCCCCCGGGGCCCTGTCCGGGATCGCGTCTCGGCGCGTTCCGGCACCGCCAGGAGGAGCTCCGGGAGGCGGGCCCCGGGGAGGCCGACGCCTCCCGCTCCTCAGCCTCCGGGGGTCCCCTCCCTGGCGCCGGCCGCTGGGGCCGGGCCAGCCCCGAAAGCCGGGCCCGGGCCCGGGCCTGCTTGCTCAGCCTTCCGTTGCCAGGGGCCTGAGCCTGGGGGCCTCCGCATGGGGAACCCTGAGTCCCGCGCCACGAGTCCCCCCGACCGTCCCGGCGACCACGGCACCTTTCGCGGCTTCGTCCCAGTCGTGGAGTGAGAGATCACTCCGTTCCCCCACAGAGGCCAGCCCCCTCCACGGGCGCCCCGGCCGCCCGCCATGGCGGAGGCGGACGCCCGGCCACGGCGCCTCCATCCACTCTGCTCGGGGAAAACTCCCCGGCGCCGGGGCCGCCGGCCGCGCCCCATCGTCGCGGCTCGTTTTCCGGTTGGCCGCGCCATGCCCCGAGCGAGAAAGGGCCCTGCTCCACGCGGCCCTGGGCGCTGACCAGGGCTGCCCAAGGCCGGCCAATTCTCACGAGCCTTCTGCCCAAATCGATCCCGATTTGGGCAGAACGCTCGTGAGAATTGGCCGGAAAACTCCCGGCGAACACACTTCGGGCACCAGAGGGCCGCAGGGCCGCCCCCCCGGGGCCCTGTCCGGGATCGCGTGTCGGCGCGTACCGGCAACGCCAGGAGGAGCTCCGGGAGGCGGGCCCCGGGGTGGCCGACGCCTCCCGCTCCTCAGCCTCCGGGGGTCCCCTCCCTGGCGCCGGCCGCTGGGGCCGGGCCAGCCCCGAAAGCCGGGCCCGGGCCCGGGCCTGCTTGCTCAGCCTTCCGTTGCCAGGGGCCTGAGCCTGGGGGCCTCCGCATGGGGAACCCTGAGTCCCGCGCCACGAGTCCCCCCGACCGTCCCGGCGACCACGGCACCTTTCGCGGCTTCGTCCCAGCCGTGGAGTGAGAGATCACTCCGTTCCCCCACAGAGGCCAGCCCCCTCCACGGGCGCCCCGGCCGCCCGCCACGGCGGAGGCGGACGCCCGGCCACGGCGCCTCCATCCACTCTGCTCGGGGAAAATTCCCCGGCGCCGGGGCCGCCGGCCGCGCCCCATCGTCGCGGCTCGTTTTCCGGGTGGCCGCGCCATGCCCCGAGCGAGAAAGGGCCCTGCTCCACGCGGCCCTGGGCGCTGACCAGGGCTGCCCAACGCCGGCCAATTCTCACGAGCGTTCTGCCCAAATCGATCCCGATTTGGGCAGAACGCTCGTGAGAATTGGCCGGAAAACGCCCGGCGAACACTCGTCGGGCACCAGAGGGCCGCAGGGCTGCCCCCCCGGGGCCCTGTCCGGGATCGCGTGTCGGCGCGTTCCGGCACCGCCAGGAGGAGCTCCGGGAGGCGGGCCCCGGGGAGGCCGACGCCTCCCGCTCCTCAGCCTCCGGGGGTCCCCTCCCTGGCGCCGGCCGCTGGGGCCGGGCCAGCCCCGAAAGCCGGGCCCGGGCCCGGGCCTGCTTGCTCAGCCTTCCGTTGCCAGGGGCCTGAGCCTGGGGGCCTCCGCATGGGGAACCCTGAGTCCCGCGCCACGAGTCCCCCCGACCGTCCCGGCGACCACGGCACCTTTCGCGGCTTCGTCCCACCCGTGGAGTGAGAGATCACTCCGTTCCCCCACAGAGGCCAGCCCCCTCCACGGGCGCCCCGGCCGCCCGCCACGGCGGAGGCGGACGCCCGGCCACGGCGCCTCCATCCACTCTGCTCGGGGAAAACTCCCCGGCGCCGGGGCCGCCGGCCGCGCCCCATCGTCGCGGCTCGTTTTCCGGGTGGCCGCGCCATGCCCCGAGCGAGAAAGGGCCCTGCTCCACGCGGCCCTGGGCGCTGACCAGGGCTGCCCAACGCCGGCCAATTCTCACGAGCCTTCTGCCCAAATCGATCCCGATTTGGGCAGAACGCTCGTGAGAATTGGCCGGAAAACGCCCGGCGAACACACTTCGGGCACCAGAGGGCCGCAGGGCCGCCCCCCCGGGGCCCTGTCCGGGATCGCGTGTCGGCGCGTTCCGGCACCGCCAGGAGGAGCTCCGGGAGGCGGGCCCCGGGGAGGCCGACGCCTCCCGCTCCTCAGCCTCCGGGGGTCCCCTCCCTGGCGCCGGCCGCTGGGGCCGGGCCAGCCCCGAAAGCCGGGCCCGGGCCCGGGCCTGCTTGCTCAGCCTTCCGTTGCCAGGGGCCTGAGCCTGGGGGCCTCCGCATGGGGAACCCTGAGTCCCGCGCCACGAGTCCCCCCGAACGTCCCGGCGACCACGGCACCTTTCGCGGCTTCGTCCCAGCCGTGGAGTGAGAGATCACTCCGTTCCCCCACAGAGGCCAGCCCCCTCCACGGGCGCCCCCGCCGCCCGCCACGGCGGAGGCGGACGCCCGGCCACGGCGCCTCCATCCACTCTGCTCGGGGAAAACTCCCCGGCGCCGGGGCCGCCGGCCGAGCCCCATCGTCGCGGCTCGTTTTCCGGGTGGCCGCGCCATGCCCCGAGCGAGAAAGGGCCCTGCTCCACGCGGCCCTGGGCGCTGACCAGGGCTGCCCAACGCCGGCCAATTCTCACGAGCCTTCTGCCGAAATCGATCCCGATTTGGGCAGAACGCTCGTGAGAATTGGCCGGAAAACGCCCGGCGAACACACTTCGGGCACCACAGGGCCGCAGGGCCGCCCCCCCGGGGCCCTGTCCGGGATCGCGTGTCGGCGCGTTCCGGCACCGCCAGGAGGAGCTCCGGGAGGCGGGCCCCGGGGAGGCCGACGCCTCCCGCTCCTCAGCCTCCGGGGGTCCCCTCCCTGGCGCCGGCCGCTGGGGCCGGGCCAGCCCCGAAAGCCGGGCCCGGGCCCGGGCCTGCTTGCTCAGCCTTCCGTTGCCAGGGGCCTGAGCCTGGGGGCCTCCGCATGGGGAACCCTGAGTCCCGCGCCACGAGTCCCCCCGACCGTCCCGGCGACCACGGCACCTTTCGCGGCTTCGTCCCAGCCGTGGAGTGAGAGATCACTCCGTTCCCCCACAGAGGCCAGCCCCCTCCACGGGCGCCCCGGCCGCCCGCCACGGCGGAGGCGGACGCCCGGCCACGGCGCCTCCATCCACTCTGCTCGGGGAAAACTCCCCGGCGCCGGGGCCGCCGGCCGCGCCCCATCGTCGCGGCTCGTTTTCCGGGTGGCCGCGCCATGCCCCGAGCGAGAAAGGGCCCTGCTCCACGCGGCCCTGGGCGCTGACCAGGGCTGCCCAACGCCGGCCAATTCTCACGAGCCTTCTGCCCAAATCGATCCCGATTTGGGCAGAACGCTCGTGAGAATTGGCCGGAAAACGCCCGGCGAACACACTTCGGGCACCAGAGGGCCGCAGGGCCGCCCCCCCGGGGCCCTGTCCGGGATCGCGTGTCGGCGCGTTCCGGCACCGCCAGGATGAGCTCCGGGAGGCGGGCCCCGGGGAGGCCGACGCCTCCCGCTCCTCAGCCTCCGGGGGTCCCCTCCCTGGCGCCGGCCGCTGGGGCCGGGCCAGCCCCGAAAGCCGGGCCCGGGCCCGGGCCTGCTTGCTCAGCCTTCCGTTGCCAGGGGCCTGAGCCTGGGGGCCTCCGCATGGGGAACCCTGAGTCCCGCGCCACGAGTCCCCCCGACCGTCCCGGCGACCACGGCACCTTTCGCGGCTTCGTCCCAGCCGTGGAGTGAGAGATCACTCCGTTCCCCCACAGAGGCCAGCCCCCTCCACGGGCGCCCCGGCCGCCCGCCACGGCGGAGGCGGACGCCCGGCCACGGCGCCTCCATCCACTCTGCTCGGGGAAATCTCCCCGGCGCCGGGGCCGCCGGCCGCGCCCCATCGTCGCGGCTCGTTTTCCGGGTGGCCGCGCCATGCCCCGAGCGAGAAAGGGCCCTGCTCCACGCGGCCCTTGGCGCTGACCAGGGCTGCCCAACGCCGGCCAATTCTCACGAGCCTTCTGCCCAAATCGATCCCGATTTGGGCAGAACGCTCGTGAGAATTGGCCGGAAAACGCCCGGCGAACACACTTCGGGCACCAGAGGGCCGCAGGGCCGCCCCCCCGGGGCCCTGTCCGGGATCGCGTGTCGTCGCGTTCCGGCACCGGCAGGAGGAGCTCCGGGAGGCGGGCCCCGGGGAGGCCGACGCCTCCCGCTCCTCAGCCTCCGGGGGTCCCCTCCCTGGCGCCGGCCGCTGGGGCCGGGCCAGCCCCGAAAGCCGCGCCCGGGCCCGGGCCTGCTTGCTCAGCCTTCCGTAGCCAGGGGCCTGAGCCTGGGGGCCTCCGCATGGGGAACCCTGAGTCCCGCGCCACGAGTCCCCCCGACCGTCCCGGCGACCACGGCACCTTTCGCGGCTTCGTCCCAGCCGTGGAGTGAGAGATCACTCCGTTCCCCCACAGAGGCCAGCCCCCTCCACGGGCGCCCCGGCCGCCCGCCACGGCGGAGGCGGACGCCCGGCCACGGCGCCTCCATCCTCTCTGCTCGGGGAAAACTCCCCGGCGCCGGGGCCGCCGGCCGCGACCCATCGTCGCGGCTCGTTTTCCGGGTGGCCGCGCCATGCCCCGAGCGAGAAAGGGCCCTGCTCCACGCGGCCCTGGGCGCTGACCAGGGCTGCCCAACGCCGGCCAATTCTCACGAGCCTTCTGCCCAAATCGATCCCGATTTGGGCAGAACGCTCGTGAGAATTGGCCGGAAAACGCCCGGCGAACACACTTCGGGCACCACAGGGCCGCAGGGCCGCCCCCCCGGGGCACTGTCCGGGATCGCGTGTCGGCGCGTTCCGGCACCGCCAGGATGAGCTCCGGGAGGCGGGCCCCGGGGAGGCCGACGCCTCCCGCTCCTCAGCCTCCGGGGGTCCCCTCCCTGGCGCCGGCCGCTGGGGCCGGGCCAGCCCCGAAAGCCGGGCCCGGGCCCGGGCCTGCTTGCTCAGCCTTCCGTTGCCAGGGGCCTGAGCCTGGGGGCCTCCGCATGGGGAACCCTGAGTCCCGCGCCACGAGTCCCCCCGACCGTCCCGGCGACCACGGCACCTTTCGCGGCTTCGTCCCAGCCGTGGAGTGAGAGATCACTCCGTTCCCCCACAGAGGCCAGCCCCCTCCACGGGCGCCCCGGCCGCCCGCCACGGCGGAGGCGGACGCCCGGCCACGGCGCCTCCATCCACTCTGCTCGGGGAAAACTCCCCGGCGCCGGGGCCGCCGGCCGCGCCCCATCGTCGCGGCTCGTTTTCCGGGTGGCCGCGCCATGCCCCGAGCGAGAAAGGGCCCTGCTCCACGCGGCCCTGGGCGCTGACCAGGGCTGCCCAACGCCGGCCAATTCTCACGAGCCTTCTGCCCAAATCGATCCCGATTTGGGCAGAACGCTCGTGAGAATTGGCCGGAAAACGCCCGGCGAACACACTTCGGGCACCACAGGGCCGCAGGGCCGCCCCCCCGGGGCCCTGTCCGGGATCGCGTGTCGGCGCGTTCCGGCACCGCCAGGAGGAGCTCCGGGAGGCGGGCCCCGGGGAGGCCGACGCCTCCCGCTCCTCACCCTCCGGGGGTCCCCTCCCTGGCGCCGGCCGCTGGGGCCGGGCCAGCCCCGAAAGCCGGGCCCGGGCCCGGGCCTGCTTGCTCAGCCTTCCGTTGCCAGGGGCCTGAGCCTGGGGGCCTCCGCATGGGGAACCCTGAGTCCCGCGCCACGAGTCCCCCCGACCGTCCCGGCGACCACGGCACCTTTCGCGGCTTCGTCCCAGCCGTGGAGTGAGAGATCACTCCGTTCCCCCACAGAGGCCAGCCCCCTCCACGGGCGCCCCGGCCGCCCGCCACGGCGGAGGCGGACGCCCGGCCACGGCGCCTCCATCCACTCTGCTCGGGGAAAACTCCCCGGCGCCGGGGCCGCCGGCCGCGCCCCATCGTCGCGGCTCGTTTTCCGGGTGGCCGCGCCATGCCCCGAGCGAGAAAGGGCCCTGCTCCACGCGGCCCTGGGCGCTGACCAGGGCTGCCCAACGCCGGCCAATTCTCACGAGCCTTCTGCCCAAATCGATCCCGATTTGGGCAGAACGCTCGTGAGAATTGGCCGGAAAACGCCCGGCGAACACACTTCGGGCACCACAGGGCCGCAGGGCCGCCCCCCCGGGGCCCTGTCCGGGATCGCAGGTCGGCGCGTTCCGGCACCGCCAGGAGGAGCTCCGGGAGGCGGGCCCCGGGGAGGCCGACGCCTCCCGCTCCTCAGCCTCCGGGGGTCCCCTCCCTGGCGCCGGCCGCTGGGGCCGGGCCAGCCCCGAAAGCCGGGCCCGGGCCCGGGCCTGCTTGCTCAGCCTTCCGTTGCCAGGGGCCTGAGCCTGGGGGCCTCCGCATGGGGAACCCTGAGTCCCGCGCCACGAGTCCCCCCGACCGTCCCGGCGACCACGGCACCTTTCGCGGCTTCGTCCCAGCCGTGGAGTGAGAGATCACTCCGTTCCCCCACAGAGGCCAGCCCCCTCCACGGGCGCCCCGGCCGCCCGCCACGGCGGAGGCGGACGCCCGGCCACGGCGCCTCCATCCACTCTGCTCGGGGAAAACTCCCCGGCGCCGGGGCCGCCGGCCGCGCCCCATCGTCGCGGCTCGTTTTCCGGGTGGCCGCGCCATGCCCCGAGCGAGAAAGGGCCCTGCTCCACGCGGCCCTGGGCGCTGACCAGGGCTGCCCAACGCCGGCCAATTCTCACGAGCCTTCTGCCCAAATCGATCCCGATTTGGGCAGAACGCTCGTGAGAATTGGCCGGAAAACGCCCGGCGAACACACTTCGGGCACCAGAGGGCCGCAGGGCCGCCCCCCCGGGGCCCTGTCCGGGATCGCGTGTCGGCGCGTTCCGGCACCGCCAGGAGGAGCTCCGGGAGGCGGGCCCCGGGGAGGCCGACGCCTCCCGCTCCTCAGCCTCCGGGGGTCCCCTCCCTGGCGCCGGCCGCTGGGGCCGGGCCAGCCCCGAAAGCCGGGCCCGGGCCCGGGCCTGCTTGCTCAGCCTTCCGTTGCCAGGGGCCTGAGCCTGGGGGCCTCCGCATGGGGAACCCTGAGTCCCGCGCCACGAGTCCCCCCGACCGTCCCGGCGACCACGGCACCTTTCGCGGCTTCGTCCCAGCCGTGGAGTGAGAGATCACTCCGTTCCCCCACAGAGGCCAGCCCCCTCCACGGGCGCCCCGGCCGCCCGCCACGGCGGAGGCGGACGCCCGGCCACGGCGCCTCCATCCACTCTGCTCGGGGAAAACTCCCCGGCGCCGGGGCCGCCGGCCGCGCCCCATCGTCGCGGCTCGTTTTCCGGGTGGCCGCGCCATGCCCCGAGCGAGAAAGGGCCCTGCTCCACGCGGCCCTGGGCGCTGACCAGGGCTGCCCAACGCCGGCCAATTCTCACGAGCCTTCTGCCCAAATCGATCCCGATTTGGGCAGAACGCTCGTGAGAATTGGCCGGAAAACGCCCGGCGAACACACTTCGGGCACCAGAGGGCCGCAGGGCCGCCCCCCCGGGGCCCTGTCCGGGATCGCGTGTCGTCGCGTTCCGGCACCGGCAGGAGGAGCTCCGGGAGGCGGGCCCCGGGGAGGCCGACGCCTCCCGCTCCTCAGCCTCCGGGGGTCCCCTCCCTGGCGCCGGCCGCTGGGGCCGGGCCAGCCCCGAAAGCCGGGCCCGGGCCCGGGCCTGCTTGCTCAGCCTTCCGTAGCCAGGGGCCTGAGCCTGGGGGCCTCCGCATGGGGAACCCTGAGTCCAGCGCCACGAGTCCCCCCGACCGTCCCGGCGACCACGGCACCTTTCGCGGCTTCGTCCCAGCCGTGGAGTGAGAGATCACTCCGTTCCCCCACAGAGGCCAGCCCCCTCCACGGGCGCCCCGGCCGCCCGCCACGGCGGAGGCGGACGCCCGGCCACGGCGCCTCCATCCTCTCTGCTCGGGGAAAACTCCCCGGCGCCGGGGCCGCCGGCCGCGCCCCATCGTCGCGGCTCGTTTTCCGGGTGGCCGCGCCATGCCCCGAGCGAGAAAGGGCCCTGCTCCACGCGGCCCTGGGCGCTGACCAGGGCTGCCCAACGCCGGCCAATTCTCACGAGCCTTCTGCCCAAATCGATCCCGATTTGGGCAGAACGCTCGTGAGAATTGGCCGGAAAACGCCCGGCGAACACACTTCGGGCACCACAGGGCCGCAGGGCCGCCCCCCCGGGGCCCTGTCCGGGATCGCGTGTCGGCGCGTTCCGGCACCGCCAGGAGGAGCTCCGGGAGGCGGGCCCCGGGGAGGCCGACGCCTCCCGCTCCTCAGCCTCCGGGGGTCCCCTCCCTGGCGCCGGCCGCTGGGGCCGGGCCAGCCCCGAAAGCCGGGCCCGGGCCCGGGCCTGCTTGCTCAGCCTTCCGTTGCCAGGGGCCTGAGCCTGGGGGCCTCCGCATGGGGAACCCTGAGTCCCGCGCCACGAGTCCCCCCGACCGTCCCGGCGACCACGGCACCTTTCGCGGCTTCGTCCCAGCCGTGGAGTGAGAGATCACTCCGTTCCCCCACAGAGGCCAGCCCCCTCCACGGGCGCCCCGGCCGCCCGCCACGGCGGAGGCGGACGCCCGGCCACGGCGCCTCCATCCACTCTGCTCGGGGAAAACTCCCCGGCGCCGGGGCCGCCGGCCGCGCCCCATCGTCGCGGCTCGTTTTCCGGGTGGCCGCGCCATGCCCCGAGCGAGAAAGGGCCCTGCTCCACGCGGCCCTGGGCGCTGACCAGGGCTGCCCAACGCCGGCCAATTCTCACGAGCGTTCTGCCCAAATCGATCCCGATTTGGGCAGAACGCTCGTGAGAATTGGCCGGAAAACGCCCGGCGAACACACTTCGGGCACCACAGGGCCGCAGGGCCGCCCCCCCGGGGCCCTGTCCGGGATCGCGTGTCGGCGCGTTCCGGCACCGCCAGGAGGAGCTCCGGGAGGCGGGCCCCGGGGAGGCCGACGCCTCCCGCTCCTCAGCCTCCGGGGGTCCCCTCCCTGGCGCCGGCCGCTGGGGCCGGGCCAGCCCCGAAAGCCGGGCCCGGGCCCGGGCCTGCTTGCTCAGCCTTCCGTTGCCAGGGGCCTGAGCCTGGGGGCCTCCGCATGGGGAACCCTGAGTCCCGCGCCACGAGTCCCCCCGACCGTCCCGGCGACCACGGCACCTTTCGCGGCTTCGTCCCAGCCGTGGAGTGAGAGATCACTCCGTTCCCCCACAGAGGCCAGCCCCCTCCACGGGCGCCCCGGCCGCCCGCCACGGCGGAGGCGGACGCCCGGCCACGGCGCCTCCATCCACTCTGCTCGGGGAAAACTCCCCGGCGCCGGGGCCGCCGGCCGCGCCCCATCGTCGCGGCTCGTTTTCCGGGTGGCCGCGCCATGCCCCGAGCGAGAAAGGGCCCTGCTCCACGCGGCCCTGGGCGCTGACCAGGGCTGCCCAACGCCGGCCAATTCTCACGAGCGTTCTGCCCAAATCGATCCCGATTTGGGCAGAACGCTCGTGAGAATTGGCCGGAAAACGCCCGGCGAACACACTTCGGGCACCAGAGGGCCGCAGGGCCGCCCCCCCGGGGCCCTGTCCGGGATCGCGTCTCGGCGCGTTCCGGCACCGCCAGGAGGAGCTCCGGGAGGCGGGCCCCGGGGAGGCCGACGCCTCCCGCTCCTCAGCCTCCGGGGGTCCCCTCCCTGGCGCCGGCCGCTGGGGCCGGGCCAGCCCCGAAAGCCGGGCCCGGGCCCGGGCCTGCTTGCTCAGCCTTCCGTTGCCAGGGGCCTGAGCCTGGGGGCCTCCGCATGGGGAACCCTGAGTCCCGCGCCACGAGTCCCCCCGACCGTCCCGGCGACCACGGCACCTTTCGCGGCTTCGTCCCAGCCGTGGAGTGAGAGATCACTCCGTTCCCCCACAGAGGCCAGCCCCCTCCACGGGCGCCCCGGCCGCCCGCCACGGCGGAGGCGGACGCCCGGCCACGGCGCCTCCATCCACTCTGCTCGGGGAAAACTCCCCGGCGCCGGGGCCGCCGGCCGCGCCCCATCGTCGCGGCTCGTTTTCCGGGTGGCCGCGCCATGCCCCGAGCGAGAAAGGGCCCTGCTCCACGCGGCCCTGGGCGATGACCAGGGCTGCCCAACGCCGGCCAATTCTCACGAGCGTTCTGCCCAAATCGATCCCGATTTGGGCAGAACGCTCGTGAGAATTGGCCGGAAAACGCCCGGCGAACACACTTCGGGCACCAGAGGGCCGCAGGGCCGCCCCCCCGGGGCCCTGTCCGGGATCGCGTGTCGGCGCGTTCCGGCACCGCCAGGAGGAGCTCCGGGAGGCGGGCCCCGGGGAGGCCGACGCCTCCCGCTCCTAAGCCTCCGGGGGTCCCCTCCCTGGCGCCGGCCGCTGGGGCCGGGCCAGCCCCGAAAGCCGGGCCCGGGCCCGGGCCTGCTTGCTCAGCCTTCCGTTGCCAGGGGCCTGAGCCTGGGGGCCTCCGCATGGGGAACCCTGAGTCCCGCGCCACGAGTCCCCCCGACCGTCCCGGCGACCACGGCACCTTTCGAGGCTTCGTCCCAGCCGTGGAGTGAGAGATCACTCCGTTCCCCCACAGAGGCCAGCCCCCTCCACGGGCGCCCCGGCCGCCCGCCACGGCGGAGGCGGACGCCCGGCCACGGCGCCTCCATCCACTCTGCTCGGGGAAAACTCCCCGGCGCCGGGGCCGCCGGCCGCGCCCCATCGTCGCGGCTCGTTTTCCGGGTGGCCGCGCCATGCCCCGAGCGAGAAAGGGCCCTGCTCCACACGGCCCTGGGCGCTGACCAGGGCTGCCCAACGCCGGCCAATTCTCCCGAGCGTTCTGCCCAAATCGATCCCGATTTGGGCAGAACGCTCGTGAGAATTGGCCGGAAAACGCCCGGCGAACACACTTCGGGAACCAGAGGTCCGCAGGGCCGCCCCCCCGGGGCCCTGTCCGGGATCGCGTGTCGGCGCGTTCCGGCACCGCCAGGAGGAGCTCCGGGAGGCGGGCCCCGGGGAGGCCGACGCCTCCCGCTCCTCAGCCTCCGGGGGTCCCCTCCCTGGCGCCGGCCGCTGGGGCCGGGCCAGCCCCGAAAGCCGGGCCCGGGCCCGGGCCTGCTTGCTCAGCCTTCCGTTGCCAGGGGCCTGAGCCTGGGGGCCTCCGCATGGGGAACCCTGAGTCCCGCGCCACGAGTCCCCCCGACCGTCCCGGCGACCACGGCTCCTTTCGCGGCTTCGTCCCAGCCGTGGAGTGAGAGATCACTCCGTTCCCCCACAGAGGCCAGCCCCCTCCACGGGCGCCCCGGCCGCCCGCCACGGCGGAGGCGGACGCCCGGCCACGGCGCCTCCATCCACTCTGCTCGGGGAAAACTCCCCGGCGCCGGGGCCGCCGGCCGCGCCCCATCGTCGCGGCTCGTTTTCCGGGTGGCCGCGCCATGCCCCGAGCGAGAAAGGGCCCTGCTCCACGCGGCCCTGGGCGCTGACCAGGGCTGCCCAACGCCGGCCAATTCTCACGAGCGTTCTGCCCAAATCGATCCCGATTTGGGCAGAACGCTCGTGAGAATTGGCCGGAAAACGCCCGGCGAACACAGTTCGGGCACCAGAGGGCCGCAGGGCCGCCCCCCCGGGGCCCTGTCCGGGATCGCGTGTCGGCGCGTTCCGGCACCGCCAGGAGGAGCTCCGGGAGGCGGGCCCCGGGGAGGCCGACGCCTCCCGCTCCTCAGCCTCCGGGGGTCCCCTCCCTGGCGCCGGCCGCTGGGGCCGGGCCAGCCCCGAAAGCCGGGCCCGGGCCCGGGCCTGCTTGCTCAGCCTTCCGTTGCCAGGGGCCTGAGCCTGGGGGCCTCCGCATGGGGAACCCTGAGTCCCGCGCCACGAGTCCCCCCGACCGTCCCGGCGACCACGGCACCTTTCGCGGCTTCGTCCCAGCCGTGGAGTGAGAGATCACTCCGTTCCCCCACAGAGGCCAGCCCCCTCCACGGGCGCCCCGGCCGCCCGCCACGGCGGAGGCGGACGCCCGGCCACGGCGCCTCCATCCACTCTGCTCGGGGAAAACTCCCCGGCGCCGGGGCCGCCGGCCGCGCCCCATCGTCGCGGCTCGTTTTCCGGGTGGCCGCGCCATGCCCCGAGCGAGAAAGGGCCCTGCTCCACGCGGCCCTGGGCGCTGACCAGGGCTGCCCAACGCCGGCCAATTCTCACGAGCGTTCTTCCCAAATCGATCCCGATTTGGGCAGAACGCTCGTGAGAATTGGCCGGAAAACGCCCGGCGAACACACTTCGGGCACCACAGGGCCGCAGGGCCGCCCCCCCGGGGCCCTGTCCGGGATCGCGTGTCGGCGCGTTCCGGCACCGCCAGGAGGAGCTCCGGGAGGCGGGCCCCGGGGAGGCCGACGCCTCCCGCTCCTCAGCCTCCGGGGGTCCCCTCCCTGGCGCCGGCCGCTGGGGCCGGGCCAGCCCCGAAAGCCGGGCCCGGGCCCGGGCCTGCTTGCTCAGCCTTCCGTTGCCAGGGGCCTGAGACTGGGGGCCTCCGCATGGGGAACCCTGAGTCCCGCGCCACGAGTCCCCCCGACCGTCCCGGCGACCACGGCACCTTTCGCGGCTTCGTCCCAGCCGTGGAGTGAGAGATCACTCCGTTCCCCCACAGAGGCCAGCCCCCTCCACGGGCGCCCCGGCCGCCCGCCACGGCGGAGGCGGACGCCCGACCACGGCGCCTCCATCCACTCTGCTCGGGGAAAACTCCCCGGCGCCGGGGCCGCCGGCCGCGCCCCATCGTCGCGGCTCGTTTTCCGGGTGGCCGCGCCATGCCCCGAGCGAGAAGGGGCCCTGCTCCACGCGGCCCTGGGCGCTGACCAGGGCTGCCCAACGCCGGCCAATTCGCACGAGCCTTCTGCCCAAATCGATCCCGATTTGGGCAGAACGCTCGTGAGAATTGGCCGGAAAACGCCCGGCGAACACAGTTCGGGCACCAGAGGGCCGCAGGGCCGCCCCCCCGGGGCCCTGTCCGGGATCGCGTGTCGGCGCGTTCCGGCACCGCCAGGAGGAGCTCCGGGAGGCGGGCCCCGGGGAGGCCGACGCCTCCCGCTCCTCAGCCTCCGGGGGTCCCCTCCCTGGCGCCGGCCGCTGGGGCCGGGCCAGCCCCGAAAGCTGGGCCCGGGCCCGGGCCTGCTTGCTCAGCCTTCCGTTGCCAGGGGCCTGAGCCTGGGGGCCTCCGCATGGGGAACCCTGAGTCCCGCGCCACGAGTCCCCCCGACCGTCCCGGCGACCACGGCACCTTTCGCGGCTTCGTCCCAGCCGTGGAGTGAGAGATCACTCCGTTCCCCCACAGAGGCCAGCCCCCTCCACGGGCGCCCCGGCCGCCGGCCACGGCGGAGGCGGACGCCCGGCCACGGCGCCTCCATCCACTCTGCTCGGGGAAAACTCCCCGGCGCCGGGGCCGCCGGCCGCGCCCCATCGTCGCGGCTCGTTTTCCGGGTGGCCGCGCCATGCCCCGAGCGAGAAAGGGCCCTGCTCCACGCGGCCCTGGGCGCTGACCAGGGCTGCCCAACGCCGGCCAATTCTCACGAGCCTTCTGCCCAAATCGATCCCGATTTGGGCAGAACGCTCGTGAGAATTGGCCGGAAAACGCCCGGCGAACACACTTCGGGCACCAGAGGGCCGCAGGGCCGCCCCCCCGGGGCCCTGTCCGGGATCGCGTCTCGGCGCGTTCCGGCACCGCCAGGAGGAGCTCCGGGAGGCGGGCCCCGGGGAGGCCGACGCCTCCCGCTCCTCAGCCTCCGGGGGTCCCCTCCCTGGCGCCGGCCGCTGGGGCCGGGCCAGCCCCGAAAGCCGGGCCCGGGCCCGGGCCTGCTTGCTCAGCCTTCCGTTGCCAGGGGCCTGAGCCTGGGGGCCTCCGCATGGGGAACCCTGAGTCCCGCGCCACGAGTCCCCCCGACCGTCCCGGCGACCACGGCACCTTTCGCGGCTTCGTCCCAGCCGTGGAGTGAGAGATCACTCCGTTCCCCCACAGAGGCCAGCCCCCTCCACGGGCGCCCCGGCCGCCCGCCACGGCGGAGGCGGACGCCCGGCCACGGCGCCTCCATCCACTCTGCTCGGGGAAAACTCCCCGGCGCCGGGGCCGCCGGCCGCGCCCCATCGTCGCGGCTCGTTTTCCGCGTGGCCGCGCCATGCCCCGAGCGAGAAAGGGCCCTGCTCCACGCGGCCCTGGGCGCTGACCAGGGCTGCCCAACGCCGGCCAATTCTCACGAGCGTTCTGCCCAAATCGATCCCGATTTGGGCAGAACGCTCGTGAGAATTGGCCGGAAAACGCCCGGCGAACACACTTCGGGCACCAGAGGGCCGCAGGGCCGCCCCCCCGGGGCCCTGTCCGGGATCGCGTCTCGGCGCGTTCCGGCACCGCCAGGAGGAGCTCCGGGAGGCGGGCCCCGGGGAGGCCGACGCCTCCCGCTCCTCAGCCTCCGGGGGTCCCCTCCCTGGCGCCGGCCGCTGGGGCCGGGCCAGCCCCGAAAGCCGGGCCCGGGCCCGGGCCTGCTTGCTCAGCCTTCCGTTGCCAGGGGCCTGAGCCTGGGGGCCTCCGCATGGGGAACCCTGAGTCCCGCGCCACGAGTCCCCCCGACCGTCCCGGCGACCACGGCACCTTTCGCGGCTTCGTCCCAGCCGTGGAGTGAGAGATCACTCCGTTCCCCCACAGAGGCCAGCCCCCTCCACGGGCGCCCCGGCCGCCCGCCACGGCGGAGGCGGACGCCCGGCCACGGCGCCTCCATCCACTCTGCTCGGGGAAAACTCCCCGGCGCCGGGGCCGCCGGCCGCGCCCCATCGTCGCGGCTCGTTTTCCGGGTGGCCGCGCCATGCCCCGAGCGAGAAAGGGCCCTGCTCCACGCGGCCCTGGGCGCTGACCAGGGCTGCCCAACGCCGGCCAATTCTCACGAGCGTTCTGCCCAAATCGATCCCGATTTGGGCAGAACGCTCGTGAGAATTGGCCGGAAAACGCCCGGCGAACACACTTCGGGCACCACAGGGCCGCAGGGCCGCCCCCCCGGCGCCCTGTCCGGGATCGCGTCTCGGCGCGTTCCGGCACCGCCAGGAGGAGCTCCGGGAGGCGGGCCCCGGGGAGGCCGACGCCTCCCGCTCCTCAGCCTCCGGGGGTCCCCTCCCTGGCGCCGGCCGCTGGGGCCGGGCCAGCCCCGAAAGCCGGGCCCGGGCCCGGGCCTGCTTGCTCAGCCTTCCGTTGCCAGGGGCCTGAGCCTGGGGGCCTCCGCATGGGGAACCCTGAGTCCCGCGCCACGAGTCCCCCCGACCGTCCCGGCGACCACGGCACCTTTCGCGGCTTCGTCCCAGCCGTGGAGTGAGAGATCACTCCGTTCCCCCACAGAGGCCAGCCCCCTCCACGGGCGCCCCGGCCGCCCGCCACGGCGGAGGCGGACGCCCGGCCACGGCGCCTCCATCCACTCTGCTCGGGGAAAACTCCCCGGCGCCGGGGCCGCCGGCCGCGCCCCATCGTCGCGGCTCGTTTTCCGGGTGGCCGCGCCATGCCCCGAGCGAGAAAGGGCCCTGCTCCACGCGGCCCTGGGCGCTGACCAGGGCTGCCCAACGCCGGCCAATTCTCACGAGCCTTCTGCCCAAATCGATCCCGATTTGGGCAGAACGCTCGTGAGAATTGGCCGGAAAACGCCCGGCGAACACACTTCGGGCACCAGAGGGCCGCAGGGCCGCCCCCCCGGGGCCCTGTCCGGGATCGCGTCTCGGCGCGTTCCGGCACCGCCAGGAGGAGCTCCGGGAGGCGGGCCCCGGGGAGGCCGACGCCTCCCGCTCCTCAGCCTCCGGGGGTCCCCTCCCTGGCGCCGGCCGCTGGGGCCGGGCCAGCCCCGAAAGCCGGGCCCGGGCCCGGGCCTGCTTGCTCAGCCTTCCGTTGCCAGGGGCCTGAGCCTGGGGGCCTCCGCATGGGGAACCCTGAGTCCCGCGCCACGAGTCCCCCCGACCGTCCCGGCGACCACGGCACCTTTCGCGGCTTCGTCCCAGCCGTGGAGTGAGAGATCACTCCGTTCCCCCACAGAGGCCAGCCCCCTCCACGGGCGCCCCGGCCGCCCGCCACGGCGGAGGCGGACGCCCGGCCACGGCGCCTCCATCCACTCTGCTCGGGGAAAACTCCCCGGCGCCGGGGCCGCCGGCCGCGCCCCATCGTCGCGGCTCGTTTTCCGCGTGGCCGCGCCATGCCCCGAGCGAGAAAGGGCCCTGCTCCACGCGGCCCTGGGCGCTGACCAGGGCTGCCCAACGCCGGCCAATTCTCACGAGCGTTCTGCCCAAATCGATCCCGATTTGGGCAGAAAGCTCGTGAGAATTGGCCGGAAAACGCCCGGCGAACACACTTCGGGCACCAGAGGGCCGCAGGGCCGCCCCCCCGGGGCCCTGTCCGGGATCGCGTCTCGGCGCGTTCCGGCACCGCCAGGAGGAGCTCCGGGAGGCGGGCCCCGGGGAGGCCGACGCCTCCCGCTCCTCAGCCTCCGGGGGTCCCCTCCCTGGCGCCGGCCGCTGGGGCCGGGCCAGCCCCGAAAGCCGGGCCCGGGCCCGGGCCTGCTTGCTCAGCCTTCCGTTGCCAGGGGCCTGAGCCTGGGGGCCTCCGCATGGGGAACCCTGAGTCCCGCGCCACGAGTCCCCCCGACCGTCCCGGCGACCACGGCACCTTTCGCGGCTTCGTCCCAGCCGTGGAGTGAGAGATCACTCCGTTCCCCCACAGAGGCCAGCCCCCTCCACGGGCGCCCCGGCCGCCCGCCACGGCGGAGGCGGACGCCCGGCCACGGCGCCTCCATCCACTCTGCTCGGGGAAAACTCCCCGGCGCCGGGGCCGCCGGCCGCGCCCCATCGTCGCGGCTCGTTTTCCGGGTGGCCGCGCCATGCCCCGAGCGAGAAAGGGCCCTGCTCCACGCGGCCCTGGGCGCTGACCAGGGCTGCCCAACGCCGGCCAATTCTCACGAGCGTTCTGCCCAAATCGATCCCGATTTGGGCAGAACGCTCGTGAGAATTGGCCGGAAAACGCCCGGCGAACACACTTCGGGCACCACAGGGCCGCAGGGCCGCCCCCCCGGCGCCCTGTCCGGGATCGCGTCTCGGCGCGTTCCGGCACCGCCAGGAGGAGCTCCGGGAGGCGGGCCCCGGGGAGGCCGAC
The DNA here is from genome assembly GCF_922984935.1 of Meles meles. Classification (NCBI taxonomy): domain Eukaryota; kingdom Metazoa; phylum Chordata; class Mammalia; order Carnivora; family Mustelidae; genus Meles; species Meles meles. The sequence goes on from NW_025721130.1 coordinate 251,704, forward strand.
GCCTCCCGCTCCTCAGCCTCCGGGGGTCCCCTCCCTGGCGCCGGCCGCTGGGGCCGGGCCAGCCCCGAAAGCCGGGCCCGGGCCCGGGCCTGCTTGCTCAGCCTTCCGTTGCCAGGGGCCTGAGCCTGGGGGCCTCCGCATGGGGAACCCTGAGTCCCGCGCCACGAGTCCCCCCGACCGTCCCGGCGACCACGGCACCTTTCGCGGCTTCGTCCCAGCCGTGGAGTGAGAGATCACTCCGTTCCCCCACAGAGGCCAGCCCCCTCCACGGGCGCCCCGGCCGCCCGCCACGGCGGAGGCGGACGCCCGGCCACGGCGCCTCCATCCACTCTGCTCGGGGAAAACTCCCCGGCGCCGGGGCCGCCGGCCGCGCCCCATCGTCGCGGCTCGTTTTCCGGGTGGCCGCGCCATGCCCCGAGCGAGAAAGGGCCCTGCTCCACGCGGCCCTGGGCGCTGACCAGGGCTGCCCAACGCCGGCCAATTCTCACGAGCGTTCTGCCCAAATCGATCCCGATTTGGGCAGAACGCTCGTGAGAATTGGCCGGAAAACGCCCGGCGAACACACTTCGGGCACCAGAGGGCCGCAGGGCCGCCCCCCCGGGGCCCTGTCCGGGATCGCGTCTCGGCGCGTTCCGGCACCGCCAGGAGGAGCTCCGGGAGGCGGGCCCCGGGGAGGCCGACGCCTCCCGCTCCTCAGCCTCCGGGGGTCCCCTCCCTGGCGCCGGCCGCTGGGGCCGGGCCAGCCCCGAAAGCCGGGCCCGGGCCCGGGCCTGCTTGCTCAGCCTTCCGTTGCCAGGGGCCTGAGCCTGGGGGCCTCCGCATGGGGAACCCTGAGTCCCGCGCCACGAGTCCCCCCGACCGTCCCGGCGACCACGGCACCTTTCGCGGCTTCGTCCCAGCCGTGGAGTGAGAGATCACTCCGTTCCCCCACAGAGGCCAGCCCCCTCCACGGGCGCCCCGGCCGCCCGCCACGGCGGAGGCGGACGCCCGGCCACGGCGCCTCCATCCACTCTGCTCGGGGAAAACTCCCCGGCGCCGGGGCCGCCGGCCGCGCCCCATCGTCGCGGTTCGTTTTCCGGGTGGCCGCGCCATGCCCCGAGCGAGAAAGGGCCCTGCTCCACGCGGCCCTGGGCGCTGACCAGGGCTGCCCAACGCCGGCCAATTCTCACGAGCGTTCTGCCCAAATCGATCCCGATTTGGGCAGAACGCTCGTGAGAATTGGCCGGAAAACGCCCGGCGAACACACTTCGGGCACCACAGGGCCGCAGGGCCGCCCCCCCGGGGCCCTGTCCGGGATCGCGTCTCGGCGCGTTCCGGCACCGCCAGGAGGAGCTCCGGGAGGCGGGCCCCGGGGAGGCCGACGCCTCCCGCTCCTCAGCCTCCGGGGGTCCCCTCCCTGGCGCCGGCCGCTGGGGCCGGGCCAGCCCCGAAAGCCGGGCCCGGGCCCGGGCCTGCTTGCTCAGCCTTCCGTTGCCAGGGGCCTGAGCCTGGGGGCCTCCGCATGGGGAACACTGAGTCCCGCGCCACGAGTCCCCCCGACCGTCCCGGCGACCACGGCACCTTTCGCGGCTTCGTCCCAGCCGTGGAGTGAGAGATCACTCCGTTCCCCCACAGAGGCCAGCCCCCTCCACGGGCGCCCCGGCCGCCCGCCACGGCGGAGGCGGACGCCCGGCCACGGCGCCTCCATCCACTCTGCTCGGGGAAAACTCCCCGGCGCCGGGGCCGCCGGCCGCGCCCCATCGTCGCGGCTCGTTTTCCGGGTGGCCGCGCCATGCCCCGAGCGAGAAAGGGCCCTGCTCCACGCGGCCCTGGGCGCTGACCAGGGCTGCCCAACGCCGGCCAATTCTCACGAGCGTTCTGCCCAAATCGATCCCGATTTGGGCAGAACGCTCGTGAGAATTGGCCGGAAAACGCCCGGCGAACACACTTCGGGCACCAGAGGGCCGCAGGGCCGCCCCCCCGGGGCCCTGTCCGGGATCGCGTCTCGGCGCGTTCCGGCACCGCCAGGAGGAGCTCCGGGAGGCGGGCCCCGGGGAGGCCGACGCCTCCCGCTCCTCAGCCTCCGGGGGTCCCCTCCCTGGCGCCGGCCGCTGGGGCCGGGCCAGCCCCGAAAGCCGGGCCCGGGCCCGGGCCTGCTTGCTCAGCCTTCCGTTGCCAGGGGCCTGAGCCTGGGGGCCTCCGCATGGGGAACCCTGAGTCCCGCGCCACGAGTCCCCCCGACCGTCCCGGCGACCACGGCACCTTTCGCGGCTTCGTCCCAGCCGTGGAGTGAGAGATCACTCCGTTCCCCCACAGAGGCCAGCCCCCTCCACGGGCGCCCCGGCCGCCCGCCACGGCGGAGGCGGACGCCCGGCCACGGCGCCTCCATCCACTCTGCTCGGGGAAAACTCCCCGGCGCCGGGGCCGCCGGCCGCGCCCCATCGTCGCGGCTCGTTTTCCGGGTGGCCGCGCCATGCCCCGAGCGAGAAAGGGCCCTGCTCCACGCGGCCCTGGGCGCTGACCAGGGCTGCCCAACGCCGGCCAATTCTCACGAGCGTTCTGCCCAAATCGATCCCGATTTGGGCAGAACGCTCGTGAGAATTGGCCGGAAAACGCCCGGCGAACACACTTCGGGCACCAGAGGGCCGCAGGGCCGCCCCCCCGGGGCCCTGTCCGGGATCGCGTCTCGGCGCGTTCCGGCACCGCCAGGAGGAGCTCCGGGAGGCGGGCCCCGGGGAGGCCGACGCCTCCCGCTCCTCAGCCTCCGGGGGTCCCCTCCCTGGCGCCGGCCGCTGGGGCCGGGCCAGCCCCGAAAGCCGGGCCCGGGCCCGGGCCTGCTTGCTCAGCCTTCCGTTGCCAGGGGCCTGAGCCTGGGGGCCTCCGCATGGGGAACCCTGAGTCCCGCGCCACGAGTCCCCCCGACCGTCCCGGCGACCACGGCACCTTTCGCGGCTTCGTCCCAGCCGTGGAGTGAGAGATCACTCCGTTCCCCCACAGAGGCCAGCCCCCTCCACGGGCGCCCCGGCCGCCCGCCACGGCGGAGGCGGACGCCCGGCCACGGCGCCTCCATCCACTCTGCTCGGGGAAAACTCCCCGGCGCCGGGGCCGCCGGCCGCGCCCCATCGTCGCGGCTCGTTTTCCGGGTGGCGGCGCCATGCCCCGAGCGAGAAAGGGCCCTGCTCCACGCGGCCCTGGGCGCTGACCAGGGCTGCCCAACGCCGGCCAATTCTCACGAGCCTTCTGCCCAAATCGATCCCGATTTGGGCAGAACGCTCGTGAGAATTGGCCGGAAAACGCCCGGCGAACACACTTCGGGCACCAGAGGGCCGCAGGGCCGCCCCCCCGGGGCCCTGTCCGGGATCGCGTGTCGGCGCGTTCCGGCACCGCCAGGAGGAGCTCCGGGAGGCGGGCCCCGGGGAGGCCGACGCCTCCCGCTCCTCAGCCTCCGGGGGTCCCCTCCCTGGCGCCGGCCGCTGGGGCCGGGCCAGCCCCGAAAGCCGGGCCCGGGCCCGGGCCTGCTTGCTCAGCCTTCCGTTGCCAGGGGCCTGAGCCTGGGGGCCTCCGCATGGGGAACCCTGAGTCCCGCGCCACGAGTCCCCCCGACCGTCCCGGCGACCACGGCACCTTTCGCGGCTTCGTCCCAGCCGTGGAGTGAGAGATCACTCCGTTCCCCCACAGAGGCCAGCCCCCTCCACGGGCGCCCCGGCCGCCCGCCACGGCGGAGGCGGACGCCCGGCCACGGCGCCTCCATCCACTCTGCTCGGGGAAAACTCCCCGGCGCCGGGGCCGCCGGCCGCGCCCCATCGTCGCGGCTCCTTTTCCGGGTGGCCGCGCCATGCCCCGAGCGAGAAAGGGCCCTGCTCCACGCGGCCCTGGGCGCTGACCAGGGCTGCCCAACGCCGGCCAATTCTCACGAGCGTTCTGCCCAAATCGATCCCGATTTGGGCAGAACGCTCGTGAGAATTGGCCGGAAAACGCCCGGCGAACACACTTCGGGCACCAGAGGGCCGCAGGGCCGCCCCCCCGGGGCCCTGTCCGGGATCGCGTCTCGGCGCGTTCCGGCACCGCCAGGAGGAGCTCCGGGAGGCGGGCCCCGGGGAGGCCGACGCCTCCCGCTCCTCAGCCTCCGGGGGTCCCCTCCCTGGCGCCGGCCGCTGGGGCCGGGCCAGCCCCGAAAGCCGGGCCCGGGCCCGGGCCTGCTTGCTCAGCCTTCCGTTGCCAGGGGCCTGAGCCTGGGGGCCTCCGCATGGGGAACACTGAGTCCCGCGCCACGAGTCCCCCCGACCGTCCCGGCGACCACGGCACCTTTCGCGGCTTCGTCCCAGCCGTGGAGTGAGAGATCACTCCGTTCCCCCACAGAGGCCAGCCCCCTCCACGGGCGCCCCGGCCGCCCGCCACGGCGGAGGCGGACGCCCGGCCACGGCGCCTCCATCCACTCTGCTCGGGGAAAACTCCCCGGCGCCGGGGCCGCCGGCCGCGCCCCATCGTCGCGGCTCCTTTTCCGGGTGGCCGCGCCATGCCCCGAGCGAGAAAGGGCCCTGCTCCACGCGGCCCTGGGCGCTGACCAGGGCTGCCCAACGCCGGCCAATTCTCACGAGCGTTCTGCCCAAATCGATCCCGATTTGGGCAGAACGCTCGTGAGAATTGGCCGGAAAACGCCCGGCGAACACACTTCGGGCACCACAGGGCCGCAGGGCCGCCCCCCCGGGGCCCTGTCCGGGATCGCGTCTCGGCGCGTTCCGGCACCGCCAGGAGGAGCTCCGGGAGGCGGGCCCCGGGGAGGCCGACGCCTCCCGCTCCTCAGCCTCCGGGGGTCCCCTCCCTGGCGCCGGCCGCTGGGGCCGGGCCAGCCCCGAAAGCCGGGCCCGGGCCCGGGCCTGCTTGCTCAGCCTTCCGTTGCCAGGGGCCTGAGCCTGGGGGCCTCCGCATGGGGAACACTGAGTCCCGCGCCACGAGTCCCCCCGACCGTCCCGGCGACCACGGCACCTTTCGCGGCTTCGTCCCAGCCGTGGAGTGAGAGATCACTCCGTTCCCCCACAGAGGCCAGCCCCCTCCACGGGCGCCCCGGCCGCCCGCCACGGCGGAGGCGGACGCCCGGCCACGGCGCCTCCATCCACTCTGCTCGGGGAAAACTCCCCGGCGCCGGGGCCGCCGGCCGCGCCACATCGTCGCGGCTCGTTTTCCGGGTGGCCGCGCCATGCCCCGAGCGAGAAAGGGCCCTGCTCCACGCGGCCCTGGGCGCTGACCAGGGCTGCCCAACGCCGGCCAATTCTCACGAGCGTTCTGCCCAAATCGATCCCGATTTGGGCAGAACGCTCGTGAGAATTGGCCGGAAAACGCCCGGCGAACACACTTCGGGCACCACAGGGCCGCAGGGCCGCCCCCCCGGGGCCCTGTCCGGGATCGCGTCTCGGCGCGTTCCGGCACCGCCAGGAGGAGCTCCGGGAGGCGGGCCCCGGGGAGGCCGACGCTTCCCGCTCCTCAGCCTCCGGCGGTCCCCTCCCTGGCGCCGGCCGCTGGGGCCGGGCCAGCCCCGAAAGCCGGGCCCGGGCCCGGGCCTGCTTGCTCAGCCTTCCGTTGCCAGGGGCCTGAGCCTGGGGGCCTCCGCATGGGGAACCCTGAGTCCCGCGCCACGAGTCCCCCCGACCGTCCCGGCGACCACGGCACCTTTCGCGGCTTCGTCCCAGCCGTGGAGTGAGAGATCACTCCGTTCCCCCACAGAGGCCAGCCCCCTCCACGGGCGCCCGGGCCGCCCGCCACGGCGGAGGCGGACGCCCGGCCACGGCGCCTCCATCCACTCTGCTCGGGGAAAACTCCCCGGCGCCGGGGCCGCCGGCCGCGCCCCATCGTCGCGGCTCGTTTTCCGGGTGGCCGCGCCATGCCCCGAGCGAGAAAGGGCCCTGCTCCACGCGGCCCTGGGCGCTGACCAGGGCTGCCCAACGCCGGCCAATTCTCACGAGCCTTCTGCCCAAATCGATCCCGATTTGGGCAGAACGCTCGTGAGAATTGGCCGGAAAACGCCCGGCGAACACACTTCGGGCACATGAGGGCCGCAGGGCCGCCCCCCCGGGGCCCTGTCCGGGATCGCGTCTCGGCGCGTTCCGGCACCGCCAGGAGGAGCTCCGGGAGGCGGGCCCCGGGGAGGCCGACGCCTCCCGCTCCTCAGCCTCCGGGGGTCCCCTCCCTGGCGCCGGCCGCTGGGGCCGGGCCAGCCCCGAAAGCCGGGCCCGGGCCCGGGCCTGCTTGCTCAGCCTTCCGTTGCCAGGGGCCTGAGCCTGGGGGCCTCCGCATGGGGAACACTGAGTCCCGCGCCACGAGTCCCCCCGACCGTCCCGGCGACCACGGCACCTTTCGCGGCTTCGTCCCAGCCGTGGAGTGAGAGATCACTCCGTTCCCCCACAGAGGCCAGCCCCCTCCACGGGCGCCCCGGCCGCCCGCCACGGCGGAGGCGGACGCCCGGCCACGGCGCCTCCATCCACTCTGCTCGGGGAAAACTCCCCGGCGCCGGGGCCGCCGGCCGCGCCCCATCGTCGCGGCTCGTTTTCCGGGTGGCCGCGCCATGCCCCGAGCGAGAAAGGGCCCTGCTCCACGCGGCCCTGGGCGCTGACCAGGGCTGCCCAACGCCGGCCAATTCTCACGAGCCTTCTGCCCAAATCGATCCCGATTTGGGCAGAACGCTCGTGAGAATTGGCCGGAAAACGCCCGGCGAACACACTTCGGGCACCAGAGGGCCGCAGGGCCGCCCCCCCGGGGCCCTGTCCGGGATCGCGTCTCGGCGCGTTCCGGCACCGCCAGGAGGAGCTCCGGGAGGCGGGCCCCGGGGAGGCCGACGCCTCCCGCTCCTCAGCCTCCGGGGGTCCCCTCCCTGGCGCCGGCCGCTGGGGCCGGGCCAGCCCCGAAAGCCGGGCCCGGGCCCGGGCCTGCTTGCTCAGCCTTCCGTTGCCAGGGGCCTGAGCCTGGGGGCCTCCGCATGGGGAACCCTGAGTCCCGCGCCACGAGTCCCCCCGACCGTCCCGGCGACCACGGCACCTTTCGCGGCTTCGTCCCAGCCGTGGAGTGAGAGATCACTCCGTTCCCCCACAGAGGCCAGCCCCCTCCACGGGAGCCCCGGCCGCCCGCCACGGCGGAGGCGGACGCCCGGCCACGGCGCCTCCATCCACTCTGCTCGGGGAAAACTCCCCGGCGCCGGGGCCGCCGGCCGCGACCCATCGTCGCGGCTCGTTTTCCGGGTGGCCGCGCCATGCCCCGAGCGAGAAAGGGCCCTGCTCCACGCGGCCCTGGGCGCTGACCAGGGCTGCCCAACGCCGGCCAATTCTCACGAGCGTTCTGCCCAAATCGATCCCGATTTGGGCAGAACGCTCGTGAGAATTGGCCGGAAAACGCCCGGCGAACACACTTCGGGCACCAGAGGGCCGCAGGGCCGCCCCCCCGGGGACCTGTCCGGGATCGCGTCTCGGCGCGTTCCGGCACCGCCAGGAGGAGCTCCGGGAGGCGGGCCCCGGGGAGGCCGACGCCTCCCGCTCCTCAGCCTCCGGGGGTCCCCTCCCTGGCGCCGGCCGCTGGGGCCGGGCCAGCCCCGAAAGCCGGGCCCGGGCCCGTGCCTGCTTGCTCAGCCTTCCGTTGCCAGGGGCCTGAGCCTGGGGGCCTCCGCATGGGGAACCCTGAGTCCCGCGCCACGAGTCCCCCCGACCGTCCCGGCGACCACGGCACCTTTCGCGGCTTCGTCCCAGCCGTGGAGTGAGAGATCACTCCGTTCCCCCACAGAGGCCAGCCCCCTCCACGGGCGCCCCGGCCGCCCGCCACGGCGAAGGCGGACGCCCGGCCACGGCGCCTCCATCCACTCTGCTCGGGGAAAACTCCCCGGCGCCGGGGCCGCCGGCCGCGCCCCATCGTCGCGGCTCGTTTTCCGGGTGGCCGCGCCATGCCCCGAGCGAGAAAGGGCCCTGCTCCACGCGGCCCTGGGCGCTGACCAGGGCTGCCCAACGCCGGCCAATTCTCACGAGCGTTCTGCCCAAATCGATCCCGATTTGGGCAGAACGCTCGTGAGAATTGGCCGGAAAACGCCCGGCGAACACACTTCGGGCACCAGAGGGCCGCAGGGCCGCCCCCCCGGGGCCCTGTCCGGGATCGCGTCTCGGCGCGTTCCGGCACCGCCAGGAGGAGCTCCGGGAGGCGGGCCCCGGGGAGGCCGACGCCTCCCGCTCCTCAGCCTCCGGGGGTCCCCTCCCTGGCGCCGGCCGCTGGGGCCGGGCCAGCCCCGAAAGCCGGGCCCGGGCCCGGGCCTGCTTGCTCAGCCTTCCGTGGCCAGGGGCCTGAGCCTGGGGGCCTCCGCATGGGGAACCCTGAGTCCCGCGCCACGAGTCCCCCCGACCGTCCCGGCGACCACGGCACCTTTCGCGGCTTCGTCCCAGCCGTGGAGTGAGAGATCACTCCGTTCCCCCACAGAGGCCAGCCCCCTCCACGGGCGCCCCGGCCGCCCGCCACGGCGGAGGCGGACGCCCGGCCACGGCGCCTCCATCCACTCTGCTCGGGGAAAACTCCCCGGCGCCGGGGCCGCCGGCCGCGCCCCATCGTCGCGGCTCCTTTTCCGGGTGGCCGCGCCATGCCCCGAGCGAGAAAGGGCCCTGCTCCACGCGGCCCTGGGCGCTGACCAGGGCTGCCCAACGCCGGCCAATTCTCACGAGCGTTCTGCCCAAATCGATCCCGATTTGGGCAGAACGCTCGTGAGAATTGGCCGGAAAACGCCCGGCGAACACACTTCGGGCACCAGAGGGCCGCAGGGCCGCCCCCCCGGGGCCCTGTCCGGGATCGCGTCTCGGCGCGTTCCGGCACCGCCAGGAGGAGCTCCGGGAGGCGGGCCCCGGGGAGGCCGACGCCTCCCGCTCCTCAGCCTCCGGGGGTCCCCTCCCTGGCGCCGGCCGCTGGGGCCGGGCCAGCCCCGAAAGCCGGGCCCGGGCCCGGGCCTGCTTGCTCAGCCTTCCGTTGCCAGGGGCCTGAGCCTGGGGGCCTCCGCATGGGGAACCCTGAGTCCCGCGCCACGAGTCCCCCCGACCGTCCCGGCGACCACGGCACCTTTCGCGGCTTCGTCCCAGCCGTGGAGTGAGAGATCACTCCGTTCCCCCACAGAGGCCAGCCCCCTCCACGGGCGCCCCGGCCGCCCGCCACGGCGGAGGCGGACGCCCGGCCACGGCGCCTCCATCCACTCTGCTCGGGGAAAACTCCCCGGCGCCGGGGCCGCCGGCCGCGCCCCATCGTCGCGGCTCGTTTTCCGGGTGGCCGCGCCATGCCCCGAGCGAGAAAGGGCCCTGCACCACGCGGCCCTGGGCGCTGACCAGGGCTGCCCAACGCCGGCCAATTCTCACGAGCCTTCTGCCCAATCGATCCCGATTTGGGCAGAACGCTCGTGAGAATTGGCCGGAAAAAGCCCAGCGAACACACTTCGGGCACCAGAGGGCCGCAGGGCCGCCCCCCCGGGGCCCTGTCCGGGATCGCGTGTCGGCGCGTTCCGGCACCGCCAGGAGGAGCTCCGGGAGGCGGGCCCCGGGGAGGCCGACGCCTCCCGCTCCTCAGCCTCCGGGGGTCCCCTCCCTGGCGCCGGCCGCTGGGGCCGGGCCAGCCCCGAAAGCCGGGCCCGGGCCCGGGCCTGCTTGCTCAGCCTTCCGTTGCCAGGGGCCTGAGCCTGGGGGCCTCCGCATGGGGAACCCTGAGTCCCGCGCCACGAGTCCCCCCGACCGTCCCGGCGACCACGGCACCTTTCGCGGCTTCGTCCCAGCCGTGGAGTGAGAGATCACTCCGTTCCCCCACAGAGGCCAGCCCCCTCCACGGGCGCCCCGGCCGCCGGCCACGGCGGAGGCGGACGCCCGGCCACGGCGCCTCCATCCACTCTGCTCGGGGAAAACTCCCCGGCGCCGGGGCCGCCGCCCGCGCCCCATCGTCGCGGCTCGTTTTCCGGGTGGCCGCGCCATGCCCCGAGCGAGAAAGGGCCCTGCTCCACGCGGCCCTGGGCGCTGACCAGGGCTGCCCAACGCCGGCCAATTCTCACGAGCGTTCTGCCCAAATCGATCCCGATTTGGGCAGAACGCTCGTGAGAATTGGCCGGAAAACGCCCGGCGAACACACTTCGGGCAGCAGAGGGCCGCAGGGCCGCCCCCCCGGGGCCCTGTCCGGGATCGCGTGTCGGCGCGTTCCGGCACCGCCAGGAGGAGCTCCGGGAGGCGGGCCCCGGGGAGGCCGACGCCTCCCGCTCCTCAGCCTCCGGGGGTCCCCTCCCTGGCGCCGGCCGCTGGGGCCGGGCCAGCCCCGAAAGCCGGGCCCGGGCCCGGGCCTGCTTGCTCAGCCTTCCGTTGCCAGGGGCCTGAGCCTGGGGGCCTCCGCATGGGGAACCCTGAGTCCCGCGCCACGAGTCCCCCCGACCGTCCCGGCGACCACGGCACCTTTCGCGGCTTCGTCCCAGCCGTGGAGTGAGAGATCACTCCGTTCCCCCACAGAGGCCAGCCCCCTCCATGGGCGCCCCGGCCGCCCGCCACGGCGGAGGCGGACGCCCGGCCACGGCGCCTCCATCCACTCTGCTCGGGGAAAACTCCCCGGCGCCGGGGCCGCCGGCCGCGCCCCATCGTCGCGGCTCGTTTTCCGGGTGGCCGCGCCATGCCCCGAGCGAGAAAGGGCCCTGCTCCACGCGGCCCTGGGCGCTGACCAGGGCTGCCCAACGCCGGCCAATTCTCACGAGCGTTCTGCCCAAATCGATCCCGATTTGGGCAGAACGCTCGTGAGAATTGGCCGGAAAACGCCCGGCGAACACACTTCGGGCACCAGAGGGCCGCAGGGCTGCCCCCCCGGGGCCCTGTCCGGGATCGCGTCTCGGCGCGTTCCGGCACCGCCAGGAGGAGCTCCGGGAGGCGGGCCCCGGGGAGGCCGACGCCTCCCGCTCCTCAGCCTCCGGGGGTCCCCTCCCTGGCGCCGGCCGCTGGGGCCGGGCCAGCCCCGAAAGCCGGGCCCGGGCCCGGGCCTGCTTGCTCAGCCTTCCGTTGCCAGGGGCCTGAGCCTGGGGGCCTCCGCATGGGGAACCCTGAGTCCCGCGCCACGAGTCCCCCCGACCGTCCCGGCGACCACGGCACCTTTCGCGGCTTCGTCCCAGCCGTGGAGTGAGAGATCACTCCGTTCCCCCACAGAGGCCAGCCCCCTCCACGGGCGCCCCGGCCGCCCAGCACGGCGGAGGCGGACGCCCGGCCACGGCGCCTCCATCCACTCTGCTCGGGGAAAACTCCCCGGCGCCGGGGCCGCCGGCCGCGCCCCATCGTCGCGGCTCGTTTTCCGGGTGGCCGCGCCATGCCCCGAGCGAGAAAGGGCCCTGCTCCACGCGGCCCTGGGCGCTGACCAGGGCTCCCCAACGCCGGCCAATTCTCACGAGCCTTCTGCCCAAATCGATCCCGATTTGGGCAGAACGCTCGTGAGAATTGGCCGGAAAACGCCCGGCGAAAACAGTTCGGGCACCAGAGGGCCGCAGGGCCGCCCCCCCGGGGCCCTGTCCGGGATCGCGTGTCGGCGCGTTCCGGCACCGCCAGGAGGAGCTCCGGGAGGCGGGCCCCGGGGAGGCCGACGCCTCCCGCTCCTCAGCCTCCGGGGGTCCCCTCCCTGGCGCCGGCCGCTGGGGCCGGGCCAGCCCCGAAAGCCGGGCCCGGGCCCGGGCCTGCTTGCTCAGCCTTCCGTTGCCAGGGGCCTGAGCCTGGGGGCCTCCGCATGGGGAACCCTGAGTCCCGCGCCACGAGTCCCCCCGACCGTCCCGGCGACCACGGCACCTTTCGCGGCTTCGTCCCAGCCGTGGAGTGAGAGATCACTCCGTTCCCCCACAGAGGCCAGCCCCCTCCACGGGCGCCCCGGCCGCCCGCCACGGCGGAGGCGGACGCCCGGCCACGGCGCCTCCATCCACTCTGCTCGGGGAAAACTCCCCGGCGCCGGGGCCGCCGGCCGCGCCCCATCGTCGCGGCTCGTTTTCCGGGTGGCCGCGCCATGCCCCGAGCGAGAAAGGGCCCTGCTCCACGCGGCCCTGGGCGCTGACCAGGGCTGCCCAACGCCGGCCAATTCTCACGAGCGTTCTGCCCAAATCGATCCCGATTTGGGCAGAACGCTCGTGAGAATTGGCCGGAAAACGCCCGGCGAACACACTTCGGGCACCAGAGGGCCGCAGGGCCGCCCCCCCGGGGCCCTGTCCGGGATCGCGTCTCGGCGCGTTCCGGCACCGCCAGGAGGAGCTCCGGGAGGCGGGCCCCGGGGAGGCCGACGCCTCCCGCTCCTCAGCCTCCGGGGGTCCCCTCCCTGGCGCCGGCCGCTGGGGCCGGGCCAGCCCCGAAAGCCGGGCCCGGGCCCGGGCCTGCTTGCTCAGCCTTCCGTTGCCAGGGGCCTGAGCCTGGGGGCCTCCGCATGGGGAACCCTGAGTCCCGCGCCACGAGTCCCCCCGACCGTCCCGGCGACCACGGCACCTTTCGCGGCTTCGTCCCAGCCGTGGAGTGAGAGATCACTCCGTTCCCCCACAGAGGCCAGCCCCCTCCACGGGCGCCCCGGCCGCCCGCCACGGCGGAGGCGGACGCCCGGCCACGGCGCCTCCATCCACTCTGCTCGGGGAAAACTCCCCGGCGCCGGGGCCGCCGGCCGCGCCCCATCGTCGCGGCTCGTTTTCCGGGTGGCCGCGCCATGCCCCGAGCGAGAAAGGGCCCTGCTCCACGCGGCCCTGGGCGCTGACCAGGGCTGCCCAACGCCGGCCAATTCTCACGAGCGTTCTGCCCAAATCGATCCCGATTTGGGCAGAACGCTCGTGAGAATTGGCCGGAAAACGCCCGGCGAACACACTTCGGGCACCAGAGGGCCGCAGGGCCGCCCCCCCGGGGCCCTGTCCGGGATCGCGTCTCGGCGCGTTCCGGCACCGCCAGGAGGAGCTCCGGGAGGCGGGCCCCGGGGAGGCCGACGCCTCCCGCTCCTCAGCCTCCGGGGGTCCCCTCCCTGGCGCCGGCCGCTGGGGCCGGGCCAGCCCCGAAAGCCGGGCCCGGGCCCGGGCCTGCTTGCTCAGCCTTCCGTTGCCAGGGGCCTGAGCCTGGGGGCCTCCGCATGGGGAACCCTGAGTCCCGCGCCACGAGTCCCCCCGACCGTCCCGGCGACCACGGCACCTTTCGCGGCTTCGTCCCAGCCGTGGAGTGAGAGATCACTCCGTTCCCCCACAGAGGCCAGCCCCCTCCACGGGCGCCCCGGCCGCCCGCCACGGCGGAGGCGGACGCCCGGCCACGGCGCCTCCATCCACTCTGCTCGGGGAAAACTCCCCGGCGCCGGGGCCGCCGGCCGCGCCCCATCGTCGCGGCTCGTTTTCCGGGTGGCCGCGCCATGCCCCGAGCGAGAAAGGGCCCTGCTCCACGCGGCCCTGGGCGCTGACCAGGGCTGCCCAACGCCGGCCAATTCTCACGAGCGTTCTGCCCAAATCGATCCCGATTTGGGCAGAACGCTCGTGAGAATTGGCCGGAAAACGCCCGGCGAACACACTTCGGGCACATGAGGGCCGCAGGGCCGCCCCCCCGGGGCCCTGTCCGGGATCGCGTCTCGGCGCGTTCCGGCACCGCCAGGAGGAGCTCCGGGAGGCGGGCCCCGGGGAGGCCGACGCCTCCCGCTCCTCAGCCTCCGGGGGTCCCCTCCCTGGCGCCGGCCGCTGGGGCCGGGCCAGCCCCGAAAGCCGGGCCCGGGCCCGGGCCTGCTTGCTCAGCCTTCCGTGGCCAGGGGCCTGAGCCTGGGGGCCTCCGCATGGGGAACCCTGAGTCCCGCGCCACGAGTCCCCCCGCCGTCCCGGCGACCACGGCACCTTTCGCGGCTTCGTCCCAGCCGTGGAGTGAGAGATCACTCCGTTCCCCCACAGAGGCCAGCCCCCTCCACGGGCGCCCCGGCCGCCCGCCACGGCGGAGGCGGACGCCCGGCCACGGCGCCTCCATCCACTCTGCTCGGGGAAAACTCCCCGGCGCCGGGGCCGCCGGCCGCGCCCCATCGTCGCGGCTCGTTTTCCGGGTGGCCGCGCCATGCCCCGAGCGAGAAAGGGCCCTGCTCCACGCGGCCCTGGGCGCTGACCAGGGCTGCCCAACGCCGGCCAATTCTCACGAGCCTTCTGCCCAAATCGATCCCGATTTGGGCAGAACGCTCGTGAGAATTGGCCGGAAAACGCCCGGCGAACACACTTCGGGCACCAGAGGGCCGCAGGGCCGCCCCCCCGGGGCCCTGTCCGGGATCGCGTCTCGGCGCGTTCCGGCACCGCCAGGAGGAGCTCCGGGAGGCGGGCCCCGGGGAGGCCGACGCCTCCCGCTCCTCAGCCTCCGGGGGTCCCCTCCCTGGCGCCGGCCGCTGGGGCCGGGCCAGCCCCGAAAGCCGGGCCCGGGCCCGGGCCTGCTTGCTCAGCCTTCCGTTGCCAGGGGCCTGAGCCTGGGGGCCTCCGCATGGGGAACCCTGAGTCCCGCGCCACGAGTCCCCCCGACCGTCCCGGCGACCACGGCACCTTTCGCGGCTTCGTCCCAGCCGTGGAGTGAGAGATCACTCCGTTCCCCCACAGAGGCCAGCCCCCTCCACGGGAGCCCCGGCCGCCCGCCACGGCGGAGGCGGACGCCCGGCCACGGCGCCTCCATCCACTCTGCTCGGGGAAAACTCCCCGGCGCCGGGGCCGCCGGCCGCGCCCCATCGTCGCGGCTCGTTTTCCGGGTGGCCGCGCCATGCCCCGAGCGAGAAAGGGCCCTGCTCCACGCGGCCCTGGGCGCTGACCAGGGCTGCCCAACGCCGGCCAATTCTCACGAGCGTTCTGCCCAAATCGATCCCGATTTGGGCAGAACGCTCGTGAGAATTGGCCGGAAAACGCCCGGCGAACACACTTCGGGCACCAGAGGGACGCAGGGCCGCCCCCCCGGGGACCTGTCCGGGATCGCGTCTCGGCGCGTTCCGGCACCGCCAGGAGGAGCTCCGGGAGGCGGGCCCCGGGGAGGCCGACGCCTCCCGCTCCTCAGCCTCCGGGGGTCCCCTCCCTGGCGCCGGCCGCTGGGGCCGGGCCAGCCCCGAAAGCCGGGCCCGGGCCCGTGCCTGCTTGCTCATCCTTCCGTTGCCAGGGGCCTGAGCCTGGGGGCCTCCGCATGGGGAACCCTGAGTCCCGCGCCACGAGTCCCCCCGACCGTCCCGGCGACCACGGCACCTTTCGCGGCTTCGTCCCAGCCGTGGAGTGAGAGATCACTCCGTTCCCCCACAGAGGCCAGCCCCCTCCACGGGCGCCCCGGCCGCCCGCCACGGCGGAGGCGGACGCCCGGCCACGGCGCCTCCATCCACTCTGCTCGGGGAAAACTCCCCGGCGCCGGGGCCGCCGGCCGCGCCCCATCGTCGCGGCTCGTTTTCCGGGTGGCCGCGCCATGCCCCGAGCGAGAAAGGGCCCTGCTCCACGCGGCCCTGGGCGCTGACCAGGGCTGCCCAACGCCGGCCAATTCTCACGAGCGTTCTGCCCAAATCGATCCCGATTTGGGCAGAACGCTCGTGAGAATTGGCCGGAAAACGCCCGGCGAACACACTTCGGGCACCAGAGGGCCGCAGGGCCGCCCCCCCGGGGCCCTGTCCGGGATCGCGTCTCGGCGCGTTCCGGCACCGCCAGGAGGAGCTCCGGGAGGCGGGCCCCGGGGAGGCCGACGCCTCCCGCTCCTCAGCCTCCGGGGGTCCCCTCCCTGGCGCCGGCCGCTGGGGCCGGGCCAGCCCCGAAAGCCGGGCCCGGGCCCGGGCCTGCTTGCTCAGCCTTCCGTTGCCAGGGGCCTGAGCCTGGGGGCCTCCGCATGGGGAACCCTGAGTCCCGCGCCACGAGTCCCCCCGACCGTCCCGGCGACCACGGCACCTTTCGCGGCTTCGTCCCAGCCGTGGAGTGAGAGATCACTCCGTTCCCCCACAGAGGCCAGCCCCCTCCACGGGCGCCCCGGCCGCCCGCCACGGCGGAGGCGGACGCCCGGCCTCGGCGCCTCCATCCACTCTGCTCGGGGAAAACTCCCCGGCGCCGGGGCCGCCGGCCGCGCCCCATCGTCGCGGCTCGTTTTCCGGGTGGCCGCGCCATGCCCCGAGCGAGAAAGGGCCCTGCTCCACGCGGCCCTGGGCGCTGACCAGGGCTGCCCAACGCCGGCCAATTCTCACGAGCGTTCTGCCCAAATCGATCCCGATTTGGGCAGAACGCTCGTGAGAATTGGCCGGAAAACGCCCGGCGAACACACTTCGGGCACCAGAGGGCCGCAGGGCCGCCCCCCCGGGGCCCTGTCCGGGATCGCGTCTCGGCGCGTTCCGGCACCGCCAGGAGGAGCTCCGGGAGGCGGGCCCCGGGGAGGCCGACGCCTCCCGCTCCTCAGCCTCCGGGGGTCCCCTCCCTGGCGCCGGCCGCTGGGGCCGGGCCAGCCCCGAAAGCCGGGCCCGGGCCCGGGCCTGCTTGCTCAGCCTTCCGTTGCCAGGGGCCTGAGCCTGGGGGCCTCCGCATGGGGAACCCTGAGTCCCGCGCCACGAGTCCCCCCGACCGTCCCGGCGACCACGGCACCTTTCGCGGCTTCGTCCCAGCCGTGGAGTGAGAGATCACTCCGTTCCCCCACAGAGGCCAGCCCCCTCCACGGGCGCCCCGGCCGCCCGCCACGGCGGAGGCGGACGCCCGGCCACGGCGCCTCCATCCACTCTGCTCGGGGAAAACTCCCCGGCGCCGGGGCCGCCGGCCGCGCCCCATCGTCGCGGCTCGTTTTCCGGGTGGCCGCGCCATGCCCCGAGCGAGAAAGGGCCCTGCTCCACGCGGCCCTGGGCGCTGACCAGGGCTGCCCAACGCCGGCCAATTCTCACGAGCGTTCTGCCCAAATCGATCCCGATTTGGGCAGAACGCTCCTGAGAATTGGCCGGAAAACGCCCGGCGAACACACTTCGGGCACCACAGGGCCGCAGGGCCGCCCCCCCGGGGCCCTGTCCGGGATCGCGTGTCGGCGCGTTCCGGCACCGCCAGGAGGAGCTCCGGGAGGCGGGCCCCGGGGAGGCCGACGCCTCCCGCTCCTCAGCCTCCGGGGGTCCCCTCCCTGGCGCCGGCCGCTGGGGCCGGGCCAGCCCCGAAAGCCGGGCCCGGGCCCGGGCCTGCTTGCTCAGCCTTCCGTTGCCAGGGGCCTGAGCCTGGGGGCCTCCGCATGGGGAACCCTGAGTCCCGCGCCACGAGTCCCCCCGACCGTCCCGGCGACCACGGCACCTTTCGCGGCTTCGTCCCAGCCGTGGAGTGAGAGATCACTCCGTTCCCCCACAGAGGCCAGCCCCCTCCACGGGCGCCCCGGCCGCCCGCCACGGCGGAGGCGGACGCCCGGCCACGGCGCCTCCATCCACTCTGCTCGGGGAAAACTCCCCGGCGCCGGGGCCGCCGGCCGCGCCCCATCGTCGCGGTTCGTTTTCCGGGTGGCCGCGCCATGCCCCGAGCGAGAAAGGGCCCTGCTCCACGCGGCCCTGGGCGCTGACCAGGGCTGCCCAACGCCGGCCAATTCTCACGAGCGTTCTGCCCAAATCGATCCCGATTTGGGCAGAACGCTCGTGAGAATTGGCCGGAAAACGCCCGGCGAACACACTTCGGGCACCAGAGGGCCGCAGGGGCGCCCCCCCGGGGCCCTGTCCGGGATCGCGTGTCGGCGCGTTACGGCACCGCCAGGAGGAGCTCCGGGAGGCGGGCCCCGGGGAGGCCGACGCCTCCCGCTCCTCAGCCTCCGGGGGTCCCCTCCCTGGCGCCGGCCGCTGGGGCCGGGCCAGCCCCGAAAGCCGGGCCCGGGCCCGGGCCTGCTTGCTCAGCCTTCCGTTGCCAGGGGCCTGAGCCTGGGGGCCTCCGCATGGGGAACCCTGAGTCCCGCGCCACGAGTCCCCCCGACCGTCCCGGCGACCACGGCACCTTTCGCGGCTTCGTCCCAGCCGTGGAGTGAGAGATCACTCCGTTCCCCCACAGAGGCCAGCCCCCTCCACGGGCGCCCCGGCCGCCCGCCACGGCGGAGGCGGACGCCCGGCCACGGCGCCTCCATCCACTCTGCTCGGGGAAAACTCCCCGGCGCCGGGGCCGCCGGCCGCGCCCCATCGTCGCGGCTCGTTTTCCGGGTGGCCGCGCCATGTCCCGAGCGAGAAAGGGCCCTGCTCCACGCGGCCCTGGGCGCTGACCAGGGCTGCCCAACGCCGGCCAATTCTCACGAGCTTTCTGCCCAAATCGATCCCGATTTGGGCAGAACGCTCGTGAGAATTGGCCGGAAAACGCCCGGCGAACACACTTCGGGCACCAGAGGGCCGCAGGGCCGCCCCCCCGGGGCCCTGTCCGGGATCGCGTCTCGGCGCGTTCCGGCACCGCCAGGAGGAGCTCCGGGAGGCGGGCCCCGGGGAGGCCGACGCCTCCCGCTCCTCAGCCTCCGGGGGTCCCCTCCCTGGCGCCGGCCGCTGGGGCCGGGCCGGCCCCGAAAGCCGGGCCCGGGCCCGGGCCTGCTTGCTCAGCCTTCCGTTGCCAGGGGCCTGAGCCTGGGGGCCTCCGCATGGGGAACCCTGAGTCCCGCGCCACGAGTCCCCCCGACCGTCCCGGCGACCACGGCACCTTTCGCGGCTTCGTCCCAGCCGTGGAGTGAGAGATCACTCCGTTCCCCCACAGAGGCCAGCCCCCTCCACGGGCGCCCCGGCCGCCCGCCACGGCGGAGGCGGACGCCCGGCCACGGCGCCTCCATCCACTCTGCTCGGGGAAAACTCCCCGGCGCCGGGGCCGCCGACCGCGCCCCATCGTCGCGGATCGTTTTCCGGGTGGCCGCGCCATGCCCCGAGCGAGAAAGGGCCCTGCTCCACGCGGCCCTGGGCGCTGACCAGGGCTGCCCAACGCCGGCCAATTCTCACGAGCGTTCTGCCCAAATCGATCCCGATTTGGGCAGAACGCTCGTGAGAATTGGCCGGAAAACGCCCGGCGAACACACTTCGGGCACCACAGGGCCGCAGGGCCGCCCCCCCGGGGCCCTGTCCGGGATCGCGTGTCGTCGCGTTCCGGCACCGCCAGGAGGAGCTCCGGGAGGCGGGCCCCGGGGAGGCCGACGCCTCCCGCTCCTCAGCCTCCGGGGGTCCCCTCCCTGGCGCCGGCCGCTGGGGCCGGGCCAGCCCCGAAAGCCGGGCCCGGGCCCGGGCCTGCTTGCTCAGCCTTCCGTTGCCAGGGGCCTGAGCCTGGGGGCCTCCGCATGGGGAACCCTGAGTCCCGCGCCACGAGTCCCCCCGACCGTCCCGGCGACCACGGCACCTTTCGCGGCTTCGTCCCAGCCGTGGAGTGAGAGATCACTCCGTTCCCCCACAGAGGCCAGCCCCCTCCACGGGCGCCCCGGCCGCCCGCCACGGCGGAGGCGGACGCCCGGCCACGGCGCCTCCATCCACTCTGCTCGGGGAAAACTCCCCGGCGCCGGGGCCGCCGGCCGCGCCCCATCGTCGCGGCTCGTTTTCCGGGTGGCCGCGCCATGCCCCGAGCGAGAAAGGGCCCTGCTCCACGCGGCCCTGGGCGCTGACCAGGGCTGCCCAACGCCGGCCAATTCTCACGAGCGTTCTGCCCAAATCGATCCCGATTTGGGCAGAACGCTCGTGAGAATAGGCCGGAAAACGCCCGGCGAACACACTTCGGGCACCAGAGGGCCGCAGGGCCGCCCCCCCGGGGCCCTGTCCGGGATCGCGTGTCGGCGCGTTCCGGCACCGCCAGGAGGAGCTCCGGGAGGCGGGCCCCGGGGAGGCCGACGCCTCCCGCTCCTCAGCCTCCTGGGGTCCCCTCCCTGGCGCCGGCCGCTGGGGCCGGGCCAGCCCCGAAAGCCGGGCCCGGGCCCGGGCCTGCTTGCTCAGCCTTCCGTTGCCAGGGGCCTGAGCCTGGGGGCCTCCGCATGGGGAACCCTGAGTCCCGCGCCACGAGTCCCCCCGACTGTCCCGGCGACCACGGCACCTTTCGCGGCTTCGTCCCAGCCGTGGAGTGAGAGATCACTCCGTTCCCCCACAGAGGCCAGCCCCCTCCACGGGCGCCCCGGCCGCCCGCCACGGCGGAGGCGGACGCCCGGCCACGGCGCCTCCATCCACTCTGCTCGGGGAAAACTCCCCGGCGCCGGGGCCGCCGGCCGCGCCCCATCGTCGCGGCTCGTTTTCCGGGTGGCCGCGCCATGCCCCGAGCGAGAAAGGGCCCTGCTCCACGCGGCCCTGGGCGCTGACCAGGGCTGCCCAACGCCGGCCAATTCTCACGAGCGTTCTGCCCAAATCGATCCCGATTTGGGCAGAACGCTCGTGAGAATTGGCCGGAAAACGCCCGGCGAACACACTTCGGGCACCACAGGGCCGCAGGGCCGCCCCCCCGGGGCCCTGTCCGGGATCGCGTGTCGGCGCGTTCCGGCACCGCCAGGAGGAGCTCCGGGAGGCGGGCCCCGGGGAGGCCGACGCCTCCCGCTCCTCAGCCTCCGGGGGTCCCCTCCCTGGCGCCGGCCGCTGGGGCCGGGCCAGCCCCGAAAGCCGGGCCCGGGCCCGGGCCTGCTTGCTCAGCCTTCCGTTGCCAGGGGCCTGAGCCTGGGGGCCTCCGCATGGGGAACCCTGAGTCCCGCGCCACGAGTCCCCCCGACCGTCCCGGCGACCACGGCACCTTTCGCGGCTTCGTCCCAGCCGTGGAGTGAGAGATCACTCCGTTCCCCCACAGAGGCCAGCCCCCTCCACGGGCGCCCCGGCCGCCCGCCACGGCGGAGGCGGACGCCCGGCCACGGCGCCTCCATCCACTCTGCTCGGGGAAAACTCCCCGGCGCCGGGGCCGCCGGCCGCGCCCCATCGTCGCGGCTCGTTTTCCGGGTGGCCGCGCCATGCCCCGAGCGAGAAAGGGCCCTGCTCCACGCGGCCCTGGGCGCTGACCAGGGCTGCCCAACGCCGGCCAATTCTCACGAGCGTTCTGCCCAAATCGATCCCGATTTGGGCAGAACGCTCGTGAGAATTGGCCGGAAAACGCCCGGCGAACACACTTCGGGCACCAGAGGGCCGCAGGGCCGCCCCCCCGGGGCCCTGTCCGGGATCGCGTGTCGGCGCGTTCCGGCACCGCCAGGAGGAGCTCCGGGAGGCGGGCCCCGGGGAGGCCGACGCCTCCCGCTCCTCAGCCTCCGGGGGTCCCCTCCCTGGCGCCGGCCGCTGGGGCCGGGCCAGCCCCGAAAGCCGGGCCCGGGCCCGGGCCTGCTTGCTCAGCCTTCCGTTGCCAGGGGCCTGAGCCTGGGGGCTTCCGCATGGGGAACCCTGAGTCCCGCGCCACGAGTCCCCCCGACCGTCCCGGCGACCACGGCACCTTTCGCGGCTTCGTCCCAGCCGTGGATTGAGAGATCACTCCGTTCCCCCACAGAGGCCAGACCCCTCCACGGGCGCCCCGGCCGCCAGCCACGGCGGAGGCGGACGCCCGGCCACGGCGCCTCCATCCACTCTGCTCGGGGAAAACTCCCCGGCGCCGGGGCCGCCGGCCGCGCCCCATCGTCGCGGCTCGTTTTCCGGGTGGCCGCGCCATGCCCCGAGCGAGAAAGGGCCCTGCTCCACGCAGCCCTGGGCGCTGACCAGGGCTGCCCAACGCCGGCCAATTCTCACGAGCGTTCTGCCCAAATCGATCCCGATTTGGGCAGAACGCTCGTGAGAATTGGCCGGAAAACGCCCGGCGAACACACTTCGGGCACCACAGGGCCGCAGGGCCGCCCCCCCGGGGCCCTGTCCGGGATCGCGTGTCGGCGCGTTCCGGCACCGCCAGGAGGAGCTCCGGGAGGCGGGCCCCGGGGAGGCCGACGCCTCCCGCTCCTCAGCCTCCGGGGGTCCCCTCCCTGGCGCCGGCCGCTGGGGCCGGGCCGGCCCCGAAAGCCGGGCCCGGGCCCGGGCCTGCTTGCTCAGCCTTCCGTTGCCAGGGGCCTGAGCCTGGGGGCCTCCGCATGGGGAACCCTGAGTCCCGCGCCACGAGTCCCCCCGACCGTCCCGGCGACCACGGCACCTTTCGCGGCTTCGTCCCAGCCGTGGAGTGAGAGATCACTCCGTTCCCCCACAGAGGCCAGCCCCCTCCACGGGCGCCCCGGCCGCCCGCCACGGCGGAGGCGGACGCCCGGCCACGGCGCCTCCATCCACTCTGCTCGGGGAAAACTCCCCGGCGCCGGGGCCGCCGGCCGCGCCCCATCGTCGCGGCTCGTTTTCCGGGTGGCCGCGCCATGCCCCGAGCGAGAAAGGGCCCTGCTCCACGCGGCCCTGGGCGCTGACCAGGGCTGCCCAACGCCGGCCAATTCTCACGAGCGTTCTGCCCAAATCGATCCCGATTTGGGCAGAACGCTCGTGAGAATTGGCCGGAAAACGCCCGGCGAACACAGTTCGGGCACCACAGGGCCGCAGGGCCGCCCCCCCGGGGCCCTGTCCGGGATCGCGTCTCGGCGCGTTCCGGCACCGCCAGGAGGAGCTCTGGGAGGCGGGCCCCGGGGAGGCCGACGCCTCCCGCTCCTCAGCCTCCGGGGGTCCCCTCCCTGGCGCCGGCCGCTGGGGCCGGGCCAGCCCCGAAAGCCGGGCCCGGGCCCGGGCCTGCTTGCTCAGCCTTCCGTTGCCAGGGGCCTGAGCCTGGGGGCCTCCGCATGGGGAACCCTGAGTCCCGCGCCACGAGTCCCCCCGACCGTCCCGGCGACCACGGCACCTTTCGCGGCTTCGTCCCAGCCGTGGAGTGAGAGATCACTCCGTTCCCCCACAGAGGCCAGCCCCCTCCACGGGCGCCCCGGCCGCCCGCCACGGCGGAGGCGGACGCCCGGCCACGGCGCCTCCATCCACTCTGCTCGGGGAAAACTCCCCGGCGCCGGGGCCGCCGGCCGCGCCCCATCGTCGCGGCTCGTTTTCCGGGTGGCCGCGCCATGCCCCGAGCGAGAAAGGGCCCTGCTCCACGCGGTCCTGGGCGCTGACCGGGGCTGCCCAACGCCGGCCAATTCTCACGAGCGTTCTGCCCAAATCGATCCCGATTTGGGCAGAACGCTCGTGAGAATTGGCCGGAAAACGCCCGGCGAACACACTTCGGGCACCACAGGGCCGCAGGGCCGCCCCCCCGGGGCCCTGTCCGGGATCGCGTGTCGGCGCGTTCCGGCACCGCCAGGAGGAGCTCCGGGAGGCGGGCCCCGGGGAGGCCGACGCCTCCCGCTCCTCAGCCTCCGGGGGTCCCCTCCCTGGCGCCGGCCGCTGGGGCCGGGCCAGTCCCGAAAGCCGGGCCCGGGCCCGGGCCTGCTTGCTCAGCCTTCCGTTGCCAGGGGCCTGAGCCTGGGGGCCTCCGCATGGGGAACCCTGAGTCCCGCGCCACGAGTCCCCCCGACCGTCCCGGCGACCACGGCACCTTTCGCGGCTTCGTCCCAGCCGTGGAGTGAGAGATCACTCCGTTCCCCCACAGAGGCCAGCCCCCTCCACGGGCGCCCCGGCCGCCCGCCACGGCGGAGGCGGACGCCCGGCCACGGCGCCTCCATCCACTCTGCTCGGGGAAAACTCCCCGGCGCCGGGGCCGCCGGCCGCGCCCCATCGTCGCGGCTCGTTTTCCGGGTGGCCGCGCCATGCCCCGAGCGAGAAAGGGCCCTGCTCCACGCGGCCCTGGGCGCTGACCAGGGCTGCCCAACCCCGGCCAATTCTCACGAGCGTTCTGCCCAAATCGATCCCGATTTGGGCAGAACGCTCGTGAGAATAGGCCGGAAAACGCCCGGCGAACACACTTCGGGCACCAGAGGGCCGCAGGGCCGCCCCCCCAGGGCCCTGTCCGGGATCGCGTGTCGGCGCGTTCCGGCACCGCCAGGAGGAGCTCCGGGAGGCGGGCCCCGGGGAGGCCGACGCCTCCCGCTCCTCAGCCTCCGGGGGTCCCCTCCCTGGCGCCGGCCGCTGGGGCCGGGCCAGCCCCGAAAGCCGGGCCCGGGCCCGGGCCTGCTTGCTCAGCCTTCCGTTGCCAGGGGCCTGAGCCTGGGGGCCTCCGCATGGGGAACCCTGAGTCCCGCGCCACGAGTCCCCCCGACCGTCCCGGCGACCACGGCACCTTTCGCGGCTTCGTCCCAGCCGTGGAGTGAGAGATCACTCCGTTCCCCCACAGAGGCCAGCCCCCTCCACGGGCGCCCCGGCCGCCCGCCACGGCGGAGGCGGACGCCCGGCCACGGCGCCTCCATCCACTCTGCTCGGGGAAAACTCCCCGGCGCCGGGGCCGCCGGCCGCGCCCCATCGTCGCGGCTCGTTTTCCGGGTGGCCGCGCCATGCCCCGAGCGAGAAAGGGCCCTGCTCCACGCGGCCCTGGGCGCTGACCAGGGCTGCCCAACGCCGGCCAATTCTCACGAGCGTTCTGCCCAAATCGATCCCGATTTGGGCAGAACGCTCGTGAGAATTGGCCGGAAAACGCCCGGCGAACACACTTCGGGCACCACAGGGCCGCAGGGCCGCCCCCCCGGGGCCCTGTCCGGGATCGCGTGTCGGCGCGTTCCGGCACCGCCAGGAGGAGCTCCGGGAGGCGGGCCCCGGGGAGGCCGACGCCTCCCGCTCCTCAGCCTCCGGGGGTCCCCTCCCTGGCGCCGGCCGCTGGGGCCGGGCCAGCCCCGAAAGCCGGGCCCGGGCCCGGGCCTGCTTGCTCAGCCTTCCGTTGCCAGGGGCCTGAGCCTGGGGGCCTCCGCATGGGGAACCCTGAGTCCCGCGCCACGAGTCCCCCCGACCGTCCCGGCGACCACGGCACCTTTCGCGGCTTCGTCCCAGCCGTGGAGTGAGAGATCACTCCGTTCCCCCACAGAGGCCAGCCCCCTCCACGGGCGCCCTGGCCGCCCGCCACGGCGGAGGCGGACGCCCGGCCACGGCGCCTCCATCCACTCTGCTCGGGGAAAACTCCCCGGCGCCGGGGCCGCCGGCCGCGCCCCATCGTCGCGGCTCGTTTTCCGGGTGGCCGCGCCATGCCCCGAGCGAGAAAGGGCCCTGCTCCACGCGGCCCTGGGCGCTGACCAGGGCTGCCCAACGCCGGCCAATTCTCACGAGCGTTGTGCCCAAATCGATCCCGATTTGGGCAGAACGCTCGTGAGAATTGGCCGGAAAACGCCCGGCGAACACACTTCGGGCACCAGAGGGCCGCAGGGCCGCCCCCCCGGGGCCCTGTCCGGGATCGCGTGTCGGCGCGTTCCGGCACCGCCAGGAGGAGCTCCGGGAGGCGGGCCCCGGGGAGGCCGACGCCTCCCGCTCCTCAGCCTCCGGGGGTCCCCTCCCTGGCGCCGGCCGCTGGGGCCGGGCCAGCCCCGAAAGCCGGGCCCGGGCCCGGGCCTGCTTGCTCAGCCTTCCGTTGCCAGGGGCCTGAGCCTGGGGGCCTCCGCATGGGGAACCCTGAGTCCCGCGCCACGAGTCCCCCCGACCGTCCCGGCGACCACGGCACCTTTCGCGGCTTCGTCCCAGCCGTGGAGTGAGAGATCACTCCGTTCCCCCACAGAGGCCAGCCCCCTCCACGGGCGCCCCGGCCGCCCGCCACGGCGGAGGCGGACGCCCGGCCACGGCGCCTCCATCCACTCTGCTCGGGGAAAACTCCCCGGCGCCGGGGCCGCCGGCCGCGCCCCATCGTCGCGGCTCGTTTTCCGGGTGGCCGCGCCATGCCCCGAGCGAGAAAGGGCCCTGCTCCACGCGGCCCTGGGCGCTGACCAGGGCTGCCCAACGCCGGCCAATTCTCACGAGCGTTCTGCCCAAATCGATCCCGATTTGGGCAGAACGCTCGTGAGAATTGGCCGGAAAACGCCCGGCGAACACACTTCGGGCACCAGAGGGCCGCAGGGCCGCCCCCCCGGGGCCCTGTCCGGGATCGCGTCTCGGCGCGTTCCGGCACCGCCAGGAGGAGCTCCGGGAGGCGGGCCCCGGGGAGGCCGACGCCTCCCGCTCCTCAGCCTCCGGGGGTCCCCTCCCTGGCGCCGGCCGCTGGGGCCGGGCCAGCCCCGAAAGCCGGGCCCGGGCCCGGGCCTGCTTGCTCAGCCTTCCGTTGCCAGGGGCCTGAGCCTGGGGGCCTCCACATGGGGAACCCTGAGTCCCACGCCACGAGTCCCCCCGACCGTCCCGGCGACCACGGCACCTTTCGCGGCTTCGTCCCAGCCGTGGAGTGAGAGATCACTCCGTTCCCCCACAGAGGCCAGCCCCCTCCACGGGCGCCCCGGCCGCCCGCCACGGCGGAGGCGGACGCCCGGCCACGGCGCCTCCATCCACTCTGCTCGGGGAAAACTCCCCGGCGCCGGGGCAGCCGGCCGCGCCCCATCGTCGCGGCTCGTTTTCCGGGTGGCCGCGCCATGCCCCGAGCGAGAAAGGGCCCTGCTCCACGCGGCCCTGGGCGCTGACCAGGGCTGCCCAACGCCGGCCAATTCTCACGAGCGTTCTGCCCAAATCGATCCCGATTTGGGCAGAACGCTCGTGAGAATTGGCCGGAAAACGCCCGGCGAACACAGTTCGGGCACCACAGGGCCGCAGGGCCGCCCCCCCGGGGCCCTGTCCGGGATCGCGTGTCGGCGCGTTCCGGCACCGCCAGGAGGAGCTCCGGGAGGCGGGCCCCGGGGAGGCCGACGCCTCCCGCTCCTCAGCCTCCGGGGGTCCCCTCCCTGGCGCCGGCCGCTGGGGCCGGGCCAGCCCCGTAAGCCGGGCCCGGGCCCGGGCCTGCTTGCTCAGCCTTCCGTTGCCAGGGGCCTGAGCCTGGGGGCCTCCGCATGGGGAACCCTGAGTCCCGCGCCACGAGTCCCCCCGACCGTCCCGGCGACCACGGCACCTTTCGCGGCTTCGTCCCAGCCGTGGAGTGAGAGATCACTCCGTTCCCCCACAGAGGCCAGCCCCCTCCACGGGCGCCCCGGCCGCCCGCCACGGCGGAGGCGGACGCCCGGCCACGGCGCCTCCATCCACTCTGCTCGGGGAAAACTCCCCGGCGCCGGGGCCGCCGGCCGCGCCCCATCGTCGCGGCTCGTTTTTCGGGTGGCCGCGCCATGCCCCGAGCGAGAAAGGGCCCTGCTCCACGCGGCCCTGGGTGCTGACCAGGGCTGCCCAACGCCGGCCAATTCTCACGAGCGTTCTGCCCAAATCGATCCCGATTTGGGCAGAACGCTCGTGAGAATTGGCCGGAAAACGCCCGGCGAACACATTTCGGGCACCACAGGGCCGCAGGGCCGCCCCCCCGGGGCCCTGTCCGGGATCGCGTGTCGTCGCGTTCCGGCACCGCCAGGAGGAGCTCCGGGAGGCGGGCCCCGGGGAGGCCGACGCCTCCCGCTCCTCAGCCTCCGGGGGTCCCCTCCCTGGCGCCGGCCGCTGGGGCCGGGCCAGCCCCGAAAGCCGGGCCCGGGCCCGGGCCTGCTTGCTCAGCCTTCCGTTGCCAGGGGCCTGAGCCTGGGGGCCTCCGCATGGGGAACCCTGAGTCCCGCGCCACGAGTCCCCCCGACCGTCCCGGCGACCACGGCACCTTTCGCGGCTTCGTCCCAGCCGTGGAGTGAGAGATCACTCCGTTCCCCCACAGAGGCCAGCCCCCTCCACGGGCGCCCCGGCCGCCCGCCACGGCGGAGGCGGACGCCCGGCCACGGCGCCTCCATCCACTCTGCTCGGGGAAAACTCCCCGGCGCCGGGGCCGCCGGCCGCGCCCCATCGTCGCGGCTCGTTTTCCGGGTGGCCGCGCCATGCCCCGAGCGAGAAAGGGCCCTGCTCCACGCGGCCCTGGGCGCTGACCAGGGCTGCCCAACGCCGGCCAATTCTCACGAGCGTTCTGCCCAAATCGATCCCGATTTGGGCAGAACGCTCGTGAGAATTGGCCGGAAAACGCCTGGCGAACACACTTCGGGCACCACAGGGCCGCAGGGCCGCCCCCCCCGGGGCCCTGTCCGGGATCGCGTGTCGTCGCGTTCCGGCACCGCCAGGAGGAGCTCCGGGAGGCGGGCCCCGGGGAGGCCGACGCCTCCCGCTCCTCAGCCTCCGGGGGTCCCCTCCCTGGCGCCGGCCGCTGGGGCCGGGCCAGCCCCGAAAGCCGGGCCCGGGCCCGGGCCTGCTTGCTCAGCCTTCCGTTGCCAGGGGCCTGAGCCTGGGGGCCTCCGCATGGGGAACCCTGAGTCCCACGCCACGAGTCCCCCCGACCGTCCCGGCGACCACGGCACCTTTCGCGGCTTCGTCCCAGCCGTGGAGTGAGAGATCACTCCGTTCCCCCACAGAGGCCAGCCCCCTCCACGGGCGCCCCGGCCGCCCGCCACGGCGGAGGCGGACGCCCGGCCACGGCGCCTCCATCCACTCTGCTCGGGGAAAACTCCCCGGCGCCGGGGCAGCCGGCCGCGCCCCATCGTCGCGGCTCGTTTTCCGGGTGGCCGCGCCATGCCCCGAGCGAGAAAGGGCCCTGCTCCACGCGGCCCTGGGCGCTGACCAGGGCTGCCCAACGCCGGCCAATTCTCACGAGCGTTCTGCCCAAATCGATCCCGATTTGGGCAGAACGCTCGTGAGAATTGGCCGGAAAACGCCCGGCGAACACACTTCGGGCACCACAGGGCCGCAGGGCCGCCCCCCCGGGGCCCTGTCCGGGATCGCGTGTCGTCGCGTTCCGGCACCGCCAGGAGGAGCTCCGGGAGGCGGGCCCCGGGGAGGCCGACGCCTCCCGCTCCTCAGCCTCCGGGGGTCCCCTCCCTGGCGCCGGCCGCTGGGGCCGGGCCAGCCCCGAAAGCCGGGCCCGGGCCCGGGCCTGCTTGCTCAGCCTTCCGTTGCCAGGGGCCTGAGCCTGGGGGCCTCCGCATGGGGAACCCTGAGTCCCGCGCCACGAGTCCCCCCGACCGTCCCGGCGACCACGGCACCTTTCGCGGCTTCGTCCCAGCCGTGGAGTGAGAGATCACTCCGTTCCCCCACAGAGGCCAGCCCCCTCCACGGGCGCCCCGGCCGCCCGCCACGGCGGAGGCGGACGCCCGGCCACGGCGCCTCCATCCACTCTGCTCGGGGAAAACTCCCCGGCGCCGGGGCCGCCGGCCGCGCCCCATCGTCGCGGCTCGTTTTCCGGGTGGCCGCGCCATGCCCCGAGCGAGAAAGGGCCCTGCTCCACGCGGCCCTGGGCGCTGACCAGGGCTGCCCAACGCCGGCCAATTCTCACGAGCGTTCTGCCCAAATCGATCCCGATTTGGGCAGAACGCTCGTGAGAATTGGCCGGAAAACGCCCGGCGAACACACTTCGGGCACCAGAGGGCCGCAGGGCCGCCCCCCCGGGGCCCTGTCCGGGATCGCGTGTCGGCGCGTTCCGGCACCGCCAGGAGGAGCTCCGGGAGGCGGGCCCCGGGGAGGCCGACGCCTCCCGCTCCTCAGCCTCCGGGGGTCCCCTCCCTGGCGCCGGCCGCTGGGGCCTGGCCAGCCCCGAAAGCCGGGCCCGGGCCCGGGCCTGCTTGCTCAGCCTTCCGTTGCCAGGGGCCTGAGCCTGGGGGCCTCCGCATGGGGAACCCTGAGTCCCGCGCCACGAGTCCCCCCGACCGTCCCGGCGACCACGGCACCTTTCGCGGCTTCGTCCCAGCCGTGGAGTGAGAGATCACTCCGTTCCCCCACAGAGGCCAGCCCCCTCCACGGGCGCCCCGGCCGCCCGCCACGGCGGAGGCGGACGCCCGGCCACGGCGCCTCCATCCACTCTGCTCGGGGAAAACTCCCCGGCCCCGGGGCCGCCGGCCGCGCCCCATCATCGCGGCTCGTTTTCCGGGTGGCCGCGCCATGCCCCGAGCGAGAAAGGGCCCTGCTCCACGCGGCCCTGGGCGCTGACCAGGGCTGCCCAACGCCGGCCAATTCTCACGAGCGTTCTGCCCAAATCGATCCCGATTTGGGCAGAACGCTCGTGAGAATTGGCCGGAAAACGCCCGGCGAACACACTTCGGGCACCAGAGGGCCGCAGGGCTGCCCCCCCGGGGCCCTGTCCGGGATCGCGTGTCGGCGCGTTCCGGCACCGCCAGGAGGAGCTCCGGGAGGCGGGCCCCGGGGAGGCCGACGCCTCCCGCTCCTCAGCCTCCGGGGGTCCCCTCCCTGGCGCCGGCCGCTGGGGCCAGGCCAGCCCCGAAAGCCGGGCCGGGGCCCGGGCCTGCTTGCTCAGCCTTCCGTTGCCAGGGGCCTGAGCCTGGGGGCCTCCGCATGGGGAACCCTGAGTCCCGCGCCACGAGTCCCCCCGACCGTCCCGGCGACCACGGCACCTTTCGCGGCTTCGTCCCAGCCGTGGAGTGAGAGATCACTCCGTTCCCCCACAGAGGCCAGCCCCCTCCACGGGCGCCCCGGCCGCCCGCCACGGCGGAGGCGGACGCCCGGCCACGGCGCCTCCATCCACTCTGCTCGGGGAAAACTCCCCGGCGCCGGGGCCGCCGGCCGCGCCCCATCGTCGCGGCTCGTTTTCCGGGTGGCCGCGACATGCCCCGAGCGAGAAAGGGCCCTGCTCCACGCGGCCCTGGGCGCTGACCAGGGCTGCCCAACGCCGGCCAATTCTCACGAGCGTTCTGCCCAAATCGATCCCGATTTGGGCAGAACGCTCGTGAGAATTGGCCGGAAAACGCCCGGCGAACACTCTTCGGGCACCAGAGGGCCGCAGGGACGCCCCCCCGGGGCCCTGTCCGGGATCGCGTCTCGGCGCGTTCCGGCACCGCCAGGAGGAGCTCCGGGAGGCGGGCCCCGGGGAGGCCGACGCCTCCCGCTCCTCAGCCTCCGCGGGTCCCCTCCCTGGCGCCGGCCGCTGGGGCCGGGCCAGCCCCGAAAGCCGGGCCCGGGCCCGGGCCTGCTTGCTCAGCCTTCCGTTGCCAGGGGCCTGAGCCTGGGGGCCTCCGCATGGGGAACCCTGAGTCCCGCGCCACGAGTCCCCCCGACCGTCCCGGCGACCACGGCACCTTTCGCGGCTTCGTCCCAGCCGTGGAGTGAGAGATCACTCCATTCCCCCACAGAGGCCAGCCCCCTCCACGGGCGCCCCGGCCGCCCGCCACGGCGGAGGCGGACGCCCGGCCACGGCGCCTCCATCCACTCTGCTCGGGGAAAACTCCCCGGCGCCGGGGCCGCCGGCCGCGCCCCATCGTCGCGGCTCGTTTTCCGGGTGGCCGCGCCATGCCCCGAGCGAGAAAGGGCCCTGCTCCACGCGGCCCTGGGCGCTGACCAGGGCTGCCCAACGCCGGCCAATTCTCACGAGCGTTCTGCCCAAATCGATCCCGATTTGGGCAGAACGCTCGTGAGAATTGGCCGGAAAACGCCCGGCGAACACACTTCGGGCACCAGAGGGCCGCAGGGCCGCCCCCCCGGGGCCCTGTCCGGGATCGCGTCTCGGCGCGTTCCGGCACCGCCAGGAGGAGCTCCGGGAGGCGGGCCCCGGGGAGGCCGACGCCTCCCGCTCCTCAGCCTCCGGGGGTCCCCTCCCTGGCGCCGGCCGCTGGGGCCGGGCCAGCCCCGAAAGCCGGGCCCGGGCCCGGGCCTGCTTGCTCAGCCTTCCGTTGCCAGGGGCCTGAGCCTGGGGGCCTCCGCATGGGGAACCCTGAGTCCCGCGCCACGAGTCCCCCCGACCGTCCCGGCGACCACGGCACCTTTCGCGGCTTCGTCCCAGCCGTGGAGTGAGAGATCACTCCGTTCCCCCACAGAGGCCAGCCCCCTCCACGGGCGCCCCGGCCGCCCGCCACGGCGGAGGCGGACGCCCGGCCACGGCGCCTCCATCCACTCTGCTCGGGGAAAACTCCCCGGCGCCGGGGCCGCCGGCCGCGCCCCATCGTCGCGGCTCGTTTTCCGGGTGGCCGCGCCATGCCCCGAGCGAGAAAGGGCCCTGCTCCACGCGGCCCTGGGCGCTGACCAGGGCTGCCCAACGCCGGCCAATTCTCACGAGCGTTCTGCCCAAATCGATCCCGATTTGGGCAGAACGCTCGTGAGAATTGACCGGAAAACGCCCGGCGAACACACTTCGGGCACCACAGGGCCGCAGGGCCGCCCCCCCGGGGCCCTGTCCGGGATCGCGTGTCGTCGCGTTCCGGCACCGCCAGGAGGAGCTCCGGGAGGCGGGCCCCGGGGAGGCCGACGCCTCCCGCTCCTCAGCCTCCGGGGGTCCCCTCCCTGGCGCCGGCCGCTGGGGCCGGGCCAGCCCCGAAAGCCGGGCCCGGGCCCGGGCCTGCTTGCTCAGCCTTCCGTTGCCAGGGGCCTGAGCCTGGGGGCCTCCGCATGGGGAACCCTGAGTCCCACGCCACGAGTCCCCCCGACCGTCCCGGCGACCACGGCACCTTTCGCGGCTTCGTCCCAGCCGTGGAGTGAGAGATCACACCGTTCCCCCACAGAGGCCAGCCCCCTCCACGGGCGCCCCGGCCGCCCGCCACGGCGGAGGCGGACGCCCGGCCACGGCGCCTCCATCCACTCTGCTCGGGGAAAACTCCCCGGCGCCGGGGCCGCCGGCCGCGCCCCATCGTCGCGGCTCGTTTTCCGGGTGGCCGCGCCATGCCCCGAGCGAGAAAGGGCCCTGCTCCACGCGGCCCTGGGCGCTGACCAGGGCTGCCCAACGCCGGCCAATTCTCACGAGCGTTCTGCCCAAATCGATCCCGATTTGGGCAGAACGCTCGTGAGAATTGGCCGGAAAACGCCCGGCGAACACACTTCGGGCACCAGAGGGCCGCAGGGCCGCCCCCCCGGGGCCCTGTCCGGGATCGCGTGTCGTCGCGTTCCGGCACCGCCAGGAGGAGCTCCGGGAGGCGGGCCCCGGGGAGGCCGACGCCTCCCGCTCCTCAGCCTCCGGGGGTCCCCTCCCTGGCGCCGGCCGCTGGGGCCGGGCCAGCCCCGAAAGCCGGGCCCGGGCCCGGGCCTGCTTGCTCAGCCTTCCGTTGCCAGGGGCCTGAGCCTGGGGGCCTCCGCATGGGGAACCCTGAGTCCCACGCCACGAGTCCCCCCGACCGTCCCGGCGACCACGGCACCTTTCGCGGCTTCGTCCCAGCCGTGGAGTGAGAGATCACTCCGTTCCCCCACAGAGGCCAGCCCCCTCCACGGGCGCCCCGGCCGCCCGCCACGGCGGAGGCGGACGCCCGGCCACGGCGCCTCCATCCACTCTGCTCGGGGAAAACTCCCCGGCGCCGGGGCAGCCGGCCGCGCCCCATCGTCGCGGCTCGTTTTCCGGGTGGCCGCGCCATGCCCCGAGC
Source organism: Meles meles (assembly GCF_922984935.1). Taxonomy (NCBI): domain Eukaryota; kingdom Metazoa; phylum Chordata; class Mammalia; order Carnivora; family Mustelidae; genus Meles; species Meles meles. The sequence goes on from NW_025721130.1 coordinate 284,811, forward strand.
GAGAAAGGGCCCTGCTCCACGCGGCCCTGGGCGCTGACCAGGGCTGCCCAACGCCGGCCAATTCTCACGAGCGTTCTGCCCAAATCGATCCCGATTTGGGCAGAACGCTCGTGAGAATTGGCCGGAAAACGCCCGGCGAACACACTTCGGGCACCACAGGGCCGCAGGGCCGCCCCCCCGGGGCCCTGTGCGGGATCGCGTGTCGGCGCGTTCCGGCACCGCCAGGAGGAGCTCCGGGAGGCGGGCCCCGGGGAGGCCGACGCCTCCCGCTCCTCAGCCTCCGGGGGTCCCCTCCCTGGCGCAGGCCGCTGGGGCCGGGCCAGCCCCGAAAGCCGGGCCCGGGCCCGGGCCTGCTTGCTCAGCCTTCCGTTGCCAGGGGCCTGAGCCTGGGGGCCTCCGCATGGGGAACCCTGAGTCCCGCGCCACGAGTCCCCCCGACCGTCCCGGCGACCACGGCACCTTTCGCGGCTTCGTCCCAGCCGTGGAGTGAGAGATCACTCCGTTCCCCCACAGAGGCCAGCCCCCTCCACGGGCGCCCCGGCCGCCCGCCACGGCGGAGGCGGACGCCCGGCCACGGCGCCTCCATCCACTCTGCTCGGGGAAAACTCCCCGGCGCCGGGGCCGCCGGCCGCGCCCCATCGTCGCGGCTCGTTTTCCGGGTGGCCGCGCCATGCCCCGAGCGAGAAAGGGCCCTGCTCCACGCGGCCCTGGGTGCTGACCAGGGCTGCCCAACGCCGGCCAATTCTCACGAGCGTTTTGCCCAAATCGATCCCGATTTGGGCAGAACGCTCGTGAGAATTGGCCGGAAAACGCCCGGCGAACACAGTTCGGGCACCACAGGGCCGCAGGGCCGCCCCCCCGGGGCCCTGTCCGGGATCGCGTGTCGTCGCGTTCCGGCACCGCCAGGAGGAGCTCCGGGAGGCGGGCCCCGGGGAGGCCGACGCCTCCCGCTCCTCAGCCTCCGGGGGTCCCCTCCCTGGCGCCGGCCGCTGGGGCCGGGCCAGCCCCGAAAGCCGGGCCCGGGCCCGGGCCTGCTTGCTCAGCCTTCCGTTGCCAGGGGCCTGAGCCTGGGGGCCTCCGCATGGGGAACCCTGAGTCCCGCGCCACGAGTCCCCCCGACCGTCCCGGCGACCACGGCACCTTTCGCGGCTTCGTCCCAGCCGTGGAGTGAGAGATCACTCCGTTCCCCCACAGAGGCCAGCCCCCTCCACGGGCGCCCCGGCCGCCCGCCACGGCGGAGGCGGACGCCCGGCCACGGCGCCTCCATCCACTCTGCTCGGGGAAAACTCCCCGGCGCCGGGGCCGCCGGCCGCGCCCCATCGTCGCGGCTCGTTTTCCGGGTGGCCGCGCCATGCCCCGAGCGAGAAAGGGCCCTGCTCCACGCGGCCCTGGGCGCTGACCAGGGCTGCCCAACGCCGGCCAATTCTCACGAGCGTTCTGCCCAAATCGATCCCGATTTGGGCAGAACGCTCGTGAGAATTGGCCGGAAAACGCCCGGCGAACACAGTTCGGGCACCACAGGGCCGCAGGGCCGCCCCCCCGGGGCCCTGTCCGGGATCGCGTGTCGTCGCGTTCCGGCACCGCCAGGAGGAGCTCCGGGAGGCGGGCCCCGGGGAGGCCGACGCCTCCCGCTCCTCAGCCTCCGGGGGTCCCCTCCCTGGCGCCGGCCGCTGGGGCCGGGCCAGCCCCGAAAGCCGGGCCCGGGCCCGGGCCTGCTTGCTCAGCCTTCCGTTGCCAGGGGCCTGAGCCTGGGGGCCTCCGCATGGGGAACCCTGAGTCCCACGCCACGAGTCCCCCCGACCGTCCCGGCGACCACGGCACCTTTCGCGGCTTCGTCCCAGCCGTGGAGTGAGAGATCACTCCGTTCCCCCACAGAGGCCAGCCCCCTCCACGGGCGCCCCGGCCGCCCGCCACGGCGGAGGCGGACGCCCGGCCACGGCGTCTCCATCCACTCTGCTCGGGGAAAACTCCCCGGCGCCGGGGCAGCCGGCCGCGCCCCATCGTCGCGGCTCGTTTTCCGGGTGGCCGCGCCATGCCCCGAGCGAGAAAGGGCCCTGCTCCACGCGGCCCTGGGCGCTGACCAGGGCTGCCCAACGCCGGCCAATTCTCACGAGCGTTCTGCCCAAATCGATCCCGATTTGGGCAGAACGCTCGTGAGAATTGGCCGGAAAACGCCCGGCGAACACACTTCGGGCACCACAGGGCCGCAGGGCCGCCCCCCCGGGGCCCTGTCCGGGATCGCGTGTCGTCGCGTTCCGGCACCGCCAGGAGGAGCTCCGGGAGGCGGGCCCCGGGGAGGCCGACGCCTCCCGCTCCTCAGCCTCCGGGGGTCCCCTCCCTGGCGCCGGCCGCTGGGGCCGGGCCAGCCCCGAAAGCCGGGCCCGGGCCCGGGCCTGCTTGCTCAGCCTTCCGTTGCCAGGGGCCTGAGCCTGGGGGCCTCCGCATGGGGAACCCTGAGTCCCGCGCCACGAGTCCCCCCGACCGTCCCGGCGACCACGGCACCTTTCGCGGCTTCGTCCCAGCCGTGGAGTGAGAGATCACTCCGTTCCCCCACAGAGGCCAGCCCCCTCCACGGGCGCCCCGGCCGCCCGCCACGGCGGAGGCGGACGCCCGGCCACGGCGCCTCCATCCACTCTGCTCGGGGAAAACTCCCCGGCGCCGGGGCCGCCGGCCGCGCCCCATCGTCGCGGCTCGTTTTCCGGGTGGCCGCGCCATGCCCCGAGCGAGAAAGGGCCCTGCTCCACGCGGCCCTGGGCGCTGACCAGGGCTGCCCAACGCCGGCCAATTCTCACGAGCGTTCTGCCCAAATCGATCCCGATTTGGGCAGAACGCTCGTGAGAATTGGCCGGAAAACGCCCGGCGAACACAGTTCGGGCACCACAGGGCCGCAGGGCCGCCCCCCCGGGGCCCTGTCCGGGATCGCGTGTCGGCGCGTTCCGGCACCGCCAGGAGGAGCTCCGGGAGGCGGGCCCCGGGGAGGCCGACGCCTCCCGCTCCTCAGCCTCCGGGGGTCCCCTCCCTGGCGCCGGCCGCTGGGGCCGGGCCAGCCCCGAAAGCCGGGCCCGGGCCCGGGCCTGCTTGCTCAGCCTTCCGTTGCCAGGGGCCTGAGCCTGGGGGCCTCCGCATGGGGAACCCTGAGTCCCGCGCCACGAGTCCCCCCGACCGTCCCGGCGACCACGGCACCTTTCGCGGCTTCGTCCCAGCCGTGGAGTGAGAGATCAATCCGTTCCCCCACAGAGGCCAGCCCCCTCCACGGGCGCCCCGGCCGCCCGCCACGGCGGAGGCGGACGCCCGGCCACGGCGCCTCCATCCACTCTGCTCGGGGAAAACTCCCCGGCGCCGGGGCCGCCGGCCGCGCCCCATCGTCGCGGCTCGTTTTCCGGGTGGCCGCGCCATGCCCCGAGCGAGAAAGGGCCCTGCTCCACGCGGCCCTGGGCGCTGACCAGGGCTGCCCAACGCCGGCCAATTCTCACGAGCGTTCTGCCCAAATCGATCCCGATTTGGGCAGAACGCTCGTGAGAATTGGCCGGAAAACGCCCGGCGAACACAGTTCGGGCACCACAGGGCCGCAGGGCCGCCCCCCCGGGGCCCTGTCCGGGATCGCGTGTCGGCGCGTTCCGGCACCGCCAGGAGGAGCTCCGGGAGGCGGGCCCCGGGGAGGCCGACGCCTCCCGCTCCTCAGCCTCCGGGGGTCCCCTCCCTGGCGCCGGCCGCTGGGGCCGGGCCAGCCCCGAAAGCCGGGCCCGGGCCCGGGCCTGCTTGCTCAGCCTTCCGTTGCCAGGGGCCTGAGCCTGGGGGCCTCCGCATGGGGAACCCTGAGTCCCGCGCCACGAGTCCCCCCGACCGTCCCGGCGACCACGGCACCTTTCGCGGCTTCGTCCCAGCCGTGGAGTGAGAGATCACTCCGTTCCCCCACAGAGGCCAGCCCCCTCCACGGGCGCCCCGGCCGCCCGCCACGGCGGAGGCGGACGCCCGGCCACGGCGCCTCCATCCACTCTGCTCGGGGAAAACTCCCCGGCGCCGGGGCCGCCGGCCGCGCCCCATCGTCGCGGCTCGTTTTCCGGGTGGCCGCGCCATGCCCCGAGCGAGAAAGGGCCCTGCTCCACGCGGCCCTGGGCGCTGACCAGGGCTGCCCAACGCCGGCCAATTCTCACGAGCGTTCTGCCCAAATCGATCCCTATTTGGGCAGAACGCTCGTGAGAATTGGCCGGCAAACGCCCGGCGAACACACTTCGGGCACCAGAGGGCCGCAGGGCCGCCCCCCCGGGGCCCTGTCCGGGATCGCGTGTCGGCGCGTTCCGGCACCGCCAGGAGGAGCTCCGGGAGGCGGGCCCCGGGGAGGCCGACGCCTCCCGCTCCTCAGCCTCCGGGGGTCCCCTCCCTGGCGCCGGCCGCTGGGGCCGGGCCAGCCCCGAAAGCCGGGCCCGGGCCCGGGCCTGCTTGCTCAGCCTTCCGTTGCCAGGGGCCTGAGCCTGGGGGCCTCCGCATGGGGAACCCTGAGTCCCGCGCCACGAGTCCCCCCGACCGTCCCGGCGACCACGGCACCTTTCGCGGCTTCGTCCCAGCCGTGGAGTGAGAGATCACTCCGTTCCCCCACAGAGGCCAGCCCCCTCCACGGGCGCCCCGGCCGCCCGCCACGGCGGAGGCGGACGCCCGGCCACGGCGCCTCCATCCACTCTGCTCGGGGAAAACTCCCCGGCGCCGGGGCCGCCGGCCGCGCCCCATCGTCGCGGCTCGTTTTCCGGGTGGCCGCGCCATGCCCCGAGCGAGAAAGGGCCCTGCTCCACGCGGCCCTGGGCGCTGACCAGGGCTGCCCAACGCCGGCCAATTCTCACGAGCGTTCTGCCCAAATCGATCCCGATTTGGGCAGAACGCTCGTGAGAATTGGCCGGAAAACGCCCGGCGAACACAGTTCGGGCACCACAGGACCGCAGGGCCGCCCCCCCGGGGCCCTGTCCGGGATCGCGTGTCGGCGCGTTCCGGCACCGCCAGGAGGAGCTCCGGGAGGCGGGCCCCGGGGAGGCCGACGCCTCCCGCTCCTCAGCCTCCGGGGGTCCCCTCCCTGGCGCCGGCCGCTGGGGCCGGGCCAGCCCCGAAAGCCGGGCCCGGGCCCGGGCCTGCTTGCTCAGCCTTCCGTTGCCAGGGGCCTGAGCCTGGGGGCCTCCGCATGGGGAACCCTGAGTCCCGCGCCACGAGTCCCCCCGACCGTCCCGGCGACCACGGCACCTTTCGCGGCTTCGTCCCAGCCGTGGAGTGAGAGATCACTCCGTTCCCCCACAGAGGCCAGCCCCCTCCACGGGCGCCCCGGCCGCCCGCCACGGCGGAGGCGGACGCCCGGCCACGGCGCCTCCATCCACTCTGCTCGGGGAAAACTCCCCGGCGCCGGGGCCGCCGGCCGCGCCCCATCGTCGCGGCTCGTTTTCCGGGTGGCCGCGCCATGCCCCGAGCGAGAAAGGGCCCTGCTCCACGCGGCCCTGGGCGCTGACCAGGGCTGCCCAACGCCGGCCAATTCTCACGAGCGTTCTGCCCAAATCGATCCCGATTTGGGCAGAACGCTCGTGAGAATTGGCCGGAAAACGCCCGGCGAACACAGTTCGGGCACCACAGGGCCGCAGGGCCGCCCCCCCGGGGCCCTGTCCGGGATCGCGTGTCGTCGCGTTCCGGCACCGCCAGGAGGAGCTCCGGGAGGCGGGCCCCGGGGAGGCCGACGCCTCCCGCTCCTCAGCCTCCGGGGGTCCCCTCCCTGGCGCCGGCCGCTGGGGCCGGGCCAGCCCCGAAAGCCGGGCCCGGGCCCGGGCCTGCTTGCTCAGCCTTCCGTTGCCAGGGGCCTGAGCCTGGGGGCCTCCGCATGGGGAACCCTGAGTCCCGCGCCACGAGTCCCCCCGACCGTCCCGGCGACCACGGCACCTTTCGCGGCTTCGTCCCAGCCGTGGAGTGAGAGATCACTCCGTTCCCCCACAGAGGCCAGCCCCCTCCACGGGCGCCCCGGCCGCCCGCCACGGCGGAGGCGGACGCGCGGCCACGGCGCCTCCATCCACTCTGCTCGGGGAAAACTCCCCGGCGCCGGGGCCGCCGGCCGCGCCCCATCGTCGCGGCTCGTTTTCCGGGTGGCCGCGCCATGCCCCGAGCGAGAAAGGGCCCTGCTCCACGCGGCCCTGGGCGCTGACCAGGGCTGCCCAACGCCGGCCAATTCTCACGAGCGTTCTGCCCAAATCGATCCCGATTTGGGCAGAACGCTCGTGAGAATTGGCCGGAAAACGCCCGGCGAACACACTTCGGGCACCACAGGGCCGCAGGGCCGCCCCCCCGGGGCCCTGTCCGGGATCGCGTGTCGTCGCGTTCCGGCACCGCCAGGAGGAGCTCCGGGAGGCGGGCCCCGGGGAGGCCGACGCCTCCCGCTCCTCAGCCTCCGGGGGTCCCCTCCCTGGCGCCGGCCGCTGGGGCCGGGCCAGCCCCGAAAGCCGGGCCCGGGCCCGGGCCTGCTTGCTCAGCCTTCCGTTGCCAGGGGCCTGAGTCTGGGGGCCTCCGCATGGGGAACACTGAGTCCCACGCCACGAGTCCCCCCGACCGTCCCGGCGACCACGGCACCTTTCGCGGCTTCGTCCCAGCCGAGGAGTGAGAGATCACTCCGTTCCCCCACAGAGGCCAGCCCCCTCCACGGGCGCCCCGGCCGCCCGCCACGGCGGAGGCGGACGCCCGGCCACGGCGCCTCCATCCACTCTGCTCGGGGAAAACTCCCCGGCGCCGGGGCAGCCGGCCGCGCCCCATCGTCGCGGCTCGTTTTCCGGGTGGCCGCGCCATGCCCCGAGCGAGAAAGGGCCCTGCTCCACGCGGCCCTGGGCGCTGACCAGGGCTGCCCAACGCCGGCCAATTCTCACGAGCGTTCTGCCCAAATCGATCCCGATTTGGGCAGAACGCTCGTGAGAATTGGCCGGAAAACGCCCGGCGAACACACTTCGGGCACCAGAGGGCCGCAGGGCCGCCCCCCCGGGGCCCTGTCCGGGATCGCGTGTCGGCGCGTTCCGGCACCGCCAGGAGGAGCTCCGGGAGGCGGGCCCCGGGGAGGCCGACGCCTCCCGCTCCTCAGCCTCCGGGGGTCCCCTCCCTGGCGCCGGCCGCTGGGGCCGGGCCAGCCCCGAAAGCCAGGCCCGGGCCCGGGCCTGCTTTCTCAGCCTTCCGTTGCCAGGGGCCTGAGCCTGGGGGCCTCCGCATGGGGAACCCTGAGTCCCGCGCCACGAGTCCCCCCGACCGTCCCGGCGACCACGGCACCTTTCGCGGCTTCGTCCCAGCCGTGGAGTGAGAGATCACTCCGTTCCCCCACAGAGGCCAGCCCCCTCCACGGGCGCCCCGGCCGCCCGCCACGGCGGAGGCGGACGCCCGGCCACGGCGCCTCCATCCACTCTGCTCGGGGAAAACTCCCCGGCGCCGGGGCCGCCGGCCGCGCCCCATCGTCGCGGCTCGTTTTCCGGGTGGCCGCGCCATGCCCCGAGCGAGAAAGGGCCCTGCTCCACGCGGCCCTGGGTGCTGACCAGGGCTGCCCAACGCCGGCCAATTCTCACGAGCGTTCTGCCCAAATCGATCCCGATTTGGGCAGAACGCTCGTGAGAATTGGCCGGAAAACGCCCGGCGAACACAGTTCGGGCACCACAGGGCCGCAGGGCCGCCCCCCCGGGGCCCTGTCCGGGATCGCGTGTCGTCGCGTTCCGGCACCGCCAGGAGGAGCTCCGGGAGGCGGGCCCCGGGGAGGCCGACGCCTCCCGCTCCTCAGCCTCCGGGGGTCCCCTCCCTGGCGCCGGCCGCTGGGGCCGGGCCAGCCCCGAAAGCCGGGCCCGGGCCCGGGCCTGCTTGCTCAGCCTTCCGTTGCCAGGGGCCTGAGCCTGGGGGCCTCCGCATGGGGAACCCTGAGTCCCGCGCCACGAGTCCCCCCGACCGTCCCGGCGACCACGGCACCTTTCGCGGCTTCGTCCCAGCCGTGGAGTGAGAGATCACTCCGTTCCCCCACAGAGGCCAGCCCCCTCCACGGGCGCCCCGGCCGCCCGCCACGGCGGAGGCGGACGCCCGGCCACGGCGCCTCCATCCACTCTGCTCGGGGAAAACTCCCCGGCGCCGGGGCCGCCGGCCGCGCCCCATCGTCGCGGCTCGTTTTCCGGGTGGCCGCGCCATGCCCCGAGCGAGAAAGGGCCCTGCTCCACGCGGCCCTGGGCGCTGACCAGGGCTGCCCAACGCCGGCCAATTCTCACGAGCGTTCTGCCCAAATCGATCCCGATTTGGGCAGAACGCTCGTGAGAATTGGCCGGAAAACGCCCGGCGAACACACTTCGGGCACCAGAGGGCCGCAGGGCCGCCCCCCCGGGGCCCTGTCCGGGATCGCGTGTCGGCGCGTTCCGGCACCGCCAGGAGGAGCTCCGGGAGGCGGGCCCCGGGGAGGCCGACGCCTCCCGCTCCTCAGCCTCCGGGGGTCCCCTCCCTGGCGCCGGCCGCTGGGGCCGGGCCAGCCCCGAAAGCCGGGCCCGGGCCCGGGCCTGCTTGCTCAGCCTTCCGTTGCCAGGGGCCTGAGCCTGGTGGCCTCCGCATGGGGAACCCTGAGTCCGCGCCACGAGTCCCCCCGACCGTCCCGACGACCACGGCACCTTTCGCGGCTTCGTCCCAGCCGTGGAGTGAGAGATCACTCCGTTCCCCCACAGAGGCCAGCCCCCTCCACGGGCGCCCCGGCCGCCCGCCACGGCGGAGGCGGACGCCCGGCCACGGCGCCTCCATCCACTCTGCTCGGGGAAAACTCCCCGGCGCCGGGCCGCCGGCCGCGCCCCATCGTCGCGGCTCGTTTTCCGGGTGGCCGCGCCATGCCCCGAGCGAGAAAGGGCCCTGCTCCACGCGGCCCTGGGCGCTGACCAGGGCTGCCCAACGCCGGCCAATTCTCACGAGCGTTCTGCCCAAATCGATCCCGATTTGGGCAGAACGCTCGTGAGAATTGGCCGGAAAACGCCCGGCCAACACACTTCGGGCACCAGAGGGCCGCAGGGCCGCCCCCCCGCGGCCCTGTCCGGGATCGCGTGTCGGCGCGTTCCGGCACCGCCAGGAGGAGCTCCGGGAGGCGGGCCCCGGGGAGGCCGACGCCTCCCGCTCCTCAGCCTCCGGGGGTCCCCTCCCTGGCGCCGGCCGGTGGGGCCGGGCCAGCCCCGAAACCCGGGCCCGGGCCCGGGCCTGCTTGCTCAGCCTTCCGTTGCCAGGTGCCTGAGCCTGGGGGCCTCCGCATGGGGAACCCTGGGTCCCGTGCCACGAGTCCCCCCGACCGTCCCGGCGACCACGGCACCTTTCGCGGCTTCGTCCCAGCCGTGGAGTGAGAGATCACTCCGTTCCCCCACAGAGGCCAGCCCCCTCCACGGGCGCCCCGGCCGCCCGCCACGGCGGAGGCGGACGCCCGGCCACGGCGCCTCCATCCACTCTGCTCGGGGAAAACTCCCCGGCGCCGGGGCCGCCGGCCGCGCCCCATCTTCGCGGCTCGTTTTCCGGGTGGCCGCGCCACGCCCCGAGCGAGAAAGGGCCCTGCTCCACGCGGCCCTGGGCGCTGACCAGGGCTGCCCAACGCCGGCCAATTCTCACGAGCGTTCTGCCCAAATCGATCCCGATTTGGGCAAAACGCTCATGAGAATTGGCCGGAAAACGCCCGGCGAACACACTTCGGGCACCAGAGGGCCGCAGGGCCGCCCCCCCGGGGCCCTGTCCGGGATCGCGTGTCGGCGCGTTCCGGCACCGCCAGGAGGAGCTCCGGGAGGCGGGCCCCGGGGAGGCCGACGCCTCCCGCTCCTCAGCCTCCGGGAGTCCCCTCCCTGGCGCCGGCCGCTGGGGCCGGGCCAGCCCCGAAAGCCGGGCCCGGGCCCGGGCCTGCTTGCTCAGCCTTCCGTTGCCAGGGGCCTGAGCCTGGGGGCCTCCGCATGGGGAACCCTGAGTCCCGCGCCACGAGTCCCCCCGACCGTCCCGGCGACCACGGCACCTTTCGCGGCTTCGTCCCAGCCGTGGAGTTAGAGATCACTCCGTTCCCCCACAGAGGCCAGCCCCCTCCACGGGCGCCCCGGCCGCCCGCCACGGCGGAGGCGGACGCCCGGCCACGGCGCCTCCATCCACTCTGCTCGGGGAAAACTCCCCGGCGCCGGGGCCGCCGGCCGCGCCCCATCGTCGCGGCTCGTTTTCCGGGTGGCCGCGCCATGCCCCGAGCGAGAAAGGGCCCTGCTCCACGCGGCCCTGGGCGCTGACCAGGGCTGCCCAACGCCGGCCAATTCTCACGAGCGTTCTGTCCAAATCGATCCCGATTTGGGCAGAACGCTCGTGAGAATTGGCCGGAAAACGCCCGGCGAACACACTTCGGGCACCAGAGGGCCGCAGGGCCGCCCCCCCGGGGCCCTGTCCGGGATCGCGTGTCGGCGCGTTCCGGCACCGCCAGGAGGAGCTCCGGGAGGCGGGCCCCGGGGAGGCCGACGCCTCCCGCTCCTCAATCTCCGGGGGTCCCCTCCCTGGCGCCGGCCGCTGGGGCCGGGCCAGCCCCGAAAGCCGGGCCCGGGCCCGGGCCTGCTTGCTCAGCCTTCCATTGCCAGGGGCCTGAGCCTGGGGGCCTCCGCATGGGGAACCCTGAGTCCCGCGCCACGAGTCCCCCCGACCGTCCCGGCGACCACGGCACCTTTCGCGGCTTCGTCCCAGCCGTGGAGTGAGAGATCACTCCGTTCCCCCACAGAGGCCAGCCCCCTCCACGGGCGCCCCGGCCGCCCGCCACAGCGGAGGCGGATGCCCGGCCACGGCGCCTCCATCCACTCTGCTCGGGGAAAACTCCCCGGCGCCGGGGCCGCCGGCCGCGCCCCATCGTCGCGGCTCGTTTTCCGGGTGGCCGCGCCATGCCCCGAGCGAGAAAGGGCCCTGCTCCACGCGGCCCTGGGCGCTGACCAGGGCTGCCCAACGCCGGCCAATTCTCACGAGCGTTCTGCCCAAATCGATCCCGATTTGGGCAGAACGCTCGTGAGAATTGGCCGGCAAACGCCCGGCGAACACACTTCGGGCACCAGAGGGCCGCAGGGCCGCCCCCCCGGGGCCCTGTCCGGGATCGCGTGTCGGCGCGTTCCGGCACCGTCAGGAGGAGTTCCGGGAGGCGGGCCCCGGGGAGGCCGACGCCTCCCGCTCCTCAGCCTCCGGGGGTCCCCTCCCTGGCGCCGGCCGCTGGGGCCGGGCCAGCCCCGAAAGCCGGGCCCGGGCCCGGGCCTGCTTGCTCAGCCTTCCGTTGCCAGGGGCCTGAGCCTGGGGGCCTCCGCATGGGGAACCCTGAGTCCCGCGCCACGAGTCCCCCCGACCGTCCCGGCGACCACGGCACCTTTCGCGGCTTCGTCCCAGCCGTGGAGTGAGAGATCACTCCGTTCCCCCACAGAGGCCAGCCCCCTCCACGGGCGCCCCGGCCGCCCGCCACGGCGGAGGCAGACGCCCGGCCACGGCGCCTCCATCCACTCTGCTCGGGGAAAACTCCCCGGCGCCGGGGCCGCCGGCCGCGCCCCATCGTCGCGGCTCGTTTTCCGGGTGGCCGCGCCATGCCCCGAGCGAGAAAGGGCCCTGCTCCACGCGGCCCTGGGCGCTGACCAGGGCTGCCCAACGCCGGCCAATTCTCACGAGCGTTCTGCCCAAATCGATCCCGATTTGGGCAGAACGCTCGTGAGAATTGGCCGGAAAACGCCCGGCGAACACACTTCGTGCACCAGAGTGCCGCAGGGCCGCCCCCCCGGGGCCCTGTCCGGGATCGCGTGTCGGCGCGTTCCGGCACCGCCAGGAGGAGCTCCGGGAGGCGGGCCCCGGGGATGCCGACGCCTCCCGCTCCTCAGCCTCCGGGGGTCCCCTCCCTGGCGCCGGCCGCTGGGGCCGGGCCAGCCCCGAAAGCCGGGCCCGGGCCCGGGCCTGCTTGCTCAGCCTTCCGTTGCCAGGGGCCTGAGCCTGGGGTCCTCCGCATGGGGAACCCTGAGTCCCGCGCCACGAGTCCCCCGACCGTCCCGGCGACCACGGCACCTTTCGCGGCTTCGTCCCAGCCGTGGAGTGAGAGATCACTCCGTTCCCCCACAGAGGCCAGCCCCCTCCACGGGCGCCCCGGCCGCCCGCCACGGCGGAGGCGGACGCCCGGCCACGGCGCCTCCATCCACTCTGCTCGGGGAAAACTCCCCGGCGCCGGGGCCGCCAGCCGCGCCCCAATGTCGCGGCTCGTTTTCCGGGTGGCCGCGCCATGCCCCGAGCGAGAAAGGGCCCTGCTCCACGTGGCCCTGGGCGCTGACCAGGGCTGCCCAACGCCGGCCAATTCTCACGAGCGTTCTGCCCAAATCGATCCCGATTTGGGCAGAACGCTCGTGAGAATTGGCCGGCAAACGCCCGGCGAACACACTTTGGGCACCAGAGGGCCGCAGGGCCGCCCCCCCGGGGCCCTGTCCGGGATCGCGTGTCGGCGCGTTCCGGCACCGCCAGGAGGAGCTCCGGGAGGCGGGCCCCGGGGAGGCCGACGCCTCCCGCTCCTCAGCCTCCGGGGGTCCCCTCCCTGGCGCCGGCCGCTGGGGCCGGGCCAGCCCCGAAAGCCGGGCCCGGGCCCGGGCCTGCTTGCTCAGCCTTCCGTTGCCAGGGGCCTGAGCCTGGGGGCCTCCGCATGGGGAACCCTGAGTCCCGCGCCACGAGTCCCCCCGACCGTCCCGGCGACCACGGCACCTTTCGCGGTTTCGTTCCAGCCGTGGAGTGAGAGATCACTCCGTTCCCCCACAGAGGCCAGCCCCCTCCACGGGCGCCCCGGCCGCCCGCCACGGCGGAGGCGGACGCCCGGCCACGGCGCCTCCATCCACTCTGCTCGGGGAAAACTCCCCGGCGCCGGGGCCGCCGGCCGCGCCCCATCGTCGCGGCTCGTTTTCCGGGTGGCCGCGCCATGCCCCGAGCGAGAAAGGGCCCTGCTCCACGCGGCCCTGGGCGCTGACCAGGGCTGCCCAACGCCGGCCAATTCTCACGAGCGTTCTGCCCAAATCGATCCCTATTTGGGCAGAACGCTCGTGAGAATTGGCCGGCAAACGCCCGGCGAACACACTTCGGGCACCAGAGGGCCGCAGGGCCGCCCCCCCGGGGCCCTGTCCGGGATCGCGTGTCGGCGCGTTCCGGCACCGCCAGGAGGAGCTCCGGGAGGCGGGCCCCGGGGAGGCCGACGCCTCCCGCTCCTCAGCCTCCGGGGGTCCCCTCCCTGGCGCCGGCCGCTGGGGCCGGGCCAGCCCCGAAAGCCGGGCCCGGGCCCGGGCCTGCTTGCTCAGCCTTCCGTTGCCAGGGGCCTGAGCCTGGGGGCCTCCGCATGGGGAACCCTGAGTCCCGCGTCACGAGTCCCCCCGACCGTCCCGGCGACCACGGCACCTTTCGCGGCTTCGTCCCAGCCGTGGAGTGAGAGATCACTCCGTTCCCCCACAGAGGCCAGCCCCCTCCACGGGCGCCCCGGCCGCCCGCCACGGCGGAGGCGGACGCCCGGCCACGGCGCCTCCATCCACTCTGCTCGGGGAAAACTCCCCGGCGCCGGGGCCGCCGGCCGCGCCCCATCGTCGCGGCTCGTTTTCCGGGTGGCCGCGCCATGCCCCGAGCGAGAAAGGGCCCTGCTCCACGCGGCCCTGGGCGCTGACCAGGGCTGCCCAACGCCGGCCAATTCTCACGAGCGTTCTGCCCAAATCGATCCCGATTTGGGCAGAACGCTCGTGAGAATTGGCCGGAAAACGCCCGGCGAACACACTTCGGGCACCAGAGGGCCGCAGGGCCGCCCCCCCGGGGCCCTGTCCGGGATCGCGTGTCGGCGCGTTCCGGCACCGCCAGGAGGAGCTCCGGGAGGCGGGCCCCGGGGAGGCCGACGCCTCCCGCTCCTCAGCCTCCGGGGGTCCCCTCCCTGGCGCCGGCCGCTGGGGCCGGGCCAGCCCCGAAAGCCGGGCCCGGGCCCGGGCCTGCTTGCTCAGCCTTCCGTTGCCAGGGGCCTGAGCCTGGGGGCCTCCGCATGGGGAACCCTGAGTCCCGCGCCACGAGTCCCCCCGACCGTCCCGGCGACCACGGCACCTTTCGCGGCTTCGTCCCAGCCGTGGAGTGAGAGATCACTCCGTTCCCCCACAGAGGCCAGCCCCCTCCACGGGCGCCCCGGCCGCCCGCCACGGCGGAGGCGGACGCCCGGCCACGGCGCCTCCATCCACTCTGCTCGGGGAAAACTCCCCGGCGCCGGGGCCGCCGGCCGCGCCCCATCGTCGCGGCTGGTTTTCCGGGTGGCCGCGCCATGCCCCGAGCGAGAAAGGGCCCTGCTCCACGCGGCCCTGGGCGCTGACCGGGGCTGCCCAACGCCGGCCAATTCTCACGAGCGTTCTGCCCAAATCGATCCCGATTTGGGCAGAACGCTCGTGAGAATTGGCCGGAAAACGCCCGGCGAACACACTTCGGGCACCACAGGGCCGCAGGGCCGCCCCCCCGGGGCCCTGTCCGGGATCGCGTGTCGGCGCCTTCCGGCACCGCCAGGAGGAGCTCCGGGAGGCGGGCCCCGGGGAGGCCGACGCCTCCCGCTCCTCAGCCTCCGGGGGTCCCCTCCCTGGCGCCGGCCGCTGGGGCCGGGCCAGCCCCGAAAGCCGGGCCCGGGCCCGGGCCTGCTTGCTCAGCCTTCCGTTGCCAGGGGCCTGAGCCTGGGGTCCTCCGCATGGGGAACCCTGAGTCCCGCGCCACGAGTCCCCCGACCGTCCCGGCGACCACGGCACCTTTCGCGGCTTCGTCCCAGCCGTGGAGTGAGAGATCACTCCGTTCCCCCACAGAGGCCAGCCCCCTCCACGGGCGCCCCGGCCGCCCGCCACGGCGGAGGCGGACGCCCGGCCACGGCGCCTCCATCCACTCTGCTCGGGGAAAACTCCCCGGCGCCGGGGCCGCCAGCCGCGCCCCAATGTCGCGGCTCGTTTTCCGGGTGGCCGCGCCATGCCCCGAGCGAGAAAGGGCCCTGCTCCACGTGGCCCTGGGCGCTGACCAGGGCTGCCCAACGCCGGCCAATTCTCACGAGCGTTCTGCCCAAATCGATCCCGATTTGGGCAGAACGCTCGTGAGAATTGGCCGGCAAACGCCCGGCGAACACACTTTGGGCACCAGAGGGCCGCAGGGCCGCCCCCCCGGGGCCCTGTCCGGGATCGCGTGTCGGCGCGTTCCGGCACCGCCAGGAGGAGCTCCGGGAGGCGGGCCCCGGGGAGGCCGACGCCTCCCGCTCCTCAGCCTCCGGGGGTCCCCTCCCTGGCGCCGGCCGCTGGGGCCGGGCCAGCCCCGAAAGCCGGGCCCGGGCCCGGGCCTGCTTGCTCAGCCTTCCGTTGCCAGGGGCCTGAGCCTGGGGGCCTCCGCATGGGGAACCCTGAGTCCCGCGCCACGAGTCCCCCCGACCGTCCCGGCGACCACGGCACCTTTCGCGGTTTCGTTCCAGCCGTGGAGTGAGAGATCACTCCGTTCCCCCACAGAGGCCAGCCCCCTCCACGGGCGCCCCGGCCGCCCGCCACGGCGGAGGCGGACGCCCGGCCACGGCGCCTCCATCCACTCTGCTCGGGGAAAACTCCCCGGCGCCGGGGCCGCCGGCCGCGCCCCATCGTCGCGGCTCGTTTTCCGGGTGGCCGCGCCATGCCCCGAGCGAGAAAGGGCCCTGCTCCACGCGGCCCTGGGCGCTGACCAGGGCTGCCCAACGCCGGCCAATTCTCACGAGCGTTCTGCCCAAATCGATCCCTATTTGGGCAGAACGCTCGTGAGAATTGGCCGGCAAACGCCCGGCGAACACACTTCGGGCACCAGAGGGCCGCAGGGCCGCCCCCCCGGGGCCCTGTCCGGGATCGCGTGTCGGCGCGTTCCGGCACCGCCAGGAGGAGCTCCGGGAGGCGGGCCCCGGGGAGGCCGACGCCTCCCGCTCCTCAGCCTCCGGGGGTCCCCTCCCTGGCGCCGGCCGCTGGGGCCGGGCCAGCCCCGAAAGCCGGGCCCGGGCCCGGGCCTGCTTGCTCAGCCTTCCGTTGCCAGGGGCCTGAGCCTGGGGGCCTCCGCATGGGGAACCCTGAGTCCCGCGTCACGAGTCCCCCCGACCGTCCCGGCGACCACGGCACCTTTCGCGGCTTCGTCCCAGCCGTGGAGTGAGAGATCACTCCGTTCCCCCACAGAGGCCAGCCCCCTCCACGGGCGCCCCGGCCGCCCGCCACGGCGGAGGCGGACGCCCGGCCACGGCGCCTCCATCCACTCTGCTCGGGGAAAACTCCCCGGCGCCGGGGCCGCCGGCCGCGCCCCATCGTCGCGGCTCGTTTTCCGGGTGGCCGCGCCATGCCCCGAGCGAGAAAGGGCCCTGCTCCACGCGGCCCTGGGCGCTGACCAGGGCTGCCCAACGCCGGCCAATTCTCACGAGCGTTCTGCCCAAATCGATCCCGATTTGGGCAGAACGCTCGTGAGAATTGGCCGGAAAACGCCCGGCGAACACACTTCGGGCACCAGAGGGCCGCAGGGCCGCCCCCCCGGGGCCCTGTCCGGGATCGCGTGTCGGCGCGTTCCGGCACCGCCAGGAGGAGCTCCGGGAGGCGGGCCCCGGGGAGGCCGACGCCTCCCGCTCCTCAGCCTCCGGGGGTCCCCTCCCTGGCGCCGGCCGCTGGGGCCGGGCCAGCCCCGAAAGCCGGGCCCGGGCCCGGGCCTGCTTGCTCAGCCTTCCGTTGCCAGGGGCCTGAGCCTGGGGGCCTCCGCATGGGGAACCCTGAGTCCCGCGCCACGAGTCCCCCCGACCGTCCCGGCGACCACGGCACCTTTCGCGGCTTCGTCCCAGCCGTGGAGTGAGAGATCACTCCGTTCCCCCACAGAGGCCAGCCCCCTCCACGGGCGCCCCGGCCGCCCGCCACGGCGGAGGCGGACGCCCGGCCACGGCGCCTCCATCCACTCTGCTCGGGGAAAACTCCCCGGCGCCGGGGCCGCCGGCCGCGCCCCATCGTCGCGGCTGGTTTTCCGGGTGGCCGCGCCATGCCCCGAGCGAGAAAGGGCCCTGCTCCACGCGGCCCTGGGCGCTGACCGGGGCTGCCCAACGCCGGCCAATTCTCACGAGCGTTCTGCCCAAATCGATCCCGATTTGGGCAGAACGCTCGTGAGAATTGGCCGGAAAACGCCCGGCGAACACACTTCGGGCACCACAGGGCCGCAGGGCCGCCCCCCCGGGGCCCTGTCCGGGATCGCGTGTCGGCGCCTTCCGGCACCGCCAGGAGGAGCTCCGGGAGGCGGGCCCCGGGGAGGCCGACGCCTCCCGCTCCTCAGCCTCCGGGGGTCCCCTCCCTGGCGCCGGCCGCTGGGGCCGGGCCAGCCCCGAAAGCCGGGCCCGGGCCCGGGCCTGCTTGCTCAGCCTTCCGTTGCCAGGGGCCTGAGCCTGGGGGCCTCCGCATGGGGAACCCTGAGTCCCGCGCCACGAGTCCCCCCGACCGTCCCGGCGACCACGGCACCTTTCGCGGCTTCGTCCCAGCCGTGGAGTGAGAGATCACTCCGTTCCCCCACAGAGGCCAGCCCCCTCCACGGGCGCCCCGGCCGCCCGCCACGGCGGAGGCGGACGCCCGGCCACGGCGCCTCCATCCACTCTGCTCGGGGAAAACTCCCCGGCGCCGGGGCCGCCGGCCGCGCCCCATCGTCGCGGCTCGTTTTCCGGGTGGCCGCGCCATGCCCCGAGCGAGAAAGGGCCCTGCTCCACGCGGCCCTGGGCGCTGACCGGGGCTGCCCAACGCCGGCCAATTCTCACGAGCGTTCTGCCCAAATCGATCCCGATTTGGGCAGAACGCTCGTGAGAATTGGCCGGAAAACGCCCGGCGAACACACTTCGGGCACCAGAGGGCCGCAGGGCCGCCCCCCCGGGGCCCTGTCCGGGATCGCGTGTCGGCGCGTTCCGGCACCGCCAGGAGGAGCTCCGGGAGGCGGGCCCCGGGGAGGCCGACGCCTCCCGCTCCTCAGCCTCCGGGGGTCCCCTCCCTGGCGCCGGCCGCTGGGGCCGGGCCAGCCCCGAAAGCCGGGCCCGGGCCCGGGCCTGCTTGCTCAGCCTTCCGTTGCCAGGGGCCTGAGCCTGGGGGCCTCCGCATGGGGAACCCTGAGTCCCGCGCCACGAGTCCCCCCGACCGTCCCGGCGACCACGGCACCTTTCGCAGCTTCGTCCCAGCCGTGGAGTGAGAGATCACTCCGTTCCCCCACAGAGGCCAGCCCCCTCCACGGGCGCCCCGGCCGCCCGCCACGGCGGAGGCGGACGCCCGGCCACAGCGCCTCCATCCACTCTGCTCGGGGAAAACTCCCCGGCGCCGGGGCCGCCGGCCGCGCCCCACCGTCGCGGCTCGTTTTCCGGGTGGCCGCGCCATGCCCCGAGCGAGAAAGGGCCCTGCTCCACGCGGCCCTGGGCGCTGACCAGGGCTGCCCAACGCCGGCCAATTCTCACGAGCGTTCTGCCCAAATCGATCCCGATTTGGGCAGAACGCTCGTGAGAATTGGCCGGAAAACGCCCGGCGAACACACTTCGGGCACCAGAGGGCCGCAGGGCCGCCCCCCCGGGGCCCTGTCCGGGATCGCGTGTGGGCGCGTTCCGGCACCGCCAGGAGGAGCTCCGGGAGGCGGGCCCCGGGGAGGCCGAAGCCTCCCGCTCTTCAGCCTCCGGGGGTCCCCTCCCTGGCGCCGGCCGCTGGGGCCGGGCCAGCCCCGAAAGCCGGGCCCGGGCCCGGGCCTGCTTGCTCAGCCTTCCGTTGCCAGGGGCCTGAGCCTGGGGGCCTCCGCATGGGGAACCCTGAGTCCCGCGCCACGAGTCCCCCCGACCGTCCCGGCGACCACGGCACCTTTCGCGGCTTCGTCCCAGCCGTGGAGTGAGAGATCACTCCGTTCCCCCACAGAGGCCAGCCCCCTCCACGGGCGCCCCGGCCGCCCGCCACGGCGGAGGCGGACGCCCGGCCACGGCGCCTCCATCCACTCTGCTCGGGGAAAACTCCCCGGCGCCGGGGCCGCCGGCCGCGCCCCATCGTCGCGGCTCGTTTTCCGGGTGGCCGCGCCATGCCCCGAGCGAGAAAGGGCCCTGCTCCACGCGGCCCTGGGCGCTGACCAGGGCTGCCCAACGCCGGCCAATTCTCACGAGCGTTCTGCCCAAATCGATCCCGATTTGGGCAGAACGCTCGTGAGAATTGGCCGGAAAACGCCCGGCGAACACACTTCGGGCACCAGGGGGCCGCAGGGCCGCCCCCCCGGGGCCCTGTCCGGGATCGCGTCTCGGCGCGTTCCGGCACCGCCAGGAGGAGCTCCGGGAGGCGGGCCCCGGGGAGGCCGACGCCTCCCGCTCCTCAGCCTCCGGGGGTCCCCTCCCTGGCGCCGGCCGCTGGGGCCGGGCCAGCCCCGAAAGCCGGGCCCGGGCCCGGGCCTGCTTGCTCAGCCTTCCGTTGCCAGGGGCCTGAGCCTGGGGGCCTCCGCATGGGGAACCCTGAGTCCCGCGCCACGAGTCCCCCCGACCGTCCCGGCGACCACGGCACCTTTCGCGGCTTCGTCCCAGCCGTGGAGTGAGAGATCACTCCGTTCCCCCACAGAGGCCAGCCCCCTCCACGGGCGCCCCGGCCGCCCGCCACGGCGGAGGCGGACGCCCGGCCACGGCGCCTCCA
The DNA here is from genome assembly GCF_922984935.1 of Meles meles. Taxonomy (NCBI): domain Eukaryota; kingdom Metazoa; phylum Chordata; class Mammalia; order Carnivora; family Mustelidae; genus Meles; species Meles meles. The sequence goes on from NW_025721130.1 coordinate 304,460, forward strand.
TCCACTCTGCTCGGGGAAAACTCCCCGGCGCCGGGGCCGCCGGCCGCGCCCCATCGTCGCGGCTCGTTTTCCGGGTGGCCGCGCCATGCCCCGAGCGAGAAAGGGCCCTGCTCCACGCGGCCCTGGGCGCTGACCAGGGCTGCCCAACGCCGGCCAATTCTCACGAGCGTTCTGCCCAAATCGATCCCGATTTGGGCAGAACGCTCGTGAGAATTGGCCGGAAAACGCCCGGCGAACACACTTCGGGCACCAGAGGGCCGCAGGGCCGCCCCCCCGGGGCCCTGTCCGGGATCGCGTGTCGGCGCGTTCCGGCACCGCCAGGAGGAGCTCCGGGAGGCGGGCCCCGGGGAGGCCGACGCCTCCCGCTCCTCAGCCTCCGGGGGTCCCCTCCCTGGCGCCGGCCGCTGGGGCCGGGCCAGCCCCGAAAGCCGGGCCCGGGCCCGGGCCTGCTTGCTCAGCCTTCCGTTGCCAGGGGCCTGAGCCTGGGGGCCTCCGCATGGGGATCCCTGAGTCCCGCGCCACGAGTCCCCCCGACCGTCCCGGCGACCACGGCACCTTTCGCGGCTTCGTCCCAGCCGTGGAGTGAGAGATCACTCCGTTCCCCCACAGAGGCCAGCCCCCTCCACGGGCGCCCCGGCCGCCCGCCACGGCGGAGGCGGACGCCCGGCCACGGCGCCTCCATCGACTCTGCTCGGGGAAAACTCCCCGGCGCCGGGGCCGCCGGCCGCGCCCCATCGTCGCGGCTGGTTTTCCGGGTGGCCGCGCCATGCCCCGAGCGAGAAAGGGCCCTGCTCCACGCGGCCCTGGGCGCTGACCGGGGCTGCCCAACGCCGGCCAATTCTCACGAGCGTTCTGCCCAAATCGATCCCGATTTGGGCAGAACGCTCGTGAGAATTGGCCGGAAAACGCCCGGCGAACACACTTCGGGCACCACAGGGCCGCAGGGCCGCCCCCCCGGGGCCCTGTCCGGGATCGCGTGTCGGCGCCTTCCGGCACCGCCAGGAGGAGCTCCGGGAGGCGGGCCCCGGGGAGGCCGACGCCTCCCGCTCCTCAGCCTCCGGGGGTCCCCTCCCTGGCGCCGGCCGCTGGGGCCGGGCCAGCCCCGAAAGCCGGGCCCGGGCCCGGGCCTGCTTGCTCAGCCTTCCGTTGCCAGGGGCCTGAGCCTGGGGGCCTCCGCATGGGGAACCCTGAGTCCCGCGCCACGAGTCCCCCCGACCGTCCCGGCGACCACGGCACCTTTCGCGGCTTCGTCCCAGCCGTGGAGTGAGAGATCACTCCGTTCCCCCACAGAGGCCAGCCCCCTCCACGGGCGCCCCGGCCGCCCGCCACGGCGGAGGCGGACGCCCGGCCACGGCGCCTCCATCCACTCTGCTCGGGGAAAACTCCCCGGCGCCGGGGCCGCCGGCCGCGCCCCATCGTCGCGGCTCGTTTTCCGGGTGGCCGCGCCATGCCCCGAGCGAGAAAGGGCCCTGCTCCACGCGGCCCTGGGCGCTGACCGGGGCTGCCCAACGCCGGCCAATTCTCACGAGCGTTCTGCCCAAATCGATCCCGATTTGGGCAGAACGCTCGTGAGAATTGGCCGGAAAACGCCCGGCGAACACACTTCGGGCACCAGAGGGCCGCAGGGCCGCCCCCCCGGGGCCCTGTCCGGGATCGCGTGTCGGCGCGTTCCGGCACCGCCAGGAGGAGCTCCGGGAGGCGGGCCCCGGGGAGGCCGACGCCTCCCGCTCCTCAGCCTCCGGGGGTCCCCTCCCTGGCGCCGGCCGCTGGGGCCGGGCCAGCCCCGAAAGCCGGGCCCGGGCCCGGGCCTGCTTGCTCAGCCTTCCGTTGCCAGGGGCCTGAGCCTGGGGGCCTCCGCATGGGGAACCCTGAGTCCCGCGCCACGAGTCCCCCCGACCGTCCCGGCGACCACGGCACCTTTCGCGGCTTCGTCCCAGCCGTGGAGTGAGAGATCACTCCGTTCCCCCACAGAGGCCAGCCCCCTCCACGGGCGCCCCGGCCGCCCGCCACGGCGGAGGCGGACGCCCGGCCACAGCGCCTCCATCCACTCTGCTCGGGGAAAACTCCCCGGCGCCGGGGCCGCCGGCCGCGCCCCACCGTCGCGGCTCGTTTTCCGGGTGGCCGCGCCATGCCCCGAGCGAGAAAGGGCCCTGCTCCACGCGGCCCTGGGCGCTGACCAGGGCTGCCCAACGCCGGCCAATTCTCACGAGCGTTCTGCCCAAATCGATCCCGATTTGGGCAGAACGCTCGTGAGAATTGGCCGGAAAACGCCCGGCGAACACACTTCGGGCACCAGAGGGCCGCAGGGCCGCCCCCCCGGGGCCCTGTCCGGGATCGCGTGTCGGCGCGTTCCGGCACCGCCAGGAGGAGCTCCGGGAGGCGGGCCCCGGGGAGGCCGACGCCTCCCGCTCCTCAGCCTCCGGGGGTCCCCTCCCTGGCGCCGGCCGCTGGGGCCGGGCCAGCCCCGAAAGCCGGGCCCGGGCCCGGGCCTGCTTGCTCAGCCTTCCGTTGCCAGGGGCCTGAGCCTGGGGGCCTCCGCATGGGGAACCCTGAGTCCCGCGCCACGAGTCCCCCCGACCGTCCCGGCGACCACGGCACCTTTCGCGGCTTCGTCCCAGCCGTGGAGTGAGAGATCACTCCGTTCCCCCACAGAGGCCAGCCCCCTCCACGGGCGCCCCGGCCGCCCGCCACGGCGGAGGCGGACGCCCGGCCACGGCGCCTCCATCCACTCTGCTCGGGGAAAACTCCCCGGCGCCGGGGCCGCCGGCCGCGCCCCATCGTCGCGGCTCGTTTTCCGGGTGGCCGCGCCATGCCCCGAGCGAGAAAGGGCCCTGCTCCACGCGGCCCTGGGCGCTGACCAGGGCTGCCCAACGCCGGCCAATTCTTACGAGCGTTCTGCCCAAATCGATCCCGATTTGGGCAGAACGCTCGTGAGAATTGGCCGGAAAACGCCCGGCGAACACACTTCGGGCACCAGGGGGCCGCAGGGCCGCCCCCCCGGGGCCCTGTCCGGGATCGCGTGTCGTCGCGTTCCGGCACCGCCAGGAGGAGCTCCGGGAGGCGGGCCCCGGGGAGGCCGACGCCTCCCGCTCCTCAGCCTCCGGGGGTCCCCTCCCTGGCGCCGGCCGCTGGGGCCGGGCCAGCCCCGAAATCCGGGCCCGGGCCCGGGCCTGCTTGCTCAGCCTTCCGTTGCCAGGGGCCTGAGCCTGGGGGCCTCCGCATGGGGAACCCTGAGTCCCGCGCCACAAGTCCCCCGACCGTCCCGGCCACAACGGCACCTTTCGCGGCTTCGTCCTAGCCGCGGAGTGAGAGACCAGACCGTTTCCCCACAGAGGCCAGCGCCCTCCAGGGGCTCCTCGTCCGCCCGCCACGGCGGAGGCGGACGCCCGGCCACGGCGCCTCCATCCACTCTGCTCGGGGAAAACTCCCCGGCGCCGCGGCTGCTGGCCGCGCCCCATCGTCGCGGCTCGTTTTCCGGGCGGCCGCGACATGCCCCGAGCGAGAAAGGGCCTTGCTCCACGCGGAACTGGGCGCTGACCAGGGCTGCCCAACGCCGGCCAATTCTCACGAGCGTTCTGCCCAAATCGGGATCGATTTGGGCAGAACGCTCGTGAGAATTGGCCGGAAAACGCCCGGCGAACACACTTCGGGCACCAGAGGGCCGCAGGGCCGCCCCCCCGGGGCCCTGTCCGGGATCGCGTCTCGGCGCGTTCCGGCACCGCCAGGAGGAGCTCCGGGAGGCGGGCCCCGGGGAGGCCGACGCCTCCCGCTCCTCAGCCTCCGGGGGTCCCCTCCCTGGCGCCGGCCGCTGGGGCCGGGCCAGCCCCGAAAGCCGGGCCCGGGCCCGGGCCTGCTTGCTCAGCCTTCCGTTGCCAGGGGCCTGAGCCTGGGGGCCTCCGCATGGGGAACCCTGAGTCCCGCGCCACGAGTCCCCCCGACCGTCCCGGCGACCACGGCACCTTTCGCGGCTTCGTCCCAGCCGTGGAGTGAGAGATCACTCCGTTCCCCCACAGAGGCCAGCCCCCTCCACGGGCGCCCCGGCCGCCCGCCACGGCGGAGGCGGACGCCCGGCCACGGCGCCTCCATCCACTCTGCTCGGGGAAAACTCCCCGGCGCCGGGGCCGCCGGCCGCGCCCCATCGTCGCGGCTCGTTTTCCGGGTGGCCGCGCCATGCCCCGAGCGAGAAAGGGCCCTGCTCCACGCGGCCCTGGGCGCTGACCAGGGCTGCCCAACGCCGGCCAATTCTCACGAGCGTTCTGCCCAAATCGATCCCGATTTGGGCAGAACGCTCGTGAGAATTGGCCGGAAAACGCCCGGCGAACACACTTCGGGCACCAGAGGGCCGCAGGGCCGCCCCCCCGGGGCCCTGTCCGGGATCGCGTGTCGGCGCGTTCCGGCACCGCCAGGAGGAGCTCCGGGAGGCGGGCCCCGGGGAGGCCGACGCCTCCCGCTCCTCAGCCTCCGGGGGTCCCCTCCCTGGCGCCGGCCGCTGGGGCCGGGCCAGCCCCGAAAGCCGGGCCCGGGCCCGGGCCTGCTTGCTCAGCCTTCCGTTGCCAGGGGCCTGAGCCTGGGGGCCTCCGCATGGGGAACCCTGAGTCCCGCGCCACGAGTCCCCCCGACCGTCCCGGCGACCACGGCACCTTTCGCGGCTTCGTCCCAGCCGTGGAGTGAGAGATCACTCCGTTCCCCCACAGAGGCCAGCCCCCTCCACGGGCGCCCCGGCCGCCCGCCACGGCGGAGGCGGACGCCCGGCCACGGCGCCTCCATCCACTCTGCTCGGGGAAAACTCCCCGGCGCCGGGGCCGCCGGCCGCGCCCCATCGTCGCGGCTGGTTTTCCGGGTGGCCGCGCCATGCCCCGAGCGAGAAAGGGCCCTGCTCCACGCGGCCCTGGGCGCTGACCGGGGCTGCCCAACGCCGGCCAATTCTCACGAGCGTTCTGCCCAAATCGATCCCGATTTGGGCAGAACGCTCGTGAGAATTGGCCGGAAAACGCCCGGCGAACACACTTCGGGCACCACAGGGCCGCAGGGCCGCCCCCCCGGGGCCCTGTCCGGGATCGCGTGTCGGCGCCTTCCGGCACCGCCAGGAGGAGCTCCGGGAGGCGGGCCCCGGGGAGGCCGACGCCTCCCGCTCCTCAGCCTCCGGGGGTCCCCTCCCTGGCGCCGGCCGCTGGGGCCGGGCCAGCCCCGAAAGCCGGGCCCGGGCCCGGGCCTGCTTGCTCAGCCTTCCGTTGCCAGGGGCCTGAGCCTGGGGGCCTCCGCATGGGGAACCCTGAGTCCCGCGCCACGAGTCCCCCCGACCGTCCCGGCGACCACGGCACCTTTCGCGGCTTCGTCCCAGCCGTGGAGTGAGAGATCACTCCGTTCCCCCACAGAGGCCAGCCCCCTCCACGGGCGCCCCGGCCGCCCGCCACGGCGGAGGCGGACGCCCGGCCACGGCGCCTCCATCCACTCTGCTCGGGGAAAACTCCCCGGCGCCGGGGCCGCCGGCCGCGCCCCATCGTCGCGGCTCGTTTTCCGGGTGGCCGCGCCATGCCCCGAGCGAGAAAGGGCCCTGCTCCACGCGGCCCTGGGCGCTGACCGGGGCTGCCCAACGCCGGCCAATTCTCACGAGCGTTCTGCCCAAATCGATCCCGATTTGGGCAGAACGCTCGTGAGAATTGGCCGGAAAACGCCCGGCGAACACACTTCGGGCACCAGGGGGCCGCAGGGCCGCCCCCCCGGGGCCCTGTCCGGGATCGCGTGTCGTCGCGTTCCGGCACCGCCAGGAGGAGCTCCGGGAGGCGGGCCCCGGGGAGGCCGACGCCTCCCGCTCCTCAGCCTCCGGGGGTCCCCTCCCTGGCGCCGGCCGCTGGGGCCGGGCCAGCCCCGAAATCCGGGCCCGGGCCCGGGCCTGCTTGCTCAGCCTTCCGTTGCCAGGGGCCTGAGCCTGGGGGCCTCCGCATGGGGAACCCTGAGTCCCGCGCCACAAGTCCCCCGACCGTCCCGGCCACAACGGCACCTTTCGCGGCTTCGTCCTAGCCGCGGAGTGAGAGACCAGACCGTTTCCCCACAGAGGCCAGCGCCCTCCAGGGGCTCCTCGTCCGCCCGCCACGGCGGAGGCGGACGCCCGGCCACGGCGCCTCCATCCACTCTGCTCGGGGAAAACTCCCCGGCGCCGCGGCTGCTGGCCGCGCCCCATCGTCGCGGCTCGTTTTCCGGGCGGCCGCGACATGCCCCGAGCGAGAAAGGGCCTTGCTCCACGCGGAACTGGGCGCTGACCAGGGCTGCCCAACGCCGGCCAATTCTCACGAGCGTTCTGCCCAAATCGGGATCGATTTGGGCAGAACGCTCGTGAGAATTGGCCGGAAAACGCCCGGCGAACACACTTCGGGCACCAGAGGGCCGCAGGGCCGCCCCCCCGGGGCCCTGTCCGGGATCGCGTCTCGGCGCGTTCCGGCACCGCCAGGAGGAGCTCCGGGAGGCGGGCCCCGGGGAGGCCGACGCCTCCCGCTCCTCAGCCTCCGGGGGTCCCCTCCCTGGCGCCGGCCGCTGGGGCCGGGCCAGCCCCGAACGCCGGGCCCGGGCCCGGGACTGCTTGCTCAGCCTTCCGTTGCCAGGGGCCTGAGCCTGGGGGCCTCCGCATGGGGAACCCTGAGTCCCGCGCCACGAGTCCCCCCGACCGTCCCGGCGACCACGGCACCTTTCGCGGCTTCGTCCCAGCCGTGGAGTGAGAGATCACTCCGTTCCCCCACAGAGGCCAGCCCTCTCCACGGGCGCCCCGGCCGCCCGCCATGGCGGAAGCGGACGCCCGGCCATGGCGCCTCCATCCACTCTGCTCGGGGAAAACTCCCCGGCGCCAGGGCCGCCGGCCGCGCCCCATCGTCGCGGCTCGTTTTCCGGGTGGCCGCGCCATGCCCCGAGCGAGAAAGGGCCCTGCTCCACGCGGCCCTGGGCGCTGACCAGGGCTGCCCAACGCCGGCCAATTCTCACGAGCGTTCTGCCCAAATCGATCCCGATTTGGGCAGAACGCTCGTGAGAATTGGCCGGAAAACGCCCGGCGAACAACTTCGGGCACCAGAGGGCCGCAGGGCCGCCCCCCCGGGGCCCTGTCCGGGATCGCGTCTCGGCGCGTTCCAGCACCGCCAGGAGGAGCTCCGGGAGGCGGGCCCCGGGGAGGCCGACGCCTCCCGCTCCTCAGCCTCCGGGGGTCCCCTCCCTGGCGCCGGCCGCTGGGGCCGGGCCAGCCCCGAAAGCCGGGCCCGGGCCCGGGCCTGCTTGCTCAGCCTTCCGTTGCCAGGGGCCTGAGCCTGGGGGCCTCCGCATGGGGAACCCTGAGTCCCGCGCCACGAGTCCCCCCGACCGTCCCGGCGACCACGGCACCTTTCGCGGCTTCGTCCCAGCCGTGGAGTGAGAGATCACTCCGTTCCCCCACAGAGGCCAGCCCCCTCCACGGGCGCCCCGGCCGCCCGCCACGGCGGAGGCGGACGCCCGGCCACGGCGCCTCCATCCACTCTGCTCGGGGAAAACTCCCCGGCGCCGGGGCCGCCGGCCGCGCCCCATCGTCGCGGCTCGTTTTCCGGGTGGCCGCGCCATGCCCCGAGCGAGAAAGGGCCCTGCTCCACGCGGCCCTGGGCGCTGACCAGGGCTGCCCAACGCCGGCCAATTCTCACGAGCGTTCTGCCCAAATCGATCCCGATTTGGGCAGAACGCTCGTGAGAATTGGCCGGAAAACGCCCGGCGAACACACTTCGGGCACCAGAGGGCCGCAGGGCCGCCCCCCCGGGGCCCTGTCCGGGATCGCGTGTCGGCGCGTTCCGGCACCGATAGGAGGAGCTCCGGGAGGCGGGACCCGGGGAGGCCGACGCCTCCCGCTCCTCAGCATCCGGGGGTCCCCTCCCTGGCGCCGGCCGCTGGGGCCGGGCCAGCCCCGAAAGCCGGGCCCGGGCCCGGGCCTGCTTGCTCAGCCTTCCGTTGCCAGGGGCCTGAGCCTGGGGGCCTCCGCATGGGGAACCCTGAGTCCCGCGCCACGAGTCCCCCCGACCGTCCCGGCGACCACGGCACCTTTCGCGGCTTCGTCCCAGCCGTGGAGTGAGAGATCACTCCGTTCCCCCACAGAGGCCAGCCCCCTCCACGGGCGCCCCGGCCGCCCGCCACGGCGGAGGCGGACGCCCGGCCACGGCGCCTCCATCCACTCTGCTCGGGGAAAACTCCCCGGCGCCGGGGCCGCCGGCCGCGCCCCATCGTCGCGGCTCGTTTTCCGGGTAGCCGCGCCATGCCCCGAGCGAGAAAGGGCCCTGCTCCACGCGGCCCTGGGCGCTGACCAGGGCTGCCCAACGCCGGCCAATTCTCACGAGCGTTCTGCCCAAATCGATCCCGATTTGGGCAGAACGCTCGTGAGAATTGGCCGGAAAACGCCCGGCGAACACACTTCGGGCACCAGAGGGCCGCAGGGCCGCCCCCCCGGGGCCCTGTCCGGGATCGCGTGTCGGCGCGTTCCGGCACCGCCAGGAGGAGCTCCGGGAGGCGGGCCCCGGGGAGGCCGACGCCTCCCGCTCCTCAGCCTCCGGGGGTCCCCTCCCTGGCGCCGGCCGCTGGGGCCGGGCCAGCCCCGAAAGCCGGGCCCGGGCCCGGGCCTGCTTGCTCAGCCTTCCGTTGCCAGGGGCCTGAGCCTGGGGGCCTCCGCATGGGGAACCCTGAGTCCCGCGCCACGAGTCCCCCCGACCGTCCCGGCGACCACGGCACCTTTCGCGGCTTCGTCCCAGCCGTGGAGTGAGAGATCACTCCGTTCCCCCACAGAGGCCAGCCCCCTCCACGGGCGCCCCGGCCGCCCGCCACGGCGGAGGCGGACGCCCGGCCACGGCGCCTCCATCCACTCTGCTCGGGGAAAACTCCCCGGCGCCGGGGCCGCCGGCCGCGCCCCATCGTCGCGGCTCGTTTTCCGGGTGGCCGCGCCATGCCCCGAGCGAGAAAGGGCCCTGCTCCACGCGGCCCTGGGCGCTGACCAGGGCTGCCCAACGCCGGCCAATTCTCACGAGCGTTCTGCCCAAATCGATCCCGATTTGGGCAGAACGCTCGTGAGAATTGGCCGGCAAACGCCCGGCGAACACACTTCGGGCACCAGAGGGCCGCAGGGCCGCCCCCCCGGGGCCCTGTCCGGGATCGCGTGTCGGCGCGTTCCGGCACCGCCAGGAGGAGCTCCGGGAGGCGGGCCCCGGGGAGGCCGACGCCTCCCGCTCCTCAGCCTCCGGGGGTCCCCTCCCTGGCGCCGGCCGCTGGGGCCGGGCCAGCCCCGAAAGCCGGGCCCGGGCCCGGGCCTGCTTGCTCAGCCTTCCGTTGCCAGGGGCCTGAGCCTGGGGGCCTCCGCATGGGGAACCCTGAGTCCCGCGCCACGAGTCCCCCCGACCGTCCCGGCGACCACGGCACCTTTCGCGGCTTCGTCCCAGCCGTGGAGTGAGAGATCACTCCGTTCCCCCACAGAGGCCAGCCCCCTCCACGGGCGCCCCGGCCGCCCGCCACGGCGGAGGCGGACGCCCGGCCACGGCGCCTCCATCCACTCTGCTCGGGGAAAACTCCCCGGCGCCGGGGCCGCCGGCCGCGCCCCATCGTCGCGGCTCGTTTTCCGGGTGGCCGCGCCATGCCCCGAGCGAGAAAGGGCCCTGCTCCACGCGGCCCTGGGCGCTGACCAGGGCTGCCCAACGCCGGCCAATTCTCACGAGCGTTCTGCCCAAATCGATCCCGATTTGGGCAGAACGCTCGTGAGAATTGGCCGGAAAACGCCCGGCGAACACACTTCGGGCACCAGAGGGCCGCAGGGCCGCCCCCCCGGGGCCCTGTCCGGGATCGCGTGTCGGCGCGTTCCGGCACCGCCAGGAGGAGCTCCGGGAGGCGGGCCCCGGGGAGGCCGACGCCTCCCGCTCCTCAGCCTCCGGGGGTCCCCTCCCTGGCGCCGGCCGCTGGGGCCGGGCCAGCCCCGAAAGCCGGGCCCGGGCCCGGGCCTGCTTGCTCAGCCTTCCGTTGCCAGGGGCCTGAGCCTGGGGGCCTCCGCATGGGGAACCCTGAGTCCCGCGCCACGAGTCCCCCCGACCGTCCCGGCAACCACGGCACCTTTCGCGGCTTCGTCCCAGCCGTGGAGTGAGAGATCACTCCGTTCCCACACAGAGGCCAGCCCCCTCCACGGGCGCCCCGGCCGCCCGCCACGGCGGAGGCGGACGCCCGGCCACGGCGCCTCCATCCACTCTGCTCGGGGAAAACTCCCCGGCGCCGGGGCCGCCGGCCGCGCCCCATCGTCGCGGCTCGTTTTCCGGGTGGCCGCGCCATGCCCCGAGCGAGAAAGGGCCCTGCTCCACGCGGCCCTGGGCGCTGACCAGGGCTGCCCAACGCCGGCCAATTCTCACGAGCGTTCTGCCCAAATCGATCCCGATTTGGGCAGAACGCTCGTGAGAATTGGCCGGCAAACGCCCGGCGAACACACTTCGGGCACCAGAGGGCCGCAGGGCCGCCCCCCCGGGGCCCTGTCCGGGATCGCGTGTCGGCGCGTTCCGGCACCGCCAGGAGGAGCTCCGGGAGGCGGGCCCCGGGGAGGCCGACGCCTCCCGCTCCTCAGCCTCCGGGGGTCCCCTCCCTGGCGCCGGCCGCTGGGGCCGGGCCAGCCCCGAAAGCCGGGCCCGGGCCCGGGCCTGCTTGCTCAGCCTTCCGTTGCCAGGGGCCTGAGCCTGGGGGCCTCCGCATGGGGAACCCTGAGTCCCGCGCCACGAGTCCCCCCGACCGTCCCGGCGACCACGGCACCTTTCGCGGCTTCGTCCCAGCCGTGGAGTGAGAGATCACTCCGTTCCCCCACAGAGGCCAGCCCCCTCCACGGGCGCCCCGGCCGCCCGCCACGGCGGAGGCGGACGCCCGGCCACGGCGCCTCCATCCACTCTGCTCGGGGAAAACTCCCCGGCGCCGGGGCCGCCGGCCGCGCCCCATCGTCGCGGCTCGTTTTCCGGGTGGCCGCGCCATGCCCCGAGCGAGAAACGGCCCTGCTCCACGCGGCCCTGGGCGCTGACCAGGGCTGCCCAACGCCGGCCAATTCTCACGAGCGTTCTGCCCAAATCGATCCCGATTTGGGCAGAACGCTCGTGAGAATTGGCCGGAAAACGCCCGGCGAACACACTTCGGGCACCAGAGGGCCGCAGGGCCGCCCCCCCGGGGCCCTGTCCGGGATCGCGTGTCGGCGCGTTCCGGCACCGCCAGGAGGAGCTCCGGGAGGCGGGCCCCGGGGAGGCCGACGCCTCCCGCTCCTCAGCCTCCGGGGGTCCCCTCCCTGGCGCCGGCCGCTGGGGCCGGGCCAGCCCCGAAAGCCGGGCCCGGGCCCGGGCCTGCTTGCTCAGCCTTCCGTTGCCAGGGGCCTGAGCCTGGGGGCCTCCGCATGGGGAACCCTGAGTCCCGCGCCACGAGTCCCCCCGACCGTCCCGGCGACCACGGCACCTTTCGCGGCTTCGTCCCAGCCGTGGAGTGAGAGATCACTCCGTTCCCCCACAGAGGCCAGCCCCCTCCACGGGCGCCCCGGCCGCCCGCCACGGCGGAGGCGGACGCCCGGCCACGGCGCCTCCATCCACTCTGCTCGGGGAAAACTCCCCGGCGCCGGGGCCGCCGGCCGCGCCCCATCGTCGCGGCTCGTTTTCCGGGTGGCCGCGCCACGCCCCGAGCGAGAAAGGGCCCTGCTCCACGCGGCCCTGGGCGCTGACCAGGGCTGCCCAACGCCGGCCAATTCTCACGAGCGTTCTGCCCAAATCGATCCCGATTTGGGCAGAACGCTCGTGAGAATTGGCCGGCAAACGCCCGGCGAACACACTTCGGGCACCAGAGGACCGCAGGGCCGCCCCCCCGGGGCCCTGTCCGGGATCGCGTGTCGGCGCGTTCCGGCACCGCCAGGAGGAGCTCCGGGAGGCGGGCCCCGGGGAGGCCGACGCCTCCCGCTCCTCAGCCTCCGGGGGTCCCCTCCCTGGCGCCGCCGCTGGGGCCGGGCCAGCCCCGAAAGCCGGGCCCGGGCCCGGGCCTGCTTGCTCAGCCTTCCGTTGCCAGAGGACTGAGCCTGGGGGCCTCCGCATGGGGAACACTGAGTAACGCGCCACGAGTCCCCCCGACCGTCCCGGCGACAATGGCACCTTTCGCGGCTTCGTACCAGCAGTGGAGTGAGAGATCACTCCGTTCCCCCACAGAGGCCTGCCCCCTCCACGGGCGCCCCGGCCGCCCGCCACGGCGGAGGCGGACGCCCGGCCACGGCGCCTCCATCCACTCTGCTCGGGGAAAACTCCCCGGCGCCGGGGCCGCCGGCCGCGCCCCATCGTCGCGGCTGGTTATCCGGGTGGCCGCGCCATGCCCCGAGCGAGTAAGGGCCCTGCTCCACGCGGCCCTGGGCGCTGACCGGGGCTGCCAAACGCCGGCCAATTCTCACGAGCGTTCTGCCCAAATCGATCCCGATTTGGGCAGAACGCTCGTGAGAATTGGCCGGAAAACGCCCGGCGAACACACTTCGGGCACCACAGGGCCGCAGGGCCGCCCCCCCGGGGCCCTGTCCGGGATCGCGTGTCGGCGCCTTCCGGCACCGCCAGGAGGAGCTCCGGGAGGCGGGCCCCGGGGAGGCCGACGCCTCCCGCTCCTCAGCCTCCGGGGGTCCCCTCCCTGGCGCCGGCCGCTGGGGCCGGGCCAGCCCCGAAACCCGGGCCCGGGCCCGGGCCTGCTTGCTCAGCCTTCCGTTGCCAGGGGCCTGAGCCTGGGGGCCTCCGCATGGGGAACCCTGAGTTCCGCGCCACGAGTCCCCCCGACCGTCCCGGCGACCACGGCACCGTTCGCGGCTTCGTCCCAGCCGTGGAGTGAGAGATCACTCCGTTCCCCCACAGAGGCCAGCCCCCTCCACGGGCGCCCCGGCCGCCCGCCACGGCGGAGGCGGACGCCCGGCCACGGCGCCTCCATCCACTCTGCTCGGGGAAAACTCCCCGGCGCCGGGGCCGCCGGCCGCGCCCCATCGTCGCGGCTCGTTTTCCGGGTGGCCGCGCCATGCCCCGAGCGAGAAAGGGCCCTGCTCCACGCGGCCCTGGGCGCTGACCGGGGCTGCCCAACGCCGGCCAATTCTCACGAGCGTTCTGCCCAAATCGATCCCGATTTGGGCAGAACGCTCGTGAGAATTGGCCGGAAAACGCCCGGCGAACACACTTCGGGCACCAGAGGGCCGCAGGGCCGCCCCCCCGGGGCCCTGTCCGGGATCGCGTGTCGGCGCGTTCCGGCACCGCCAGGAGGAGCTCCGGGAGGCGGGCCCCGGGGAGGCCGACGCCTCCCGCTCCTCAGCCTCCGGGGGTCCCCTCCCTGGCGCCGGCCGCTGGGGCCGGGCCAGCCCCGAAAGCCGGGCCCGGGCCCGGGCCTGCTTGCTCAGCCTTCCGTTGCCAGGGGCCTGAGCCTGGGGGCCTCCGCATGGGGAACCCTGAGTCCCGCGCCACGAGTCCCCCCGACCGTCCCGGCGACAATGGCACCTTTCGCGGCTTCGTCCCAGCCGTAGAGTGAGAGATCACTCCTTTACCCCACAGAGGCCAGCCCCCTCCACGGGCGCCCCGGCGGCCGCCATGGCGGAGGCGGACGCCCTGCCACGGAGCCTCCATCCACTCTGCTCGGGGAAAACTCCCCGGCGCCGGGGTCGCCGGCCGCGCCCAATCGTCACGGCTCGTTTTCCGGGTGGCCGCGCCATGCCCCGAGCGAGAAAGGGCCCTGTTCCACGCGGAACTGGGCGCTGACCAGGGCTGCCCAACTCCGGCCAATTCTCACGAGCGTTCTGCCCAAATCGATCCCGATTTGGGCAGAACGCTCATGAGAATTGGCCGGAAAACGCCCGGCAAACACACTTCGGGCACCAGAGGGCCGCAGGGCCGCCCTCCCGGGGCCCTGTCCGGGATCGCGTCTCGGCGCGTTCCGGCAGCGCCAGGAGGAGCTCCGGGAGGCGGGCCCCGGGGAGGCCGACGCCTCCCGCTCCTCAGCCTCCGGGGGTCCCCTCCCTGGCGCCGGCCGCTGGGGCCGGGCCAGCCCCGAAAGCCGGGCCCGGGCCCGGGCCTGCTTGCTCAGCCTTCCGTGGCCAGGGGCCTGAGCCTGGGGGCCTCCGCATGGGGAACCCTGAGTCCCGCGCCACGAGTCCCCCCGACCGTCCCGGCGACCACGGCACCTTTCGCGGCTTCGTCCCAGCCGTGGAGTGAGAGATCACTCCGTTCCCCCACAGAGGCCAGCCCCCTCCACGGGCGCCCCGGCCGCCCGCCACGGCGGAGGCGGACGCCCGGCCACGGCGCCTCCATCCACGCTGCTCGGGGAAAACTCCCCGGCGCCGGGGCCGCCGGCCGCGCCCCATCGTCGCGGCTCGTTTTCCGGGTGGCCGCGCCATGCCCCGAGCGAGAAAGGGCCCTGCTCCACGCGGCCCTGGGCGCTGACCAGGGCTGCCCAACGCCGGCCAATTCTCACGAGCGTTCTGCCCAAATCGATCCCGATTTGGGCAGAACGCTCGTGAGAATTGGCCGGAAAACGCCCGGCGAACACACTTCGGGCACCAGAGGTCCGCAGGGCCGCCCCCCCGGGGCCCTGTCCGGGATCGCGTCTCGGCGCGTTCCGGCACCGCCAGGAGGAGCTCCGGGAGGCGGGCCCGCGGAGGCCGACGCCTCCCGCTCCTCAGCCTCCGGGGGTCCCCTCCCTGGCGCCGGCCGCTGGGGCCGGGCCAGCCCCGAAAGCCGGGCCCGGGCCCGGGCCTGCTTGCTCAGCCTTCCGTGGCCAGGGGCCTGAGCCTGGGGGCCTCCGCATGGGGAACCCTGAGTCCCGCGCCACGAGTCCCCCCGACCGTCCCGGCGACCACGGCACCTTTCGCGGCTTCGTCCCAGCCGTGGAGTGAGAGATCACTCCGTTCCCCCAGAGAGGCCAGCCCCCTCCACGGGCGCCCCAGCCGCCCGCCACGGCGGAGGCGGACGCCCGGCCACGGCGCCTCCATCCACTCTGCTCGGGGAAAACTCCCCGGCGCCGGGGCCGCCGGCTGCGCCCCATCGTCGCGGCTCGTTTTCCGGGTGGCCGCGCCATGCCCCGAGCGAGAAAGGGCCCTGCTCCACGCGGCCCTGGGCGCTGACCAGGGCTGCCCAACGCCGGCCAATTCTCACGAGCGTTCTGCCCAAATCGATCCCGATTTGGGCAGAACGCTTGTGAGAATTGGCCGGAAAACGCCCGGCGAACACACTTCGGGCACCAGAGGGCCGCAGGGCCGCCCCCCCGGGGCCCTGTCCGGGATCGCGTCTCGGCGCGTTCCGGCACCGCCAGGAGGAGCTCCGGGAGGCGGGCCCCGGGGAGGCCGACGCCTCCCGCTCCTCAGCCTCCGGGGGTCCCCTCCCTGGCGCCGGCCGCTGGGGCCGGGCCAGCCCCGAAAGCCGGGCCCGGGCCCGTGCCTGCTTGCTCAGCCTTCCGTGGCCAGGGGCCTGAGCCTGGGTTCCTCCGCATGGGGAACCCTGAGTCCCGCGCCGCGAGTCCCCCCGACCGTCCCGGCGACCACGGCACCTTTCGCGGCTTCGTCCCAGCCGTGGAGTGAGAGATCACTCCGTTCCCCCACAGAGGCCAGCCCCCTCCACGGGCGCCCCGGCCGCCCGCCACGGCGGACGCGGACGCCCGGCCACGGCGCCTCCATCCACTCTGCTCGGGGAAAACTCCCCGGCGCCGGGGCCGCCGGCCGCGCCCCATCGTCGCGGCTCGTTTTCCGGGTGGCCGCGCCATGCCCCGAGCGAGAAAGGGCCCTGCTCCACGCGGCCCTGGGCGCTGACCAGGGCTGCCCAACGCCGGCCAATTCTCACGAGCGTTCTGCCCAAATCGATCCCGATTTGGGCAGAACGCTCGTGAGAATTGGCCGGAAAACGCCCGGCGAACACACTTCGGGCACCAGAGGGCCGCAGGGCCGCCCCCCCGGGGCCCTGTCCGGGATCGCGTCTCGGCGCGTTCCGGCACCGCCAGGAGGAGCTCCGGGAGGTGGGCCCCCGGGAGGCCGACGCCTCCCGCTCCTCAGCCTCCGGGGGTCCCCTCCGTGGCGCCGGCCGCTGGGGCCGGGCCAGCCCCGAAAGCCGGGCCCGGGCCCGGGCCTGCTTGCTCAGCCTTCCGTGGCCAGGGGCCTGAGCCTGGGGGCCTCCGCATGGGGAACCCTGAGTACTGCGCCGCGAGTCCCCCCGACCGTCCCGGGGACCACGGCACCTTTCGCGGCTTCGTCCCAGCCGTGGAGTGAGAGATCACTCCGTTCCCCCACAGAGGCCAGCCCCCTCCACGGGCGCCCCGGCCGCCCGCCACGGCGGAGGCGGACGCCCGGCCACGGCGCCTCCATCCACGCTGCTCGGGGAAAACTCCCCGGCGCCGGGGCCGCCGGCCGCGCCCCATCGTCGTGGCTCGTTTTCCAGGTGGCCGCGCCATGCCCCGAGCGAGAAAGGGCCCTGCTCCACGCGGCCCTGGGCGCTGACCAGGGCTGCCCAACGCCGGCCAATTCTCACGAGCGTTCTGCCCAAATCGATCCCGATTTGGGCAGAACGCTCGTGAGAATTGGCCGGAAAACGCCCGGCGAACACACTTCGGGCACCAGAGGGCCGCAGGGCCGCCCCCCCGGGGCCCTGTCCGGGATCGCGTCTCGGCGCGTTCCGGCACCGCCAGGAGGAGCTCCGGGAGGCGGGCCCCGGGGAGGCCGACGCCTCCCGCTCCTCAGCCTCCGGGGGTCCCCTCCCTGGCGCCGGCCGCTGGGGCCGGGCCAGCCCCGAAAGCCGGGCCCGGGCCCGGGCCTGCTTGCTCAGCCTTCCGTTGCCAGGGGCCTGAGCCTGGGGGCCTCCGCATGGGGAACCCTGAGTCCCGCGCCACGAGTCCCCCCGACCGTCCCGGCGACAATGGCACCTTTCGCGGCTTCGTCCCAGCCGTAGAGTGAGAGATCACTCCTTTACCCCACAGAGGCCAGCCCCCTCCACGGGCGCCCCGGCGGCCGCCATGGCGGAGGCGGACGCCCTGCCACGGAGCCTCCATCCACTCTGCTCGGGGAAAACTCCCCGGTGCCAGTGTCGCCGGCCGCGCCCAATCGTCGCGGCTCGTTTTCCGGGTGGCCGCGCCATGCCCCGAGCGAGAAAGGGCCCTGTTCCACGCGGAACTGGGCGCTGACCAGGGCTGCCCAACTCCGGCCAATTCTCACGAGCGTTCTGCCCAAATCGATCCCGATTTGGGCAAAACGCTCATGAGAATTGGCCGGAAAACGCCCGGCAAACACACTTCGGGCACCAGAGGGCCGCAGGGCCGCCCTCCCGGGGCCCTGTCCGGGATCGTGTGTCGTCGCGTACCGGCACAGCCAGGAGGAGCTCCGGGAGGCGGGCCCCGGGGAGGCCGACGCCTCCCGCTCCTCAGCCTCTGGGTGTCCCCTCCCTGGCGCCGGCCGCTGGGGCCGGGCCAGCCCCGAAAGCCGGGCCCGGGCCCAGGCCTGCTTGCTCAGCCTCCGATGCCAGGGGCCTGAGCCTGGGGGCCTCCGCATGGGGAACCCTGAGTCCCGCGCCACGAGTCCCCCCGACCGTCCCGGCAACAACGGCAACTTTCGCGGCTTCGTCCCAGCCGTGGAGTGAGAGATCACTCCGTTCCCCCACAGAGGCCAGCCCCCTCCACCGGCGCCCCGGCCGCCCTCCACGGCGGATGCGGACACCCGGCCACGGCGCCTCCATCCACTCTGCTCGGGGAAAACTCCCCGGCGCCGGGGCCGCCGGCCGCGCCCCATCGTCGCGGCTCGTTTTCCGGGTGGCCGCGCCATGTCCCGAGTGAGAAAGGGCCCTGCTCCACGCGGCCCTGGGCGCTGACCAGGGCTGCCCAACGCCGGCCAATTCTCACGAGCGTTCTGCCCAAATCGATCCCGATTTGGGCAGAACGCTCGTGAGAAATGGCCGGAAAACGCCCGGCGAACACACTTCGGGCACCACAGGGCCGCAGGGCCGCCCCCCCCGGGGCCCTGTCCGGGATTGCGTGTCGGCGCGTTCCGGCACCGCCAGGAGGAGCTCCGGGAGGCGGGCCCCGGGGAGGCCGACGCCTCCCGCTCCTCAGCCTCCGGGGGTCCCCTCCCTGGCGCCGGCCGCTGGGGCCGTGCCAGCCCCGAAAGCCGGGCCCGGGCCCGGTCCTGCTTGCTCAGCCTTCCGTTGCCAGGGGCCTGAGCCTGGGGGCCTCCGCATGGGGAACCCTGAGTCCCGCGCCACGAGTCCCCCGGACCGTCCCGGCCACAACGGCACCTTTCGGGGCTTCGTCCCAGCCGTGGAGTGAGAGATCACTCCGTTCCCCGACAGAGGCCAGCCTCCTCCACGGGCACCCCGGCCGCCAGCCCCGGCGGAGGTGGACGCCCGGCCACGGCGCCTCCATCCACTCTGCTCGGGGAAAACTCCCCGGCGCCGGGGCCGCCGGCCGCGCCCCATCGTCGCGGCTCGATTTCCGGGTGGCCGCGACATGCCCCGAGCGAGAAAGGGCCCTGCTCCACGCGGCACTGGGCGCTGATCAGGGCTGCCCAACGCCGACAATTCTCACGAGCGTTCTGCCCAAATCGATCCCGATTTGGGCAGAACGCTCGTGAGAATTGGCAGGAAAACGCCCGGCGAACACACTTCGGGCACCAGAGGGCCGCAGGGCCGCCCCCCCGGGGCCCTGTCCGGGATCGCGTGTCGGCGCGTTCCGGCACCGCCAGGAGGAGCTCCGGGAGGCGGGCCCCGGGGAGGCCGACGCCTCCCGCTCCTCAGCCTCCGGGGGTCCCCTCCCTGGCGCCGGCCGCTGGGGCCGGGCCAGCCCCGAAAGCCGGGCCCGGGCCCGGGCCTGCTTGCTCAGCCTTCCGTTGCCAGGGGCCTGAGCCTGGGGGCCTCCGCATGGGGAACCCTGAGTCCCGTGCCACGAGTCCCCCCGACCGTCCCGGCGACAATGGCACCTTTCGCGGCTTCGTCCCAGCCGTAGAGTGAGAGATCACTCCTTTACCCCACAGAGGCCAGCCCCCTCCACGGGCGCCCCGGCGGCCGCCATGGCGGAGGCGGACGCCCTGCCACGGAGCCTCCATCCACTCTGCTCGGGGAAAACTCCCCGGCGCCGGGGTCGCCGGCCGCGCCCAATCGTCACGGCTCGTTTTCCGGGTGGCCGCGCCATGCCCCGAGCGAGAAAGGGCCCTGTTCCACGCGGAACTGGGCGCTGACCAGGGCTGCCCAACTCCGGCCAATTCTCACGAGCGTTCTGCCCAAATCGATCCCGATTTGGGCAGAACGCTCATGAGAATTGGCCGGAAAACGCCCGGCAAACACACTTCGGGCACCAGAGGGCCGCAGGGCCGCCCTCCCGGGGCCCTGTCCGGGATCGTGTGTCGTCGCGTACCGGCACAGCCAGGAGGAGCTCCGGGAGGCGGGCCCCGGGGAGGCCGACGCCTCCCGCTCCTCAGCCTCTGGGTGTCCCCTCCCTGGCGCCGGCCGCTGGGGCCGGGCCAGCCCCGAAAGCCGGGCCCGGGCCCGGGACTGCTTGCTCAGCCTCCGATGCCAGGGGCCTGAGCCTGGGGGCCTCCGCATGGGGAACCCTGAGTCCCGCGCCACGAGTCCCCCCGACCGTCCCGGCAACAACGGCAACTTTCGCGGCTTCGTCCCAGCCGTGGAGTGAGAGATCACTCCGTTCCCCCACAGAGGCCAGCCCCCTCCACGGGCGCCCCGGCCGCCCGCCACGGCGGAGGCGGACGCCCGGCCACGGCGCCTCCATCCCCTCTGCTCGTGGAAATCTCCCCGGCGCCGGGGATGCCGGCCGCGCCCCATCGTCGCGGCTCGTTTTCCGGGTGGCCGCGCCATGCCCCGAGCGAGAAAGGGCCCTGCTCCACGCGGCACTGGGCGCTGACCAGGGCTGCCCAACGCCGGCCAATTCTCACGAGCGTTCTGCCCAAATCGATCCCGATTTGGGCAGAACGCTCGTGAGAATTGGCCGGAAAACGCCCGGCGAACACACTTCGGGCACCAGAGGGCCGCAGGGCCTCCCCCCCGGGGCGGCCCTGTCCGGGATCGCGTGTCGTCGCGTTCCGGCACCGCCAGGAGGAGCTCCGGGAGGCGGGCCCCGGGGAGGCCGAAGCCTCCCGCTCCTCAGCCTCCGGGGGTCCCCTCCCTGGCGCTGGCCGCTGGGTCCGGGCCAGCCCCGAAAGCCGGGCCCGGACCCGGGCCTGCTTGTTCAGCCTTCCGTTGCCAGGGGCCTGTGCCTGGGGGCCTCCGCATGGGGAACCCTGAGTCCCGCGCCACGAGTCCCCCCGACCGTCCCGGCGACAACGGCACCTTTCGCGGCTTCGTCCCAGCTGTTGACTGTGAGATCACTCCGTTCCCCCACAGAGGCCAGCCCCCTCCACCGGCGCCCCGGCCGCCCTCCACGGCGGAGGCGGACACCCGGCCACGGCGCCTCCATCCACTCTGCTCGGGGAAAACTCCCCGGCGCCGGGGCCGCCGGCCGCGCCCCATCGTCGCGGCCTGTTTTCCGGGTGGCCGCGACATGCCCCGAGCGAGAAAGGGCCCTGCTCCACGCGGCACTGGGCGCTGATCAGGGCTGCCCAACGCCGACCAACTCTCACGAGCGTTCTGCCCAAATCGATCCCGATTTGGGCAGAACGCTCGTGAGAATTGGCCGGAAAACGCCCGGCGAACACACTTCGGGCACCAGAGGGCCGCAGGGCCGCCCCCCCGGGGCCCTGTCCGGGATCGCGTGTCGGCGCGTTCCGGCACCGCCAGGAGGAGCTCCGGGAGGCGGGCCCCGGGGAGGCCGACGCCTCCCGCTCCTCAGCCTCCGGGGGTCCCCTCCCTGGCGCCGGCCGCTGGGGCCGGGCCAGCCCCGAAAGCCGGGCCCGGGCCCGGGCCTGCTTGCTCAGCTTTCCGTTGCCAGGGGCCTGAGCCTGGGGGCCTCCGCATGGGGAACCCTGAGTCCCGCGCCACGAGTCCCCCCGACCGTCCCGGCGACCACGGCACCTTTCGCGGCTTCGTCCCAGCCGTGGAGTGAGAGATCACTCCGTTCCCCCACAGAGGCCAGCCCCCTCCACGGGCGCCCCGGCCGCCCGCCACGGCGGAGGCGGACGCCCGGCCACGGCGCCTCCATCCACTCTGCTCGGGGAAAACTCCCCGGCGCCGGGGCCGCCGGCCGCGCCCCATCGTCGCGGCTCGTTTTCCGGGTGGCCGCGCCATGCCCCGAGCGAGAAAGGGCCCTGCTCCACGCGGCCCTGGGCGCTGACCAGGGCTGCCCAACGCCGGCCAATTCTCACGAGCGTTCTGCCCAAATCGATCCCGATTTGGGCAGAACGCTCGTGAGAATTGGCCGGAAAACGCCCGGCGAACACACTTCGGGCACCAGAGGGCCGCAGGGCCGCCCCCCCGGGGCCCTGTCCGGGATCGCGTGTCGGCGCGTTCCGGCACCGCCAGGAGGAGCTCCGGGAGGCGGGCCCCGGGGAGGCTGACGCCTCCCGCTCCTCAGTCTCCGGGGGTCCCCTCCCTGGCGCCGGCCGCTGGGGCCGGGCCAGCCCCGAAAGCCGGGCCCGGGCCCGGGCCTGCTTGCTCAGCCTTCCATTGCCAGGGGCCTGAGCCTGGGGGCCTCCGCATGGGGAACCCTGAGTCCCGCGCCACGAGTCCCCCCGACCGTCCCGGCGACCACGGCACCTTTCGCGGCTTCGTCCCAGCCGTGGAGTGAGAGATCACTCCGTTCCCCCACAGAGGCCAGCCCCCTCCACGGGCGCCCCGGCCGCCCGCCACAGCGGAGGCGGACGCCCGGCCACGGCGCCTCCATCCACTCTGCTCGGGGAAAACTCCCCGGCGCCGGGGCCGCCGGCCGCGCCCCATCGTCGCGGCTCGTTTTCCGGGTGGCCGCGCCATGCCCCGAGCGAGAAAGGGCCCTGCTCCACGCGGCCCTGGGCGCTGACCAGGGCTGCCCAACGCCGGCCAATTCTCACGAGCGTTCTGCCCAAATCGATCCCGATTTGGGCAGAACGCTCGTGAGAATTGGCCGGCAAACGCCCGGCGAACACACTTCGGGCACCAGAGGGCCGCAGGGCCGCCCCCCCCGGGGCCCTGTCCGGGATCGCGTGTCGGCGCGTTCCGGCACCGCCAGGAGGAGCTCCGGGAGGCGGGCCCCGGGGATGCCGACGCCTCCCGCTCCTCAGCCTCCGGGGGTCCCCTCCCTGGCGCCGGCCGCTGGGGCCGGGCCAGCCCCGAAAGCCGGGCCCGGGCCCGGGCCTGCTTGCTCAGCCTTCCGTTGCCAGGGGCCTGAGCCTGGGGTCCTCCGCATGGGGAACCCTGAGTCCCGCGCCACGAGTCCCCCCGACCGTCCCGGCGACCACGGCACCTTTCGCGGCTTCGTCCCAGCCGTGGAGTGAGAGATCACTCCGTTCCCCCACAGAGGCCAGCCCCCTCCACGGGCGCCCCGGCCGCCCGCCACGGCGGAGGCGGACGCCCGGCCACGGCGCCTCCATCCACTCTGCTCGGGGAAAACTCCCCGGCGCCGGGGCCGCCAGCCGCGCCCCAATGTCGCGGCTCGTTTTCCGGGTGGCCGCGCCATGCCCCGAGCGAGAAAGGGCCCTGCTCCACGCGGCCCTGGGCGCTGACCAGGGCTGCCCAACGCCGGCCAATTCTCACGAGCGTTCTGCCCAAATCGATCCCGATTTGGGCAGAACGCTCGTGAGAATTGGCCGGCAAACGCCCGGCGAACACACTTTGGGCACCAGAGGGCCGCAGGGCCGCCCCCCCGGGGCCCTGTCCGGGATCGCGTGTCGGCGCGTTCCGGCACCGCCAGGAGGAGCTCCGGGAGGCGGGCCCCGGGGAGGCCGACGCCTCCCGCTCCTCAGCCTCCGGGGGTCCCCTCCCTGGCGCCGGCCGCTGGGGCCGGGCCAGCCCCGAAAGCCGGGCCCGGGCCCGGGCCTGCTTGCTCAGCCTTCCGTTGCCAGGGGCCTGAGCCTGGGGGCCTCCGCATGGGGAACCCTGAGTCCCGCGCCACGAGTCCCCCCGACCGTCCCGGCGACCACGGCACCTTTCGCGGCTTCGTCCCAGCCGTGGAGTGAGAGATCACTCTGTTCCCCCACAGAGGCCAGCCCCCTCCACGGGCGCCCCGGCCGCCCGCCACGGCGGAGGCGGACGCCCGGCCACGGCGCCTCCATCCACTCTGCTCGGGGAAAACTCCCCGGCGCCGGGGCCGCCGGCCGCGCCCCATCGTCGCGGCTCGTTTTCCGGGTGGCCGCGCCATGCCCCGAGCGAGAAAGGGCCCTGCGCCACGCGTCCCTGGGCGCTGACCAGGGCTGCCCAACGCCGGCCAATTCTCACGAGCGTTCTGCCCAAATCGGGATCGATTTGGGCAGAACGCTCGTGAGAATTGGCCGGAAAACGCCCGGCGAACACACTTCGGGCACCAGAGGGCCGCAGGGCCGCCCCCCCGGGGCCCTGTCCGGGATCGCGTGTCGGCGCGTTCCGGCACCGATAGGAGGAGCTCCGGGAGGCGGGCCCCGGGGAGGCCGACGCCTCCCGCTCCTCAGCCTCCGGGGGTCCCCTCCCTGGCGCCGGCCGCTGGGGCCGGGCCAGCCCCGAAAGCCGGGCCCGGGCCCGGGCCTGCTTGCTCAGCCTTCCGTTGCCAGGGGCCTGAGACTGGGGGCCTCCGCATGGGGAACCCTGAGTCCCGCGCCACGAGTCCCCCCGACCGTCCCGGCGACCACGGCACCTTTCGCGGCTTCGTCCCAGCCGTGGAGTGAGAGATCACTCCGTTCCCCCACAGAGGCCAGCCCCCTCCACGGGCGCCCCGGCCGCCCGCCACGGCGGAGGCGGACGCCCGGCCACGGCGCCTCCATCCACTCTGCTCGGGGAAAACTCCCCGGCGCCGGGGCCGCCGGCCGCGCCCCATCGTCGCGGCTCGTTTTCCGGGTGGCCGCGCCATGCCCCGAGCGAGAAAGGGCCCTGCTCCACGCGGCCCTGGGCGCTGACCAGGGCTGCCCAACGCCGGCCAATTCTCACGAGCGTTCTGCCCAAATCGATCCCTATTTGGGCAGAACGCTCGTGAGAATTGGCCGGCAAACGCCCGGCGAACACACTTCGGGCACCAGAGGGCCGCAGGGCCGCCCCCCCGGGGCCCTGTCCGGGATCGCGTGTCGGCGCGTTCCGGCACCGCCAGGAGGAGCTCCGGGAGGCGGGCCCCGGGGAGGCCGACGCCTCCCGCTCCTCAGCCTCCGGGGGTCCCCTCCCTGGCGCCGGCCGCTGGGGCCGGGCCAGCCCCGAAAGCCGGGCCCGGGCCCGGGCCTGCTTGCTCAGCCTTCCGTTGCCAGGGGCCTGAGCCTGGGGGCCTCCGCATGGGGAACCCTGAGTCCCGCGCCACGAGTCCCCCCGACCGTCCCGGCGACCACGGCACCTTTCGCGGCTTCGTCCCAGCCGTGGAGTGAGAGATCACTCCGTTCCCCCACAGAGGCCAGCCCCCTCCACGGGCGCCCCGGCCGCCCGCCACGGCGGAGGCGGACGCCCGGCCACGGCGCCTCCATCCACTCTGCTCGGGGAAAACTCCCCGGCGCCGGGGCCGCCGGCCGCGCCCCATCGTCGCGGCTCGTTTTCCGGGTGGCCGCGCCATGCCCCGAGCGAGAAAGGGCCCTGCTCCACGCGGCCCTGGGCGCTGACCAGGGCTGCCCAACGCCGGCCAATTCTCACGAGCGTTCTGCCCAAATCGATCCCGATTTGGGCAGAACGCTCGTGAGAATTGGCCGGAAAACGCCCGGCGAACACACTTCGGGCACCAGAGGGCCGCAGGGCCGCCCCCCCGGGGCCCTGTCCGGGATCGCGTGTCGGCGCGTTCCGGCACCGCCAGGAGGAGCTCCGGGAGGCGGGCCCCGGGGAGGCCGACGCCTCCCGCTCCTCAGCCTCCGGGGGTCCCCTCCCTGGCGCCGGCCGCTGGGGCCGGGCCAGCCCCGAAAGCCGGGCCCGGGCCCGGGCCTGCTTGCTCAGCCTTCCGTTGCCAGGGGCCTGAGCCTGGGGGCCTCCGCATGGGGAACCCTTAGTCCCGCGCCACGAGTCCCCCCGACCGTCCCGGCGACCACGGCACCTTTCGCGGCTTCGTCCCAGCCGTGGAGTGAGAGATCACTCCGTTCCCCCACAGAGGCCAGCCCCCTCCACGGGCGCCCCGGCCGCCCGCCACGGCGGAGGCGGACGCCCGGCCACGGCGCCTCCATCCACTCTGCTCGGGGAAAACTCCCCGGCGCCGGGGCCGCCGGCCGCGCCCCATCGTCGCGGCTCGTTTTCCGGGTGGCCGCGCCATGCCCCGAGCGAGAAAGGGCCCTGCTCCACGCGGCCCTGGGCGCTGACCAGGGCTGCCCAACGCCGGCCAATTCTCACGAGCGTTCTGCCCAAATCGATCCCGATTTGGGCAGAACGCTCGTGAGAATTGGCCGGAAAACGCCCGGCGAACACACTTCGGGCACCAGAGGGCCGGAGGGCCGCCCCCCTGGGGCCCTGTCCGGGATCGCGTGTCGGCGCATTCCGGCACCGCCAGGAGGAGCTCCGGGAGGCGGGCCCCGGGGAGGCCGACGCCTCCCGCTCCTCAACCTCCGGGAGTCCCCTCCCTGGCGCCGGCCGCTGGGGCCGGGCCAGCCCCGAAAGCCGGGCCCGGGCCCGGGCTTGCTTGCTCAGCCTTCCGTTGCCAGGGGCCTGAGCCTGGGGGCCTCCGCATGGGGAACCCTGAGTCCCGCGCCACGAGTCCCCCCGACCGTCCCGGCGACCACGGCACCTTTCGCGGTTTCGTTCCAGCCGTGGAGTGAGAGATCACTCCGTTCCCCCACAGAGGCCAGCCCCCTCCACGGGCGCCCCGGCCGCCCGCCACGGCGGAGGCGGACGCCCGGCCACGGCGCCTCCATCCACTCTGCTCGGGGAAAACTCCCCGGCGCCGGGGCCGCCGGCCGCGCCCCATCGTCGCGGCTCGTTTTCCGGGTGGCCGCGCCATGCCCCGAGCGAGAAAGGGCCCTGCTCCACGCGGCCCTGGGCGCTGACCAGGGCTGCCCAACGCCGGCCAATTCTCACGAGCGTTCTGCCCAAATCGATCCCGATTTGGGCAGAACGCTCGTGAGAATTGGCCGGCAAACGCCCGGCGAACACACTTCGGGCACCAGAGGGCCGCAGGGCCGCCCCCCCGGGGCCCTGTCCGGGATCGCGTGTCGGCGCGTTCCGGCACCGCCAGGAGGAGCTCCGGGAGGCGGGCCCCGGGGAGGCCGACGCCTCCCGCTCCTCAGCCTCCGGGGGTCCCCTCCCTGGCGCCGGCCGCTGGGGCCGGGCCAGCCCCGAAAGCCGGGCCCGGGCCCGGGCCTGCTTGCTCAGCCTTCCGTTGCCAGGGGCCTGAGCCTGGGGGCCTCCGCATGGGGAACCCTGAGTCCCGCGCCACGAGTCCCCCCGACCGTCCCGGCGACCACGGCACCTTTCGCGGCTTCGTCCCAGCCGTGGAGTGAGAGATCACTCCGTTCCCCCACAGAGGCCAGCCCCCTCCACGGGCGCCCCGGCCGCCCGCCACGGCGGAGGCGGACGCCCGGCCACGGCGCCTCCATCCACTCTGCTCGGGGAAAACTCCCCGGCGCCGGGGCCGCCGGCCGCGCCCCATCGTCGCGGCTCGTTTTCCGGGTGGCCGCGCCATGCCCCGAGCGAGAAAGGGCCCTGCTCCACGCGGCCCTGGGCGCTGACCAGGGCTGCCCAACGCCGGCCAATTCTCACGAGCGTTCTGCCCAAATCGATCCCGATTTGGGCAGAACGCTCGTGAGAATTGGCCGGAAAACGCCCGGCGAACACACTTCGGGCACCAGAGGGCCGCAGGGCCGCCCCCCCGGGGCCCTGTCCGGGATCGCGTGTCGGCGCGTTCCGGCACCGCCAGGAGGAGCTCCGGGAGGCGGGCCCCGGGGAGGCCGACGCCTCCCGCTCCTCAGCCTCCGGGGGTCCCCTCCCTGGCGCCGGCCGCTGGGGCCGGGCCAGCCCCGAAAGCCGGGCCCGGGCCCGGGCCTGCTTGCTCAGCCTTCCGTTGCCAGGGGCCTGAGCCTGGGGGCCTCCGCATGGGGAACCCTGAGTCCCGCGCCACGAGTCCCCCCGACCGTCCCGGCGACCACGGCACCTTTCGCGGCTTCGTCCCAGCCGTGGAGTGAGAGATCACTCCGTTCCCCCACAGAGGCCAGCCCCCTCCACGGGCGCCCCGGCCGCCCGCCACGGCGGAGGCGGACGCCCGGCCACGGCGCCTCCATCCACTCTGCTCGGGGAAAACTCCCCGGCGCCGGGGCCGCCGGCCGCGCCCCATCGTCGCGGCTCGTTTTCCGGGTGGCCGCGCCATGCCCCGAGCGAGAAAGGGCCCTGCTCCACGCGGCCCTGGGCGCTGACCAGGGCTGCCCAACGC
Organism: Meles meles; assembly: GCF_922984935.1. NCBI lineage: Eukaryota > Metazoa > Chordata > Mammalia > Carnivora > Mustelidae > Meles > Meles meles. Next base: position 331,844 of record NW_025721130.1, read on the forward strand.
CGGCCAATTCTCACGAGCGTTCTGCCCAAATCGATCCCGATTTGGGCAGAACGCTCGTGAGAATTGGCCGGAAAACGCCCGGCGAACACACTTCGGGCACCAGAGGGCCGCAGGGCCGCCCCCCCGGGGCCCTGTCCGGGATCGCGTGTCGGCGCGTTCCGGCACCGCCAGGAGGAGCTCCGGGAGGCGGGCCCCGGGGAGGCCGACGCCTCCCGCTCCTCAGCCTCCGGGGGTCCCCTCCCTGGCGCCGGCCGCTGGGGCCGGGCCAGCCCCGAAAGCCGGGCCCGGGCCCGGGCCTGCTTGCTCAGCCTTCCGTTGCCAGGGGCCTGAGCCTGGGGGCCTCCGCATGGGGAACCCTGAGTCCCGCGCCACGAGTCCCCCGACCGTCCCGGCGACCACGGCACCTTTCGCGGCTTCGTCCCAGCCGTGGAGTGAGAGATCACTCCGTTCCCCCACAGAGGCCAGCCCCCTCCACGGGCGCCCCGGCCGCCCGCCACGGCGGAGGCGGACGCCCGGCCACGGCGCCTCCATCCACTCTGCTCGGGGAAAACTCCCCGGCGCCGGGGCCGCCGGCCGCGCCCCATCGTCGCGGCTCGTTTTCCGGGTGGCCGCGCCATGCCCCGAGCGAGAAAGGGCCCTGCTCCACGCGGCCCTGGGCGCTGACCAGGGCTGCCCAACGCCGGCCAATTCTCACGAGCGTTCTGCCCAAATCGATCCCGATTTGGGCAGAACGCTCGTGAGAATTGGCCGGAAAACGCCCGGCGAACACACTTCGGGCACCAGAGGGCCGGAGGGCCGCCCCCCTGGGGCCCTGTCCGGGATCGCGTGTCGGCGCATTCCGGCACCGCCAGGAGGAGCTCCGGGAGGCGGGCCCCGGGGAGGCCGACGCCTCCCGCTCCTCAACCTCCGGGAGTCCCCTCCCTGGCGCCGGCCGCTGGGGCCGGGCCAGCCCCGAAAGCCGGGCCCGGGCCCGGGCTTGCTTGCTCAGCCTTCCGTTGCCAGGGGCCTGAGCCTGGGGGCCTCCGCATGGGGAACCCTGAGTCCCGCGCCACGAGTCCCCCCGACCGTCCCGGCGACCACGGCACCTTTCGCGGTTTCGTTCCAGCCGTGGAGTGAGAGATCACTCCGTTCCCCCACAGAGGCCAGCCCCCTCCACGGGCGCCCCGGCCGCCCGCCACGGCGGAGGCGGACGCCCGGCCACGGCGCCTCCATCCACTCTGCTCGGGGAAAACTCCCCGGCGCCGGGGCCGCCGGCCGCGCCCCATCGTCGCGGCTCGTTTTCCGGGTGGCCGCGCCATGCCCCGAGCGAGAAAGGGCCCTGCTCCACGCGGCCCTGGGCGCTGACCAGGGCTGCCCAACGCCGGCCAATTCTCACGAGCGTTCTGCCCAAATCGATCCCTATTTGGGCAGAACGCTCGTGAGAATTGGCCGGCAAACGCCCGGCGAACACACTTCGGGCACCAGAGGGCCGCAGGGCCGCCCCCCCGGGGCCCTGTCCGGGATCGCGTGTCGGCGCGTTCCGGCACCGCCAGGAGGAGCTCCGGGAGGCGGGCCCCGGGGAGGCCGACGCCTCCCGCTCCTCAGCCTCCGGGGGTCCCCTCCCTGGCGCCGGCCGCTGGGGCCGGGCCAGCCCCGAAAGCCGGGCCCGGGCCCGGGCCTGCTTGCTCAGCCTTCCGTTGCCAGGGGCCTGAGCCTGGGGGCCTCCGCATGGGGAACCCTGAGTCCCGCGCCACGAGTCCCCCCGACCGTCCCGGCGACCACGGCACCTTTCGCGGCTTCGTCCCAGCCGTGGAGTGAGAGATCACTCCGTTCCCCCACAGAGGCCAGCCCCCTCCACGGGCGCCCCGGCCGCCCGCCACGGCGGAGGCGGACGCCCGGCCACGGCGCCTCCATCCACTCTGCTCGGGGAAAACTCCCCGGCGCCGGGGCCGCCGGCCGCGCCCCATCGTCGCGGCTCGTTTTCCGGGTGGCCGCGCCATGCCCCGAGCGAGAAAGGGCCCTGCTCCACGCGGCCCTGGGCGCTGACCAGGGCTGCCCAACGCCGGCCAATTCTCACGAGCGTTCTGCCCAAATCGATCCCGATTTGGGCAGAACGCTCGTGAGAATTGGCCGGCAAACGCCCGGCGAACACACTTTGGGCACCAGAGGGCCGCAGGGCCGCCCCCCCGGGGCCCTGTCCGGGATCGCGTGTCGGCGCGTTCCGGCACCGCCAGGAGGAGCTCCGGGAGGCGGGCCCCGGGGAGGCCGACGCCTCCCGCTCCTCAGCCTCCGGGGGTCCCCTCCCTGGCGCCGGCCGCTGGGGCCGGGCCAGCCCCGAAAGCCGGGCCCGGGCCCGGGCCTGCTTGCTCAGCCTTCCGTTGCCAGGGGCCTGAGCCTGGGGGCCTCCGCATGGGGAACCCTGAGTCCCGCGCCACGAGTCCCCCCGACCGTCCCGGCGACCACGGCACCTTTCGCGGCTTCGTCCCAGCCGTGGAGTGAGAGATCACTCTGTTCCCCCACAGAGGCCAGCCCCCTCCACGGGCGCCCCGGCCGCCCGCCACGGCGGAGGCGGACGCCCGGCCACGGCGCCTCCATCCACTCTGCTCGGGGAAAACTCCCCGGCGCCGGGGCCGCCGGCCGCGCCCCATCGTCGCGGCTCGTTTTCCGGGTGGCCGCGCCATGCCCCGAGCGAGAAAGGGCCCTGCGCCACGCGTCCCTGGGCGCTGACCAGGGCTGCCCAACGCCGGCCAATTCTCACGAGCGTTCTGCCCAAATCGGGATCGATTTGGGCAGAACGCTCGTGAGAATTGGCCGGAAAACGCCCGGCGAACACACTTCGGGCACCAGAGGGCCGCAGGGCCGCCCCCCCGGGGCCCTGTCCGGGATCGCGTGTCGGCGCGTTCCGGCACCGATAGGAGGAGCTCCGGGAGGCGGGCCCCGGGGAGGCCGACGCCTCCCGCTCCTCAGCCTCCGGGGGTCCCCTCCCTGGCGCCGGCCGCTGGGGCCGGGCCAGCCCCGAAAGCCGGGCCCGGGCCCGGGCCTGCTTGCTCAGCCTTCCGTTGCCAGGGGCCTGAGCCTGGGGGCCTCCGCATGGGGAACCCTGAGTCCCGCGCCACGAGTCCCCCCGACCGTCCCGGCGACCACGGCACCTTTCGCGGCTTCGTCCCAGCCGTGGAGTGAGAGATCACTCCGTTCCCCCACAGAGGCCAGCCCCCTCCACGGGCGCCCCGGCCGCCCGCCACGGCGGAGGCGGACGCCCGGCCACGGCGCCTCCATCCACTCTGCTCGGGGAAAACTCCCCGGCGCCGGGGCCGCCGGCCGCGCCCCATCGTCGCGGCTCGTTTTCCGGGTGGCCGCGCCATGCCCCGAGCGAGAAAGGGCCCTGCTCCACGCGGCCCTGGGCGCTGACCAGGGCTGCCCAACGCCGGCCAATTCTCACGAGCGTTCTGCCCAAATCGATCCCTATTTGGGCAGAACGCTCGTGAGAATTGGCCGGCAAACGCCCGGCGAACACACTTCGGGCACCAGAGGGCCGCAGGGCCGCCCCCCCGGGGCCCTGTCCGGGATCGCGTGTCGGCGCGTTCCGGCACCGCCAGGAGGAGCTCCGGGAGGCGGGCCCCGGGGAGGCCGACGCCTCCCGCTCCTCAGCCTCCGGGGGTCCCCTCCCTGGCGCCGGCCGCTGGGGCCGGGCCAGCCCCGAAAGCCGGGCCCGGGCCCGGGCCTGCTTGCTCAGCCTTCCGTTGCCAGGGGCCTGAGCCTGGGGGCCTCCGCATGGGGAACCCTGAGTCCCGCGCCACGAGTCCCCCCGACCGTCCCGGCGACCACGGCACCTTTCGCGGCTTCGTCCCAGCCGTGGAGTGAGAGATCACTCCGTTCCCCCACAGAGGCCAGCCCCCTCCACGGGCGCCCCGGCCGCCCGCCACGGCGGAGGCGGACGCCCGGCCACGGCGCCTCCATCCACTCTGCTCGGGGAAAACTCCCCGGCGCCGGGGCCGCCGGCCGCGCCCCATCGTCGCGGCTCGTTTTCCGGGTGGCCGCGCCATGCCCCGAGCGAGAAAGGGCCCTGCTCCACGCGGCCCTGGGCGCTGACCAGGGCTGCCCAACGCCGGCCAATTCTCACGAGCGTTCTGCCCAAATCGATCCCGATTTGGGCAGAACGCTCGTGAGAATTGGCCGGAAAACGCCCGGCGAACACACTTCGGGCACCAGAGGGCCGCAGGGCCGCCCCCCCGGGGCCCTGTCCGGGATCGCGTGTCGGCGCGTTCCGGCACCGCCAGGAGGAGCTCCGGGAGGCGGGCCCCGGGGAGGCCGACGCCTCCCGCTCCTCAGCCTCCGGGGGTCCCCTCCCTGGCGCCGGCCGCTGGGGCCGGGCCAGCCCCGAAAGCCGGGCCCGGGCCCGGGCCTGCTTGCTCAGCCTTCCGTTGCCAGGGGCCTGAGCCTGGGGGCCTCCGCATGGGGAACCCTTAGTCCCGCGCCACGAGTCCCCCCGACCGTCCCGGCGACCACGGCACCTTTCGCGGCTTCGTCCCAGCCGTGGAGTGAGAGATCACTCCGTTCCCCCACAGAGGCCAGCCCCCTCCACGGGCGCCCCGGCCGCCCGCCACGGCGGAGGCGGACGCCCGGCCACGGCGCCTCCATCCACTCTGCTCGGGGAAAACTCCCCGGCGCCGGGGCCGCCGGCCGCGCCCCATCGTCGCGGCTCGTTTTCCGGGTGGCCGCGCCATGCCCCGAGCGAGAAAGGGCCCTGCTCCACGCGGCCCTGGGCGCTGACCAGGGCTGCCCAACGCCGGCCAATTCTCACGAGCGTTCTGCCCAAATCGATCCCGATTTGGGCAGAACGCTCGTGAGAATTGGCCGGAAAACGCCCGGCGAACACACTTCGGGCACCAGAGGGCCGGAGGGCCGCCCCCCTGGGGCCCTGTCCGGGATCGCGTGTCGGCGCATTCCGGCACCGCCAGGAGGAGCTCCGGGAGGCGGGCCCCGGGGAGGCCGACGCCTCCCGCTCCTCAACCTCCGGGAGTCCCCTCCCTGGCGCCGGCCGCTGGGGCCGGGCCAGCCCCGAAAGCCGGGCCCGGGCCCGGGCTTGCTTGCTCAGCCTTCCGTTGCCAGGGGCCTGAGCCTGGGGGCCTCCGCATGGGGAACCCTGAGTCCCGCGCCACGAGTCCCCCCGACCGTCCCGGCGACCACGGCACCTTTCGCGGTTTCGTTCCAGCCGTGGAGTGAGAGATCACTCCGTTCCCCCACAGAGGCCAGCCCCCTCCACGGGCGCCCCGGCCGCCCGCCACGGCGGAGGCGGACGCCCGGCCACGGCGCCTCCATCCACTCTGCTCGGGGAAAACTCCCCGGCGCCGGGGCCGCCGGCCGCGCCCCATCGTCGCGGCTCGTTTTCCGGGTGGCCGCGCCATGCCCCGAGCGAGAAAGGGCCCTGCTCCACGCGGCCCTGGGCGCTGACCAGGGCTGCCCAACGCCGGCCAATTCTCACGAGCGTTCTGCCCAAATCGATCCCGATTTGGGCAGAACGCTCGTGAGAATTGGCCGGCAAACGCCCGGCGAACACACTTCGGGCACCAGAGGGCCGCAGGGCCGCCCCCCCGGGGCCCTGTCCGGGATCGCGTGTCGGCGCGTTCCGGCACCGCCAGGAGGAGCTCCGGGAGGCGGGCCCCGGGGAGGCCGACGCCTCCCGCTCCTCAGCCTCCGGGGGTCCCCTCCCTGGCGCCGGCCGCTGGGGCCGGGCCAGCCCCGAAAGCCGGGCCCGGGCCCGGGCCTGCTTGCTCAGCCTTCCGTTGCCAGGGGCCTGAGCCTGGGGGCCTCCGCATGGGGAACCCTGAGTCCCGCGCCACGAGTCCCCCCGACCGTCCCGGCGACCACGGCACCTTTCGCGGCTTCGTCCCAGCCGTGGAGTGAGAGATCACTCCGTTCCCCCACAGAGGCCAGCCCCCTCCACGGGCGCCCCGGCCGCCCGCCACGGCGGAGGCGGACGCCCGGCCACGGCGCCTCCATCCACTCTGCTCGGGGAAAACTCCCCGGCGCCGGGGCCGCCGGCCGCGCCCCATCGTCGCGGCTCGTTTTCCGGGTGGCCGCGCCATGCCCCGAGCGAGAAAGGGCCCTGCTCCACGCGGCCCTGGGCGCTGACCAGGGCTGCCCAACGCCGGCCAATTCTCACGAGCGTTCTGCCCAAATCGATCCCGATTTGGGCAGAACGCTCGTGAGAATTGGCCGGAAAACGCCCGGCGAACACACTTCGGGCACCAGAGGGCCGCAGGGCCGCCCCCCCCGGGGCCCTGTCCGGGATCGCGTGTCGGCGCGTTCCGGCACCGCCAGGAGGAGCTCCGGGAGGCGGGCCCCGGGGAGGCCGACGCCTCCCGCTCCTCAGCCTCCGGGGGTCCCCTCCCTGGCGCCGGCCGCTGGGGCCGGGCCAGCCCCGAAAGCCGGGCCCGGGCCCGGGCCTGCTTGCTCAGCCTTCCGTTGCCAGGGGCCTGAGCCTGGGGGCCTCCGCATGGGGAACCCTGAGTCCCGCGCCACGAGTCCCCCCGACCGTCCCGGCGACCACGGCACCTTTCGCGGCTTCGTCCCAGCCGTGGAGTGAGAGATCACTCCGTTCCCCCACAGAGGCCAGCCCCCTCCACGGGCGCCCCGGCCGCCCGCCACGGCGGAGGCGGACGCCCGGCCACGGCGCCTCCATCCACTCTGCTCGGGGAAAACTCCCCGGCGCCGGGGCCGCCGGCCGCGCCCCATCGTCGCGGCTCGTTTTCCGGGTGGCCGCGCCATGCCCCGAGCGAGAAAGGGCCCTGCTCCACGCGGCCCTGGGCGCTGACCAGGGCTGCCCAACGCCGGCCAATTCTCACGAGCGTTCTGCCCAAATCGATCCCGATTTGGGCAGAACGCTCGTGAGAATTGGCCGGAAAACGCCCGGCGAACACACTTCGGGCACCAGAGGGCCGCAGGGCCGCCCCCCCGGGGCCCTGTCCGGGATCGCGTGTCGGCGCGTTCCGGCACCGCCAGGAGGAGCTCCGGGAGGCGGGCCCCGGGGAGGCCGACGCCTCCCGCTCCTCAGCCTCCGGGGGTCCCCTCCCTGGCGCCGGCCGCTGGGGCCGGGCCAGCCCCGAAAGCCGGGCCCGGGCCCGGGCCTGCTTGCTCAGCCTTCCGTTGCCAGGGGCCTGAGCCTGGGGGCCTCCGCATGGGGAACCCTGAGTCCCGCGCCACGAGTCCCCCGACCGTCCCGGCGACCACGGCACCTTTCGCGGCTTCGTCCCAGCCGTGGAGTGAGAGATCACTCCGTTCCCCCACAGAGGCCAGCCCCCTCCACGGGCGCCCCGGCCGCCCGCCACGGCGGAGGCGGACGCCCGGCCACGGCGCCTCCATCCACTCTGCTCGGGGAAAACTCCCCGGCGCCGGGGCCGCCGGCCGCGCCCCATCGTCGCGGCTCGTTTTCCGGGTGGCCGCGCCATGCCCCGAGCGAGAAAGGGCCCTGCTCCACGCGGCCCTGGGCGCTGACCAGGGCTGCCCAACGCCGGCCAATTCTCACGAGCGTTCTGCCCAAATCGATCCCGATTTGGGCAGAACGCTCGTGAGAATTGGCCGGAAAACGCCCGGCGAACACACTTCGGGCACCAGAGGGCCGGAGGGCCGCCCCCCTGGGGCCCTGTCCGGGATCGCGTGTCGGCGCATTCCGGCACCGCCAGGAGGAGCTCCGGGAGGCGGGCCCCGGGGAGGCCGACGCCTCCCGCTCCTCAACCTCCGGGAGTCCCCTCCCTGGCGCCGGCCGCTGGGGCCGGGCCAGCCCCGAAAGCCGGGCCCGGGCCCGGGCTTGCTTGCTCAGCCTTCCGTTGCCAGGGGCCTGAGCCTGGGGGCCTCCGCATGGGGAACCCTGAGTCCCGCGCCACGAGTCCCCCCGACCGTCCCGGCGACCACGGCACCTTTCGCGGTTTCGTTCCAGCCGTGGAGTGAGAGATCACTCCGTTCCCCCACAGAGGCCAGCCCCCTCCACGGGCGCCCCGGCCGCCCGCCACGGCGGAGGCGGACGCCCGGCCACGGCGCCTCCATCCACTCTGCTCGGGGAAAACTCCCCGGCGCCGGGGCCGCCGGCCGCGCCCCATCGTCGCGGCTCGTTTTCCGGGTGGCCGCGCCATGCCCCGAGCGAGAAAGGGCCCTGCTCCACGCGGCCCTGGGCGCTGACCAGGGCTGCCCAACGCCGGCCAATTCTCACGAGCGTTCTGCCCAAATCGATCCCGATTTGGGCAGAACGCTCGTGAGAATTGGCCGGCAAACGCCCGGCGAACACACTTCGGGCACCAGAGGGCCGCAGGGCCGCCCCCCCGGGGCCCTGTCCGGGATCGCGTGTCGGCGCGTTCCGGCACCGCCAGGAGGAGCTCCGGGAGGCGGGCCCCGGGGAGGCCGACGCCTCCCGCTCCTCAGCCTCCGGGGGTCCCCTCCCTGGCGCCGGCCGCTGGGGCCGGGCCAGCCCCGAAAGCCGGGCCCGGGCCCGGGCCTGCTTGCTCAGCCTTCCGTTGCCAGGGGCCTGAGCCTGGGGGCCTCCGCATGGGGAACCCTGAGTCCCGCGCCACGAGTCCCCCCGACCGTCCCGGCGACCACGGCACCTTTCGCGGCTTCGTCCCAGCCGTGGAGTGAGAGATCACTCCGTTCCCCCACAGAGGCCAGCCCCCTCCACGGGCGCCCCGGCCGCCCGCCACGGCGGAGGCGGACGCCCGGCCACGGCGCCTCCATCCACTCTGCTCGGGGAAAACTCCCCGGCGCCGGGGCCGCCGGCCGCGCCCCATCGTCGCGGCTCGTTTTCCGGGTGGCCGCGCCATGCCCCGAGCGAGAAAGGGCCCTGCTCCACGCGGCCCTGGGCGCTGACCAGGGCTGCCCAACGCCGGCCAATTCTCACGAGCGTTCTGCCCAAATCGATCCCGATTTGGGCAGAACGCTCGTGAGAATTGGCCGGAAAACGCCCGGCGAACACACTTCGGGCACCAGAGGGCCGCAGGGCCGCCCCCCCGGGGCCCTGTCCGGGATCGCGTGTCGGCGCGTTCCGGCACCGCCAGGAGGAGCTCCGGGAGGCGGGCCCCGGGGAGGCCGACGCCTCCCGCTCCTCAGCCTCCGGGGGTCCCCTCCCTGGCGCCGGCCGCTGGGGCCGGGCCAGCCCCGAAAGCCGGGCCCGGGCCCGGGCCTGCTTGCTCAGCCTTCCGTTGCCAGGGGCCTGAGCCTGGGGGCCTCCGCATGGGGAACCCTGAGTCCCGCGCCACGAGTCCCCCCGACCGTCCCGGCGACCACGGCACCTTTCGCGGCTTCGTCCCAGCCGTGGAGTGAGAGATCACTCCGTTCCCCCACAGAGGCCAGCCCCCTCCACGGGCGCCCCGGCCGCCCGCCACGGCGGAGGCGGACGCCCGGCCACGGCGCCTCCATCCACTCTGCTCGGGGAAAACTCCCCGGCGCCGGGGCCGCCGGCCGCGCCCCATCGTCGCGGCTCGTTTTCCGGGTGGCCGCGCCATGCCCCGAGCGAGAAAGGGCCCTGCTCCACGCGGCCCTGGGCGCTGACCAGGGCTGCCCAACGCCGGCCAATTCTCACGAGCGTTCTGCCCAAATCGATCCCGATTTGGGCAGAACGCTCGTGAGAATTGGCCGGAAAACGCCCGGCGAACACACTTCGGGCACCAGAGGGCCGCAGGGCCGCCCCCCCGGGGCCCTGTCCGGGATCGCGTGTCGGCGCGTTCCGGCACCGCCAGGAGGAGCTCCGGGAGGCGGGCCCCGGGGAGGCCGACGCCTCCCGCTCCTCAGCCTCCGGGGGTCCCCTCCCTGGCGCCGGCCGCTGGGGCCGGGCCAGCCCCGAAAGCCGGGCCCGGGCCCGGGCCTGCTTGCTCAGCCTTCCGTTGCCAGGGGCCTGAGCCTGGGGGCCTCCGCATGGGGAACCCTGAGTCCCGCGCCACGAGTCCCCCGACCGTCCCGGCGACCACGGCACCTTTCGCGGCTTCGTCCCAGCCGTGGAGTGAGAGATCACTCCGTTCCCCCACAGAGGCCAGCCCCCTCCACGGGCGCCCCGGCCGCCCGCCACGGCGGAGGCGGACGCCCGGCCACGGCGCCTCCATCCACTCTGCTCGGGGAAAACTCCCCGGCGCCGGGGCCGCCGGCCGCGCCCCATCGTCGCGGCTCGTTTTCCGGGTGGCCGCGCCATGCCCCGAGCGAGAAAGGGCCCTGCTCCACGCGGCCCTGGGCGCTGACCAGGGCTGCCCAACGCCGGCCAATTCTCACGAGCGTTCTGCCCAAATCGATCCCGATTTGGGCAGAACGCTCGTGAGAATTGGCCGGAAAACGCCCGGCGAACACACTTCGGGCACCAGAGGGCCGCAGGGCCGCCCCCCCGGGGCCCTGTCCGGGATCGCGTGTCGGCGCGTTCCGGCACCGCCAGGAGGAGCTCCGGGAGGCGGGCCCCGGGGAGGCCGACGCCTCCCGCTCCTCAGCCTCCGGGGGTCCCCTCCCTGGCGCCGGCCGCTGGGGCCGGGCCAGCCCCGAAAGCCGGGCCCGGGCCCGGGCCTGCTTGCTCAGCCTTCCGTTGCCAGGGGCCTGAGCCTGGGGGCCTCCGCATGGGGAACCCTGAGTCCCGCGCCACGAGTCCCCCCGACCGTCCCGGCGACCACGGCACCTTTCGCGGCTTCGTCCCAGCCGTGGAGTGAGAGATCACTCCGTTCCCCCACAGAGGCCAGCCCCCTCCACGGGCGCCCCGGCCGCCCGCCACGGCGGAGGCGGACGCCCGGCCACGGCGCCTCCATCCACTCTGCTCGGGGAAAACTCCCCGGCGCCGGGGCCGCCGGCCGCGCCCCATCGTCGCGGCTCGTTTTCCGGGTGGCCGCGCCATGCCCCGAGCGAGAAAGGGCCCTGCTCCACGCGGCCCTGGGCGCTGACCAGGGCTGCCCAACGCCGGCCAATTCTCACGAGCGTTCTGCCCAAATCGATCCCGATTTGGGCAGAACGCTCGTGAGAATTGGCCGGAAAACGCCCGGCGAACACACTTCGGGCACCAGAGGGCCGCAGGGCCGCCCCCCCGGGGCCCTGTCCGGGATCGCGTGTCGGCGCGTTCCGGCACCGCCAGGAGGAGCTCCGGGAGGCGGGCCCCGGGGAGGCCGACGCCTCCCGCTCCTCAGCCTCCGGGGGTCCCCTCCCTGGCGCCGGCCGCTGGGGCCGGGCCAGCCCCGAAAGCCGGGCCCGGGCCCGGGCCTGCTTGCTCAGCCTTCCGTTGCCAGGGGCCTGAGCCTGGGGGCCTCCGCATGGGGAACCCTGAGTCCCGCGCCACGAGTCCCCCCGACCGTCCCGGCGACCACGGCACCTTTCGCGGCTTCGTCCCAGCCGTGGAGTGAGAGATCACTCCGTTCCCCCACAGAGGCCAGCCCCCTCCACGGGCGCCCCGGCCGCCCGCCACGGCGGAGGCGGACGCCCGGCCACGGCGCCTCCATCCACTCTGCTCGGGGAAAACTCCCCGGCGCCGGGGCCGCCGGCCGCGCCCCATCGTCGCGGCTCGTTTTCCGGGTGGCCGCGCCATGCCCCGAGCGAGAAAGGGCCCTGCTCCACGCGGCCCTGGGCGCTGACCAGGGCTGCCGAACGCCGGCCAATTCTCACGAGCGTTCTGCCCAAATCGATCCCGATTTGGGCAGAACGCTCGTGAGAATTGGCCGGAAAACGCCCGGCGAACACACTTCGGGCACCAGAGGGCCGGAGGGCCGCCCCCCTGGGGCCCTGTCCGGGATCGCGTGTCGGCGCATTCCGGCACCGCCAGGAGGAGCTCCGGGAGGCGGGCCCCGGGGAGGCCGACGCCTCCCGCTCCTCAACCTCCGGGAGTCCCCTCCCTGGCGCCGGCCGCTGGGGCCGGGCCAGCCCCGAAAGCCGGGCCCGGGCCCGGGCTTGCTTGCTCAGCCTTCCGTTGCCAGGGGCCTGAGCCTGGGGGCCTCCGCATGGGGAACCCTGAGTCCCGCGCCACGAGTCCCCCCGACCGTCCCGGCGACCACGGCACCTTTCGCGGTTTCGTTCCAGCCGTGGAGTGAGAGATCACTCCGTTCCCCAACAGAGGCCAGCCCCCTCCACGGGCGCCCCGGCCGCCCGCCACGGCGGAGGCGGACGCCCGGCCACGGCGCCTCCATCCACTCTGCTCGGGGAAAACTCCCCGGCGCCGGGGCCGCCGGCCGCGCCCCATCGTCGCGGCTCGTTTTCCGGGTGGCCGCGCCATGCCCCGAGCGAGAAAGGGCCCTGCTCCACGCGGCCCTGGGCGCTGACCAGGGCTGCCCAACGCCGGCCAATTCTCACGAGCGTTCTGCCCAAATCGATCCCTATTTGGGCAGAACGCTCGTGAGAATTGGCCGGCAAACGCCCGGCGAACACACTTCGGGCACCACAGGGCCGCAGGGCCGCCCCCCCGGGGCCCTGTCCGGGATCGCGTGTCGGCGCGTTCCGGCACCGCCAGGAGGAGCTCCGGGAGGCGGGCCCCGGGGAGGCCGACGCCTCCCGCTCCTCAGCCTCCGGGGGTCCCCTCCCTGGCGCCGGCCGCTGGGGCCGGGCCAGCCCCGAAAGCCGGGCCCGGGCCCGGGCCTGCTTGCTCAGCCTTCCGTTGCCAGGGGCCTGAGCCTGGGGGCCTCCGCATGGGGAACCCTGAGTCCCGCGCCACGAGTCCCCCCGACCGTCCCGGCGACCACGGCACCTTTCGCGGCTTCGTCCCAGCCGTGGAGTGAGAGATCACTCCGTTCCCCCACAGAGGCCAGCCCCCTCCACGGGCGCCCCGGCCGCCCGCCACGGCGGAGGCGGACGCCCGGCCACGGCGCCTCCATCCACTCTGCTCGGGGAAAACTCCCCGGCGCCGGGGCCGCCGGCCGCGCCCCATCGTCGCGGCTCGTTTTCCGGGTGGCCGCGCCATGCCCCGAGCGAGAAAGGGCCCTGCTCCACGCGGCCCTGGGCGCTGACCAGGGCTGCCCAACGCCGGCCAATTCTCACGAGCGTTCTGCCCAAATCGATCCCGATTTGGGCAGAACGCTCGTGAGAATTGGCCGGAAAACGCCCGGCGAACACACTTCGGGCACCAGAGGGCCGCAGGGCCGCCCCCCCGGGGCCCTGTCCGGGATCGCGTGTCGGCGCGTTCCGGCACCGCCAGGAGGAGCTCCGGGAGGCGGGCCCCGGGGAGGCCGACGCCTCCCGCTCCTCAGCCTCCGGGGGTCCCCTCCCTGGCGCCGGCCGCTGGGGCCGGGCCAGCCCCGAAAGCCGGGCCCGGGCCCGGGCCTGCTTGCTCAGCCTTCCGTTGCCAGGGGCCTGAGCCTGGGGGCCTCCGCATGGGGAACCCTGAGTCCCGCGCCACGAGTCCCCCCGACCGTCCCGGCGACCACGGCACCTTTCGCGGCTTCGTCCCAGCCGTGGAGTGAGAGATCACTCCGTTCCCCCACAGAGGCCAGCCCCCTCCACGGGCGCCCCGGCCGCCCGCCACGGCGGAGGCGGACGCCCGGCCACGGCGCCTCCATCCACTCTGCTCGGGGAAAACTCCCCGGCGCCGGGGCCGCCGGCCGCGCCCCATCGTCGCGGCTCGTTTTCCGGGTGGCCGCGCCATGCCCCGAGCGAGAAAGGGCCCTGCTCCACGCGGCCCTGGGCGCTGACCAGGGCTGCCCAACGCCGGCCAATTCTCACGAGCGTTCTGCCCAAATCGATCCCGATTTGGGCAGAACGCTCGTGAGAATTGGCCGGAAAACGCCCGGCGAACACACTTCGGGCACCAGAGGGCCGCAGGGCCGCCCCCCCGGGGCCCTGTCCGGGATCGCGTGTCGGCGCGTTCCGGCACCGCCAGGAGGAGCTCCGGGAGGCGGGCCCCGGGGAGGCCGACGCCTCCCGCTCCTCAGCCTCTGGGGGTCCCCTCCCTGGCGCCGGCCGCTGGGGCCGGGCCAGCCCCGAAAGCCGGGCCCGGGCCCGGGCCTGCTTGCTCAGCCTTCCGTTGCCAGGGGCCTGAGCCTGGGGGCCTCCGCATGGGGAACCCTGAGTCCCGCGCCACGAGTCCCCCCGACCGTCCCGGCGACCACGGCACCTTTCGCGGCTTCGTCCCAGCCGTGGAGTGAGAGATCACTCCGTTCCCCCACAGAGGCCAGCCCCCTCCACGGGCGCCCCGGCCGCCCGCCACGGCGGAGGCGGACGCCCGGCCACGGCGCCTCCATCCACTCTGCTCGGGGAAAACTCCCCGGCGCCGGGGCCGCCGGCCGCGCCCCATCGTCGCGGCTCGTTTTCCGGGTGGCCGCGCCATGCCCCGAGCGAGAAAGGGCCCTGCTCCACGCGGCCCTGGGCGCTGACCAGGGCTGCCCAACGCCGGCCAATTCTCACGAGCGTTCTGCCCAAATCGATCCCGATTTGGGCAGAACGCTCGTGAGAATTGGCCGGAAAACGCCCGGCGAACACACTTCGGGCACCAGAGGGCCGGAGGGCCGCCCCCCTGGGGCCCTGTCCGGGATCGCGTGTCGGCGCATTCCGGCACCGCCAGGAGGAGCTCCGGGAGGCGGGCCCCGGGGAGGCCGACGCCTCCCGCTCCTCAACCTCCGGGAGTCCCCTCCCTGGCGCCGGCCGCTGGGGCCGGGCCAGCCCCGAAAGCCGGGCCCGGGCCCGGGCTTGCTTGCTCAGCCTTCCGTTGCCAGGGGCCTGAGCCTGGGGGCCTCCGCATGGGGAACCCTGAGTCCCGCGCCACGAGTCCCCCCGACCGTCCCGGCGACCACGGCACCTTTCGCGGTTTCGTTCCAGCCGTGGAGTGAGAGATCACTCCGTTCCCCCACAGAGGCCAGCCCCCTCCACGGGCGCCCCGGCCGCCCGCCACGGCGGAGGCGGACGCCCGGCCACGGCGCCTCCATCCACTCTGCTCGGGGAAAACTCCCCGGCGCCGGGGCCGCCGGCCGCGCCCCATCGTCGCGGCTCGTTTTCCGGGTGGCCGCGCCATGCCCCGAGCGAGAAAGGGCCCTGCTCCACGCGGCCCTGGGCGCTGACCAGGGCTGCCCAACGCCGGCCAATTCTCACGAGCGTTCTGCCCAAATCGATCCCTATTTGGGCAGAACGCTCGTGAGAATTGGCCGGCAAACGCCCGGCGAACACACTTCGGGCACCAGAGGGCCGCAGGGCCGCCCCCCCCGGGGCCCTGTCCGGGATCGCGTGTCGGCGCGTTCCGGCACCGCCAGGAGGAGCTCCGGGAGGCGGGCCCCGGGGAGGCCGACGCCTCCCGCTCCTCAGCCTCCGGGGGTCCCCTCCCTGGCGCCGGCCGCTGGGGCCGGGCCAGCCCCGAAAGCCGGGCCCGGGCCCGGGCCTGCTTGCTCAGCCTTCCGTTGCCAGGGGCCTGAGCCTGGGGGCCTCCGCATGGGGAACCCTGAGTCCCGCGCCACGAGTCCCCCCGACCGTCCCGGCGACCACGGCACCTTTCGCGGCTTCGTCCCAGCCGTGGAGTGAGAGATCACTCCGTTCCCCCACAGAGGCCAGCCCCCTCCACGGGCGCCCCGGCCGCCCGCCACGGCGGAGGCGGACGCCCGGCCACGGCGCCTCCATCCACTCTGCTCGGGGAAAACTCCCCGGCGCCGGGGCCGCCGGCCGCGCCCCATCGTCGCGGCTCGTTTTCCGGGTGGCCGCGCCATGCCCCGAGCGAGAAAGGGCCCTGCTCCACGCGGCCCTGGGCGCTGACCAGGGCTGCCCAACGCCGGCCAATTCTCACGAGCGTTCTGCCCAAATCGATCCCGATTTGGGCAGAACGCTCGTGAGAATTGGCCGGAAAACGCCCGGCGAACACACTTCGGGCACCAGAGGGCCGGAGGGCCGCCCCCCTGGGGCCCTGTCCGGGATCGCGTGTCGGCGCATTCCGGCACCGCCAGGAGGAGCTCCGGGAGGCGGGCCCCGGGGAGGCCGACGCCTCCCGCTCCTCAACCTCCGGGAGTCCCCTCCCTGGCGCCGGCCGCTGGGGCCGGGCCAGCCCCGAAAGCCGGGCCCGGGCCCGGGCTTGCTTGCTCAGCCTTCCGTTGCCAGGGGCCTGAGCCTGGGGGCCTCCGCATGGGGAACCCTGAGTCCCGCGCCACGAGTCCCCCCGACCGTCCCGGCGACCACGGCACCTTTCGCGGTTTCGTTCCAGCCGTGGAGTGAGAGATCACTCCGTTCCCCCACAGAGGCCAGCCCCCTCCACGGGCGCCCCGGCCGCCCGCCACGGCGGAGGCGGACGCCCGGCCACGGCGCCTCCATCCACTCTGCTCGGGGAAAACTCCCCGGCGCCGGGGCCGCCGGCCGCGCCCCATCGTCGCGGCTCGTTTTCCGGGTGGCCGCGCCATGCCCCGAGCGAGAAAGGGCCCTGCTCCACGCGGCCCTGGGCGCTGACCAGGGCTGCCCAACGCCGGCCAATTCTCACGAGCGTTCTGCCCAAATCGATCCCTATTTGGGCAGAACGCTCGTGAGAATTGGCCGGCAAACGCCCGGCGAACACACTTCGGGCACCAGAGGGCCGCAGGGCCGCCCCCCCGGGGCCCTGTCCGGGATCGCGTGTCGGCGCGTTCCGGCACCGCCAGGAGGAGCTCCGGGAGGCGGGCCCCGGGGAGGCCGACGCCTCCCGCTCCTCAGCCTCCGGGGGTCCCCTCCCTGGCGCCGGCCGCTGGGGCCGGGCCAGCCCCGAAAGCCGGGCCCGGGCCCGGGCCTGCTTGCTCAGCCTTCCGTTGCCAGGGGCCTGAGCCTGGGGGCCTCCGCATGGGGAACCCTGAGTCCCGCGCCACGAGTCCCCCCGACCGTCCCGGCGACCACGGCACCTTTCGCGGCTTCGTCCCAGCCCTGGAGTGAGAGATCACTCCGTTCCCCCACAGAGGCCAGCCCCCTCCACGGGCGCCCCGGCCGCCCGCCACGGCGGAGGCGGACGCCCGGCCACGGCGCCTCCATCCACTCTGCTCGGGGAAAACTCCCCGGCGCCGGGGCCGCCGGCCGCGCCCCATCGTCGCGGCTCGTTTTCCGGGTGGCCGCGCCATGCCCCGAGCGAGAAAGGGCCCTGCTCCACGCGGCCCTGGGCGCTGACCAGGGCTGCCCAACGCCGGCCAATTCTCACGAGCGTTCTGCCCAAATCGATCCCGATTTGGGCAGAACGCTCGTGAGAATTGGCCGGAAAACGCCCGGCGAACACACTTCGGGCACCAGAGGGCCGCAGGGCCGCCCCCCCGGGGCCCTGTCCGGGATCGCGTGTCGGCGCGTTCCGGCACCGCCAGGAGGAGCTCCGGGAGGCGGGCCCCGGGGAGGCCGACGCCTCCCGCTCCTCAGCCTCCGGGGGTCCCCTCCCTGGCGCCGGCCGCTGGGGCCGGGCCAGCCCCGAAAGCCGGGCCCGGGCCCGGGCCTGCTTGCTCAGCCTTCCGTTGCCAGGGGCCTGAGCCTGGGGGCCTCCGCATGGGGAACCCTGAGTCCCGCGCCACGAGTCCCCCCGACCGTCCCGGCGACCACGGCACCTTTCGCGGCTTCGTCCCAGCCGTGGAGTGAGAGATCACTCCGTTCCCCCACAGAGGCCAGCCCCCTCCACGGGCGCCCCGGCCGCCCGCCACGGCGGAGGCGGACGCCCGGCCACGGCGCCTCCATCCACTCTGCTCGGGGAAAACTCCCCGGCGCCGGGGCCGCCGGCCGCGCCCCATCGTCGCGGCTCGTTTTCCGGGTGGCCGCGCCATGCCCCGAGCGAGAAAGGGCCCTGCTCCACGCGGCCCTGGGCGCTGACCAGGGCTGCCCAACGCCGGCCAATTCTCACGAGCGTTCTGCCCAAATCGATCCCTATTTGGGCAGAACGCTCGTGAGAATTGGCCGGCAAACGCCCGGCGAACACACTTCGGGCACCAGAGGGCCGCAGGGCCGCCCCCCCGGGGCCCTGTCCGGGATCGCGTGTCGGCGCGTTCCGGCACCGCCAGGAGGAGCTCCGGGAGGCGGGCCCCGGGGAGGCCGACGCCTCCCGCTCCTCAGCCTCCGGGGGTCCCCTCCCTGGCGCCGGCCGCTGGGGCCGGGCCAGCCCCGAAAGCCGGGCCCGGGCCCGGGCCTGCTTGCTCAGCCTTCCGTTGCCAGGGGCCTGAGCCTGGGGGCCTCCGCATGGGGAACCCTGAGTCCCGCGCCACGAGTCCCCCCGACCGTCCCGGCGACCACGGCACCTTTCGCGGCTTCGTCCCAGCCCTGGAGTGAGAGATCACTCCGTTCCCCCACAGAGGCCAGCCCCCTCCACGGGCGCCCCGGCCGCCCGCCACGGCGGAGGCGGACGCCCGGCCACGGCGCCTCCATCCACTCTGCTCGGGGAAAACTCCCCGGCGCCGGGGCCGCCGGCCGCGCCCCATCGTCGCGGCTCGTTTTCCGGGTGGCCGCGCCATGCCCCGAGCGAGAAAGGGCCCTGCTCCACGCGGCCCTGGGCGCTGACCAGGGCTGCCCAACGCCGGCCAATTCTCACGAGCGTTCTGCCCAAATCGATCCCGATTTGGGCAGAACGCTCGTGAGAATTGGCCGGAAAACGCCCGGCGAACACACTTCGGGCACCAGAGGGCCGCAGGGCCGCCCCCCCGGGGCCCTGTCCGGGATCGCGTGTCGGCGCGTTCCGGCACCGCCAGGAGGAGCTCCGGGAGGCGGGCCCCGGGGAGGCCGACGCCTCCCGCTCCTCAGCCTCCGGGGGTCCCCTCCCTGGCGCCGGCCGCTGGGGCCGGGCCAGCCCCGAAAGCCGGGCCCGGGCCCGGGCCTGCTTGCTCAGCCTTCCGTTGCCAGGGGCCTGAGCCTGGGGGCCTCCGCATGGGGAACCCTGAGTCCCGCGCCACGAGTCCCCCCGACCGTCCCGGCGACCACGGCACCTTTCGCGGCTTCGTCCCAGCCGTGGAGTGAGAGATCACTCCGTTCCCCCACAGAGGCCAGCCCCCTCCACGGGCGCCCCGGCCGCCCGCCACGGCGGAGGCGGACGCCCGGCCACGGCGCCTCCATCCACTCTGCTCGGGGAAAACTCCCCGGCGCCGGGGCCGCCGGCCGCGCCCCATCGTCGCGGCTCGTTTTCCGGGTGGCCGCGCCATGCCCCGAGCGAGAAAGGGCCCTGCTCCACGCGGCCCTGGGCGCTGACCAGGGCTGCCCAACGCCGGCCAATTCTCACGAGCGTTCTGCCCAAATCGATCCCGATTTGGGCAGAACGCTCGTGAGAATTGGCCGGAAAACGCCCGGCGAACACACTTCGGGCACCAGAGGGCCGCAGGGCCGCCCCCCCGGGGCCCTGTCCGGGATCGCGTGTCGGCGCGTTCCGGCACCGCCAGGAGGAGCTCCGGGAGGCGGGCCCCGGGGAGGCCGACGCCTCCCGCTCCTCAGCCTCCGGGGGTCCCCTCCCTGGCGCCGGCCGCTGGGGCCGGGCCAGCCCCGAAAGCCGGGCCCGGGCCCGGGCCTGCTTGCTCAGCCTTCCGTTGCCAGGGGCCTGAGCCTGGGGGCCTCCGCATGGGGAACCCTGAGTCCCGCGCCACGAGTCCCCCCGACCGTCCCGGCGACCACGGCACCTTTCGCGGCTTCGTCCCAGCCGTGGAGTGAGAGATCACTCCGTTCCCCCACAGAGGCCAGCCCCCTCCACGGGCGCCCCGGCCGCCCGCCACGGCGGAGGCGGACGCCCGGCCACGGCGCCTCCATCCACTCTGCTCGGGGAAAACTCCCCGGCGCCGGGGCCGCCGGCCGCGCCCCATCGTCGCGGCTCGTTTTCCGGGTGGCCGCGCCATGCCCCGAGCGAGAAAGGGCCCTGCTCCACGCGGCCCTGGGCGCTGACCAGGGCTGCCCAACGCCGGCCAATTCTCACGAGCGTTCTGCCCAAATCGATCCCGATTTGGGCAGAACGCTCGTGAGAATTGGCCGGAAAACGCCCGGCGAACACACTTCGGGCACCAGAGGGCCGGAGGGCCGCCCCCCTGGGGCCCTGTCCGGGATCGCGTGTCGGCGCATTCCGGCACCGCCAGGAGGAGCTCCGGGAGGCGGGCCCCGGGGAGGCCGACGCCTCCCGCTCCTCAACCTCCGGGAGTCCCCTCCCTGGCGCCGGCCGCTGGGGCCGGGCCAGCCCCGAAAGCCGGGCCCGGGCCCGGGCTTGCTTGCTCAGCCTTCCGTTGCCAGGGGCCTGAGCCTGGGGGCCTCCGCATGGGGAACCCTGAGTCCCGCGCCACGAGTCCCCCCGACCGTCCCGGCGACCACGGCACCTTTCGCGGTTTCGTTCCAGCCGTGGAGTGAGAGATCACTCCGTTCCCCCACAGAGGCCAGCCCCCTCCACGGGCGCCCCGGCCGCCCGCCACGGCGGAGGCGGACGCCCGGCCACGGCGCCTCCATCCACTCTGCTCGGGGAAAACTCCCCGGCGCCGGGGCCGCCGGCCGCGCCCCATCGTCGCGGCTCGTTTTCCGGGTGGCCGCGCCATGCCCCGAGCGAGAAAGGGCCCTGCTCCACGCGGCCCTGGGCGCTGACCAGGGCTGCCCAACGCCGGCCAATTCTCACGAGCGTTCTGCCCAAATCGATCCCTATTTGGGCAGAACGCTCGTGAGAATTGGCCGGCAAACGCCCGGCGAACACACTTCGGGCACCAGAGGGCCGCAGGGCCGCCCCCCCGGGGCCCTGTCCGGGATCGCGTGTCGGCGCGTTCCGGCACCGCCAGGAGGAGCTCCGGGAGGCGGGCCCCGGGGAGGCCGACGCCTCCCGCTCCTCAGCCTCCGGGGGTCCCCTCCCTGGCGCCGGCCGCTGGGGCCGGGCCAGCCCCGAAAGCCGGGCCCGGGCCCGGGCCTGCTTGCTCAGCCTTCCGTTGCCAGGGGCCTGAGCCTGGGGGCCTCCGCATGGGGAACCCTGAGTCCCGCGCCACGAGTCCCCCCGACCGTCCCGGCGACCACGGCACCTTTCGCGGCTTCGTCCCAGCCGTGGAGTGAGAGATCACTCTGTTCCCCCACAGAGGCCAGCCCCCTCCACGGGCGCCCCGGCCGCCCGCCACGGCGGAGGCGGACGCCCGGCCACGGCGCCTCCATCCACTCTGCTCGGGGAAAACTCCCCGGCGCCGGGGCCGCCGGCCGCGCCCCATCGTCGCGGCTCGTTTTCCGGGTGGCCGCGCCATGCCCCGAGCGAGAAAGGGCCCTGCTCCACGCGGCCCTGGGCGCTGACCAGGGCTGCCCAACGCCGGCCAATTCTCACGAGCGTTCTGCCCAAATCGATCCCGATTTGGGCAGAACGCTCGTGAGAATTGGCCGGAAAACGCCCGGCGAACACACTTCGGGCACCAGAGGGCCGCAGGGCCGCCCCCCCGGGGCCCTGTCCGGGATCGCGTGTCGGCGCGTTCCGGCACCGCCAGGAGGAGCTCCGGGAGGCGGGCCCCGGGGAGGCCGACGCCTCCCGCTCCTCAGCCTCCGGGGGTCCCCTCCCTGGCGCCGGCCGCTGGGGCCGGGCCAGCCCCGAAAGCCGGGCCCGGGCCCGGGCCTGCTTGCTCAGCCTTCCGTTGCCAGGGGCCTGAGCCTGGGGGCCTCCGCATGGGGAACCCTGAGTCCCGCGCCACGAGTCCCCCCGACCGTCCCGGCGACCACGGCACCTTTCGCGGCTTCGTCCCAGCCGTGGAGTGAGAGATCACTCCGTTCCCCCACAGAGGCCAGCCCCCTCCACGGGCGCCCCGGCCGCCCGCCACGGCGGAGGCGGACGCCCGGCCACGGCGCCTCCAACCACTCTGCTCGGGGAAAACTCCCCGGCGCCGGGGCCGCCGGCCGCGCCCCATCGTCGCGGCTGGTTTTCCGGGTGGCCGCGCCATGCCCCGAGCGAGAAAGGGCCCTGCTCCACGCGGCCCTGGGCGCTGACCGGGGCTGCCCAACGCCGGCCAATTCTCACGAGCGTTCTGCCCAAATCGATCCCGATTTGGGCAGAACGCTCGTGAGAATTGGCCGGAAAACGCCCGGCGAACACACTTCGGGCACCACAGGGCCGCAGGGCCGCCCCCCCGGGGCCCTGTCCGGGATCGCGTGTCGGCGCCTTCCGGCACCGCCAGGAGGAGCTCCGGGAGGCGGGCCCCGGGGAGGCCGACGCCTCCCGCTCCTCAGCCTCCGGGGGTCCCCTCCCTGGCGCCGGCCGCTGGGGCCGGGCCAGCCCCGAAAGCCGGGCCCGGGCCCGGGCCTGCTTGCTCAGCCTTCCGTTGCCAGGGGCCTGAGCCTGGGGGCCTCCGCATGGGGAACCCTGAGTCCCGCGCCACGAGTCCCCCCGACCGTCCCGGCGACCACGGCACCTTTCGCGGCTTCGTCCCAGCCGTGGAGTGAGAGATCACTCCGTTCCCCCACAGAGGCCAGCCCCCTCCACGGGCGCCCCGGCCGCCCGCCACGGCGGAGGCGGACGCCCGGCCACGGCGCCTCCATCCACTCTGCTCGGGGAAAACTCCCCGGCGCCGGGGCCGCCGGCCGCGCCCCATCGTCGCGGCTCGTTTTCCGGGTGGCCGCGCCATGCCCCGAGCGAGAAAGGGCCCTGCTCCACGCGGCCCTGGGCGCTGACCGGGGCTGCCCAACGCCGGCCAATTCTCACGAGCGTTCTGCCCAAATCGATCCCGATTTGGGCAGAACGCTCGTGAGAATTGGCCGGAAAACGCCCGGCGAACACACTTCGGGCACCAGAGGGCCGCAGGGCCGCCCCCCCGGGGCCCTGTCCGGGATCGCGTGTCGGCGCGTTCCGGCACCGCCAGGAGGAGCTCCGGGAGGCGGGCCCCGGGGAGGCCGACGCCTCCCGCTCCTCAGCCTCCGGGGGTCCCCTCCCTGGCGCCGGCCGCTGGGGCCGGGCCAGCCCCGAAAGCCGGGCCCGGGCCCGGGCCTGCTTGCTCAGCCTTCCGTTGCCAGGGGCCTGAGCCTGGGGGCCTCCGCATGGGGAACCCTGAGTCCCGCGCCACGAGTCCCCCCGACCGTCCCGGCGACCACGGCACCTTTCGCGGCTTCGTCCCAGCCGTGGAGTGAGAGATCACTCCGTTCCCCCACAGAGGCCAGCCCCCTCCACGGGCGCCCCGGCCGCCCGCCACGGCGGAGGCGGACGCCCGGCCACAGTGCCACCATCCACTCTGCTCGGGGAAAACTCCCCGGCGCCGGGGCCGCCGGCCGCGCCCCACCGTCGCGGCTCGTTTTCCGGGTGGCCGCGCCATGCCCCGAGCGAGAAAGGGCCCTGCTCCACGCGGCCCTGGGCGCTGACCAGGGCTGCCCAACGCCGGCCAATTCTCACGAGCGTTCTGCCCAAATCGATCCCGATTTGGGCAGAACGCTCGTGAGAATTGGCCGGAAAACGCCCGGCGAACACACTTCGGGCACCAGAGGGCCGCAGGGCCGCCCCCCCGGGGCCCTGTCCGGGATCGCGTGTCGGCGCGTTCCGGCACCGCCAGGAGGAGCTCCGGGAGGCGGGCCCCGGGGAGGCCGACGCCTCCCGCTCCTCAGCCTCCGGGGGTCCCCTCCCTGGCGCCGGCCGCTGGGGCCGGGCCAGCCCCGAAAGCCGGGCCCGGGCCCGGGCCTGCTTGCTCAGCCTTCCGTTGCCAGGGGCCTGAGCCTGGGGGCCTCCGCATGGGGAACCCTGAGTCCCGCGCCACGAGTCCCCCCGACCGTCCCGGCGACCACGGCACCTTTCGCGGCTTCGTCCCAGCCGTGGAGTGAGAGATCACTCCGTTCCCCCACAGAGGCCAGCCCCCTCCACGGGCGCCCCGGCCGCCCGCCACGGCGGAGGCGGACGCCCGGCCACGGCGCCTCCATCCACTCTGCTCGGGGAAAACTCCCCGGCGCCGGGGCCGCCGGCCGCGCCCCATCGTCGCGGCTCGTTTTCCGGGTGGCCGCGCCATGCCCCGAGCGAGAAAGGGCCCTGCTCCACGCGGCCCTGGGCGCTGACCAGGGCTGCCCAACGCCGGCCAATTCTCACGAGCGTTCTGCCCAAATCGATCCCGATTTGGGCAGAACGCTCGTGAGAATTGGCCGGAAAACGCCCGGCGAACACACTTCGGGCACCAGGGGGCCGCAGGGCCGCCCCCCCGGGGCCCTGTCCGGGATCGCGTGTCGGCGCGTTCCGGCACCGCCAGGAGGAGCTCCGGGAGGCGGGCCCCGGGGAGGCCGACGCCTCCCGCTCCTCAGCCTCCGGGGGTCCCCTCCCTGGCGCCGGCCGCTGGGGCCGGGCCAGCCCCGAAAGCCGGGCCCGGGCCCGGGCCTGCTTGCTCAGCCTTCCGTTGCCAGGGGCCTGAGCCTGGGGGCCTCCGCATGGGGAACCCTGAGTCCCGCGCCACGAGTCCCCCCGACCGTCCCGGCGACCACGGCACCTTTCGCGGCTTCGTCCCAGCCGTGGAGTGAGAGATCACTCCGTTCCCCCACAGAGGCCAGCCCCCTCCACGGGCGCCCCGGCCGCCCGCCACGGCGGAGGCGGACGCCCGGCCACGGCGCCTCCATCCACTCTGCTCGGGGAAAACTCCCCGGCGCCGGGGCCGCCGGCCGCGCCCCATCGTCGCGGCTCGTTTTCCGGGTGGCCGCGCCATGCCCCGAGCGAGAAAGGGCCCTGCTCCACGCGGCCCTGGGCGCTGACCAGGGCTGCCCAACGCCGGCCAATTCTCACGAGCGTTCTGCCCAAATCGATCCCGATTTGGGCAGAACGCTCGTGAGAATTGGCCGGAAAACGCCCGGCGAACACACTTCGGGCACCAGAGGGCCGCAGGGCCGCCCCCCCGGAGCCCTGTCCGGGATCGCGTGTCGGCGCGTTCCGGCACCGCCAGGAGGAGCTCCGGGAGGCGGGCCCCGGGGAGGCCGACGCCTCCCGCTCCTCAGCCTCCGGGGGTCCCCTCCCTGGCGCCGGCCGCTGGGGCCGGGCCAGCCCCGAAAGCCGGGCCCGGGCCCGGGCCTGCTTGCTCAGCCTTCCGTTGCCAGGGGCCTGAGCCTGGGGGCCTCCGCATGGGGAACCCTGAGTCCCGCGCCACGAGTCCCCCCGACCGTCCCGGCGACCACGGCACCTTTCGCGGCTTCGTCCCAGCCGTGGAGTGAGAGATCACTCCGTTCCCCCACAGAGGCCAGCCCCCTCCACGGGCGCCCCGGCCGCCCGCCACGGCGGAGGCGGACGCCCGGCCACGGCGCCTCCATCCACTCTGCTCGGGGAAAACTCCCCGGCGCCGGGGCCGCCGGCCGCGCCCCATCGTCGCGGCTGGTTTTCCGGGTGGCCGCGCCATGCCCCGAGCGAGAAAGGGCCCTGCTCCACGCGGCCCTGGGCGCTGACCGGGGCTGCCCAACGCCGGCCAATTCTCACGAGCGTTCTGCCCAAATCGATCCCGATTTGGGCAGAACGCTCGTGAGAATTGGCCGGAAAACGCCCGGCGAACACACTTCGGGCACCACAGGGCCGCAGGGCCGCCCCCCCGGGGCCCTGTCCGGGATCGCGTGTCGGCGCGTTCCGGCACCGCCAGGAGGAGCTCCGGGAGGCGGGCCCCGGGGAGGCCGACGCCTCCCGCTCCTCAGCCTCCGGGGGTCCCCTCCCTGGCGCCGGCCGCTGGGGCCGGGCCAGCCCCGAAAGCCGGGCCCGGGCCCGGGCCTGCTTGCTCAGCCTTCCGTTGCCAGGGGCCTGAGCCTGGGGGCCTCCGCATGGGGAACCCTGAGTCCCGCGCCACGAGTCCCCCCGACCGTCCCGGCGACCACGGCACCTTTCGCGGCTTCGTCCCAGCCGTGGAGTGAGAGATCACTCCGTTCCCCCACAGAGGCCAGCCCCCTCCACGGGCGCCCCGGCCGCCCGCCACGGCGGAGGCGGACGCCCGGCCACGGCGCCTCCATCCACTCTGCTCGGGGAAAACTCCCCGGCGCCGGGGCCGCCGGCCGCGCCCCATCGTCGCGGCTCGTTTTCCGGGTGGCCGCGCCATGCCCCGAGCGAGAAAGGGCCCTGCTCCACGCGGCCCTGGGCGCTGACCGGGGCTGCCCAACGCCGGCCAATTCTCACGAGCGTTCTGCCCAAATCGATCCCGATTTGGGCAGAACGCTCGTGAGAATTGGCCGGAAAACGCCCGGCGAACACACTTCGGGCACCAGAGGGCCGCAGGGCCGCCCCCCCGGGGCCCTGTCCGGGATCGCGTGTCGGCGCGTTCCGGCACCGCCAGGAGGAGCTCCGGGAGGCGGGCCCCGGGGAGGCCGACGCCTCCCGCTCCTCAGCCTCCGGGGGTCCCCTCCCTGGCGCCGGCCGCTGGGGCCGGGCCAGCCCCGAAAGCCGGGCCCGGGCCCGGGCCTGCTTGCTCAGCCTTCCGTTGCCAGGGGCCTGAGCCTGGGGGCCTCCGCATGGGGAACCCTGAGTCCCGCGCCACGAGTCCCCCCGACCGTCCCGGCGACCACGGCACCTTTCGCGGCTTCGTCCCAGCCGTGGAGTGAGAGATCACTCCGTTCCCCCACAGAGGCCAGCCCCCTCCACGGGCGCCCCGGCCGCCCGCCACGGCGGAGGCGGACGCCCGGCCACAGCGCCTCCATCCACTCTGCTCGGGGAAAACTCCCCGGCGCCGGGGCCGCCGGCCGCGCCCCACCGTCGCGGCTCGTTTTCCGGGTGGCCGCGCCATGCCCCGAGCGAGAAAGGGCCCTGCTCCACGCGGCCCTGGGCGCTGACCAGGGCTGCCCAACGCCGGCCAATTCTCACGAGCGTTCTGCCCAAATCGATCCCGATTTGGGCAGAACGCTCGTGAGAATTGGCCGGAAAACGCCCGGCGAACACACTTCGGGCACCAGAGGGCCGCAGGGCCGCCCCCCCGGGGCCCTGTCCGGGATCGCGTGTCGGCGCGTTCCGGCACCGCCAGGAGGAGCTCCGGGAGGCGGGCCCCGGGGAGGCCGACGCCTCCCGCTCCTCAGCCTCCGGGGGTCCCCTCCCTGGCGCCGGCCGCTGGGGCCGGGCCAGCCCCGAAAGCCGGGCCCGGGCCCGGGCCTGCTTGCTCAGCCTTCCGTTGCCAGGGGCCTGAGCCTGGGGGCCTCCGCATGGGGAACCCTGAGTCCCGCGCCACGAGTCCCCCCGACCGTCCCGGCGACCACGGCACCTTTCGCGGCTTCGTCCCAGCCGTGGAGTGAGAGATCACTCCGTTCCCCCACAGAGGCCAGCCCCCTCCACGGGCGCCCCGGCCGCCCGCCACGGCGGAGGCGGACGCCCGGCCACGGCGCCTCCATCCACTCTGCTCGGGGAAAACTCCCCGGCGCCGGGGCCGCCGGCCGCGCCCCATCGTCGCGGCTCGTTTTCCGGGTGGCCGCGCCATGCCCCGAGCGAGAAAGGGCCCTGCTCCACGCGGCCCTGGGCGCTGACCAGGGCTGCCCAACACCGGCCAATTCTCACGAGCGTTCTGCCCAAATCGATCCCGATTTGGGCAGAACGCTCGTGAGAATTGGCCGGAAAACGCCCGGCGAACACACTTCGGGCACCAGGGGGCCGCAGGGCCGCCCCCCCGGGGCCCTGTCCGGGATCGCGTGTCGTCGCGTTCCGGCACCGCCAGGAGGAGCTCCGGGAGGCGGGCCCCGGGGAGGCCGACGCCTCCCGCTCCTCAGCCTCCGGGGGTCCCCTCCCTGGCGCCGGCCGCTGGGGCCGGGCCAGCCCCGAAATCCGGGCCCGGGCCCGGGCCTGCTTGCTCAGCCTTCCGTTGCCAGGGGCCTGAGCCTGGGGGCCTCCGCATGGGGAACCCTGAGTCCCGCGCCACAAGTCCCCCGACCGTCCCGGCCACAACGGCACCTTTCGCGGCTTCGTCCTAGCCGCGGAGTGAGAGACCAGACCGTTTCCCCACAGAGGCCAGCGCCCTCCAGGGGCTCCCCGGCCGCCCGCCACGGCGGAGGCGGACGCCCGGCCACGGCGCCTCCATCCACTCTGCTCGGGGAAAACTCCCCGGCGCCGCGGCTGCTGGCCGCGCCCCATCGTCGCGGCTCGTTTTCCGGGCGGCCGCGACATGCCCCGAGCGAGAAAGGGCCTTGCTCCACGCGGAACTGGGCGCTGACCAGGGCTGCCCAACGCCGGCCAATTCTCACGAGCGTTCTGCCCAAATCGGGATCGATTTGGGCAGAACGCTCGTGAGAATTGGCCGGAAAACGCCCGGCGAACACACTTCGGGCACCAGAGGGCCGCAGGGCCGCCCCCCCCGGGGCCCTGTCCGGGATCGCGTGTCGGCGCGTTCCGGCACCGCCAGGAGGAGCTCCGGGAGGCGGGCCCCGGGGAGGCCGACGCCTCCCGCTCCTCAGCCTCCGGGGGTCCCCTCCCTGGCGCCGGCCGCTGGGGCCGGGCCAGCCCCGAAAGCCGGGCCCGGGCCCGGGACTGCTTGCTCAGCCTTCCGTTGCCAGGGGCCTGAGCCTGGGGGCCTCCGCATGGGGAACCCTGAGTCCCGCGCCACGAGTCCCCCCGACCGTCCCGGCGACCACGGCACCTTTCGCGGCTTCGTCCCAGCCGTGGAGTGAGAGATCACTCCGTTCCCCCACAGAGGCCAGCCCTCTCCACGGGCGCCCCGGCCGCCCGCCATGGCGGAAGCGGACGCCCGGCCATGGCGCCTCCATCCACTCTGCTCGGGGAAAACTCCCCGGCGCCAGGGCCGCCGGCCGCGCCCCATCGTCGCGGCTCGTTTTCCGGGTGGCCGCGCCATGCCCCGAGCGAGAAAGGGCCCTGCTCCACGCGGCCCTGGGCGCTGACCGGGGCTGCCCAACGCCGGCCAATTCTCACGAGCGTTCTGCCCAAATCGATCCCGATTTGGGCAGAACGCTCGTGAGAATTGGCCGGAAAACGCCCGGCGAACACACTTCGGGCACCAGAGGGCCGCAGGGCCGCCCCCCCGGGGCCCTGTCCGGGATCGCGTGTCGGCGCGTTCCGGCACCGCCAGGAGGAGCTCCGGGAGGCGGGCCCCGGGGAGGCCGACGCCTCCCGCTCCTCAGCCTCCGGGGGTCCCCTCCCTGGCGCCGGCCGCTGGGGCCGGGCCAGCCCCGAAAGCCGGGCCCGGGCCCGGGCCTGCTTGCTCAGCCTTCCGTTGCCAGGGGCCTGAGCCTGGGGGCCTCCGCATGGGGAACCCTGAGTCCCGCGCCACGAGTCCCCCCGACCGTCCCGGCGACCACGGCACCTTTCGCGGCTTCGTCCCAGCCGTGGAGTGAGAGATCACTCCGTTCCCCCACAGAGGCCAGCCCCCTCCACGGGCGCCCCGGCCGCCCGCCACGGCGGAGGCGGACGCCCGGCCACAGCGCCTCCATCCACTCTGCTCGGGGAAAACTCCCCGGCGCCGGGGCCGCCGGCCGCGCCCCACCGTCGCGGCTCGTTTTCCGGGTGGCCGCGCCATGCCCCGAGCGAGAAAGGGCCCTGCTCCACGCGGCCCTGGGCGCTGACCAGGGCTGCCCAACGCCGGCCAATTCTCACGAGCGTTCTGCCCAAATCGATCCCGATTTGGGCAGAACGCTCGTGAGAATTGGCCGGAAAACGCCCGGCGAACACACTTCGGGCACCAGAGGGCCGCAGGGCCGCCCCCCCGGGGCCCTGTCCGGGATCGCGTGTCGGCGCGTTCCGGCACCGCCAGGAGGAGCTCCGGGAGGCGGGCCCCGGGGAGGCCGACGCCTCCCGCTCCTCAGCCTCCGGGGGTCCCCTCCCTGGCGCCGGCCGCTGGGGCCGGGCCAGCCCCGAAAGCCGGGCCCGGGCCCGGGCCTGCTTGCTCAGCCTTCCGTTGCCAGGGGCCTGAGCCTGGGGGCCTCCGCATGGGGAACCCTGAGTCCCGCGCCACGAGTCCCCCCGACCGTCCCGGCGACCACGGCACCTTTCGCGGCTTCGTCCCAGCCGTGGAGTGAGAGATCACTCCGTTCCCCCACAGAGGCCAGCCCCCTCCACGGGCGCCCCGGCCGCCCGCCACGGCGGAGGCGGACGCCCGGCCACGGCGCCTCCATCCACTCTGCTCGGGGAAAACTCCCCGGCGCCGGGGCCGCCGGCCGCGCCCCATCGTCGCGGCTCGTTTTCCGGGTGGCCGCGCCATGCCCCGAGCGAGAAAGGGCCCTGCTCCACGCGGCCCTGGGCGCTGACCAGGGCTGCCCAACACCGGCCAATTCTCACGAGCGTTCTGCCCAAATCGATCCCGATTTGGGCAGAACGCTCGTGAGAATTGGCCGGAAAACGCCCGGCGAACACACTTCGGGCACCAGGGGGCCGCAGGGCCGCCCCCCCGGGGCCCTGTCCGGGATCGCGTGTCGTCGCGTTCCGGCACCGCCAGGAGGAGCTCCGGGAGGCGGGCCCCGGGGAGGCCGACGCCTCCCGCTCCTCAGCCTCCGGGGGTCCCCTCCCTGGCGCCGGCCGCTGGGGCCGGGCCAGCCCCGAAATCCGGGCCCGGGCCCGGGCCTGCTTGCTCAGCCTTCCGTTGCCAGGGGCCTGAGCCTGGGGGCCTCCGCATGGGGAACCCTGAGTCCCGCGCCACAAGTCCCCCGACCGTCCCGGCCACAACGGCACCTTTCGCGGCTTCATCCTAGCCGCGGAGTGAGAGACCAGACCGTTTCCCCACAGAGGCCAGCGCCCTCCAGGGGCTCCCCGGCCGCCCGCCACGGCGGAGGCGGACGCCCGGCCACGGCGCCTCCATCCACTCTGCTCGGGGAAAACTCCCCGGCGCCGCGGCTGCTGGCCGCGCCCCATCGTCGCGGCTCGTTTTCCGGGCGGCCGCGACATGCCCCGAGCGAGAAAGGGCCTTGCTCCACGCGGAACTGGGCGCTGACCAGGGCTGCCCAACGCCGGCCAATTCTCACGAGCGTTCTGCCCAAATCGGGATCGATTTGGGCAGAACGCTCGTGAGAATTGGCCGGAAAACGCCCGGCGAACACACTTCGGGCACCAGAGGGCCGCAGGGCCGCCCCCCCGGGGCCCTGTCCGGGATCGCGTGTCGGCGCGTTCCGGCACCGCCAGGAGGAGCTCCGGGAGGCGGGCCCCGGGGAGGCCGACGCCTCCCGCTCCTCAGCCTCCGGGGGTCTCCTCCCTGGCGCCGGCCGCTGGGGCCGGGCCAGCCCCGAAAGCCGGGCCCGGGCCCGGGACTGCTTGCTCAGCCTTCCGTTGCCAGGGGCCTGAGCCTGGGGGCCTCCGCATGGGGAACCCTGAGTCCCGCGCCACGAGTCCCCCCGACCGTCCCGGCGACCACGGCACCTTTCGCGGCTTCGTCCCAGCCGTGGAGTGAGAGATCATTCCGTTCCCCCACAGAGGCCAGCCCTCTCCACGGGCGCCCCGGCCGCCCGCCATTGCGGAAGCGGACGCCCGGCCATGGCGCCTCCATCCACTCTGCTCGGGGAAAACTCCCCGGCGCCAGGGCCGCCGGCCGCGCCCCATCGTCGCGGCTCGTTTTCCGGGTGGCCGCGCCATGCCCCGAGCGAGAAAGGGCCCTGCTCCACGCGGCCCTGGGCGCTGACCGGGGCTGCCCAACGCCGGCCAATTCTCACGAGCGTTCTGCCCAAATCGATCCCGATTTGGGCAGAACGCTCGTGAGAATTGGCCGGAAAACGCCCGGCGAACACACTTCGGGCACCAGAGGGCCGCAGGGCCGCCCCCCCGGGGCCCTGTCCGGGATCGCGTGTCGGCGCGTTCCGGCACCGCCAGGAGGAGCTCCGGGAGGCGGGCCCCGGGGAGGCCGACGCCTCCCGCTCCTCAGCCTCCGGGGGTCCCCTCCCTGGCGCCGGCCGCTGGGGCCGGGCCAGCCCCGAAAGCCGGGCCCGGGCCCGGGCCTGCTTGCTCAGCCTTCCGTTGCCAGGGGCCTGAGCCTGGGGGCCTCCGCATGGGGAACCCTGAGTCCCGCGCCACGAGTCCCCCCGACCGTCCCGGCGACCACGGCACCTTTCGCGGCTTCGTCCCAGCCGTGGAGTGAGAGATCACTCCGTTCCCCCACAGAGGCCAGCCCCCTCCACGGGTGCCCCGGCCGCCCGCCACGGCGGAGGCGGACGCCCGGCCACAGCGCCTCCATCCACTCTGCTCGGGGAAAACTCCCCGGCGCCGGGGCCGCCGGCCGCGCCCCACCGTCGCGGCTCGTTTTCCGGGTGGCCGCGCCATGCCCCGAGCGAGAAAGGGCCCTGCTCCACGCGGCCCTGGGCGCTGACCAGGGCTGCCCAACGCCGGCCAATTCTCACGAGCGTTCTGCCCAAATCGATCCCGATTTGGGCAGAACGCTCGTGAGAATTGGCCGGAAAACGCCCGGCGAACACACTTCGGGCACCAGAGGGCCGCAGGGCCGCCCCCCCGGGGCCCTGTCCGGGATCGCGTGTCGGCGCGTTCCGGCACCGCCAGGAGGAGCTCCGGGAGGCGGGCCCCGGGGAGGCCGACGCCTCCCGCTCCTCAGCCTCCGGGGGTCCCCTCCCTGGCGCCGGCCGCTGGGGCCGGGCCAGCCCCGAAAGCCGGGCCCGGGCCCGGGCCTGCTTGCTCAGCCTTCCGTTGCCAGGGGCCTGAGCCTGGGGGCCTCCGCATGGGGAACCCTGAGTCCCGCGCCACGAGTCCCCCCGACCGTCCCGGCGACCACGGCACCTTTCGCGGCTTCGTCCCAGCCGTGGAGTGAGAGATCACTCCGTTCCCCCACAGAGGCCAGCCCCCTCCACGGGCGCCCCGGCCGCCCGCCACGGCGGAGGCGGACGCCCGGCCACGGCGCCTCCATCCACTCTGCTCGGGGAAAACTCCCCGGCGCCGGGGCCGCCGGCCGCGCCCCATCGTCGCGGCTCGTTTTCCGGGTGGCCGCGCCATGCCCCGAGCGAGAAAGGGCCCTGCTCCACGCGGCCCTGGGCGCTGACCAGGGCTGCCCAACACCGGCCAATTCTCACGAGCGTTCTGCCCAAATCGATCCCGATTTGGGCAGAACGCTCGTGAGAATTGGCAGGAAAACGCCCGGCGAACACACTTCGGGCACCAGGGGGCCGCAGGGCCGCCCCCCCGGGGCCCTGTCCGGGATCGCGTGTCGTCGCGTTCCGGCACCGCCAGGAGGAGCTCCGGGAGGCGGGCCCCGGGGAGGCCGACGCCTCCCGCTCCTCAGCCTCCGGGGGTCCCCTCCCTGGCGCCGGCCGCTGGGGCCGGGCCAGCCCCGAAATCCGGGCCCGGGCCCGGGCCTGCTTGCTCAGCCTTCCGTTGCCAGGGGCCTGAGCCTGGGGGCCTCCGCATGGGGAACCCTGAGTCCCGCGCCACAAGTCCCCCGACCGTCCCGGCCACAACGGCACCTTTCGCGGCTTCGTCCTAGCCGCGGAGTGAGAGACCAGACCGTTTCCCCACAGAGGCCAGCGCCCTCCAGGGGCTCCCCGGCCGCCCGCCACGGCGGAGGCGGACGCCCGGCCACGGCGCCTCCATCCACTCTGCTCGGGGAAAACTCCCCGGCGCCGCGGCTGCTGGCCGCGCCCCATCGTCGCGGCTCGTTTTCCGGGCGGCCGCGACATGCCCCGAGCGAGAAAGGGCCTTGCTCCACGCGGAACTGGGCGCTGACCAGGGCTGCCCAACGCCGGCCAATTCTCACGAGCGTTCTGCCCAAATCGGGATCGATTTGGGCAGAACGCTCGTGAGAATTGGCCGGAAAACGCCCGGCGAACACACTTCGGGCACCAGAGGGCCGCAGGGCCGCCCCCCCGGGGCCCTGTCCGGGATCGCGTGTCGGCGCGTTCCGGCACCGCCAGGAGGAGCTCCGGGAGGCGGGCCCCGGGGAGGCCGACGCCTCCCGCTCCTCAGCCTCCGGGGGTCCCCTCCCTGGCGCCGGCCGCTGGGGCCGGGCCAGCCCCGAAAGCCGGGCCCGGGCCCGGGACTGCTTGCTCAGCCTTCCGTTGCCAGGGGCCTGAGCCTGGG
This sequence comes from Meles meles, assembly GCF_922984935.1. Classification (NCBI taxonomy): domain Eukaryota; kingdom Metazoa; phylum Chordata; class Mammalia; order Carnivora; family Mustelidae; genus Meles; species Meles meles. Next base: position 365,547 of record NW_025721130.1, read on the forward strand.
GGCCTCCGCATGGGGAACCCTGAGTCCCGCGCCACGAGTCCCCCCGACCGTCCCGGCGACCACGGCACCTTTCGCGGCTTCGTCCCAGGCGTGGAGTGAGAGATCACTCCGTTCCCCCACAGAGGCCAGCCCTCTCCACGGGCGCCCCGGCCGCCCGCCATGGCGGAAGCGGACGCCCGGCCATGGCGCCTCCATCCAATCTGCTCGGGGAAAACTCCCCGGCGCCAGGGCCGCCGGCCGCGCCCCATCGTCGCGGCTCGTTTTCCGGGTGGCCGCGCCATGCCCCGAGCGAGAAAGGGCCCTGCTCCACGCGGCCCTGGGCGCTGACCAGGGCTGCCCAACGCCGGCCAATTCTCACGAGCGTTCTGCCCAAATCGATCCCGATTTGGGCAGAACGCTCGTGAGAATTGGCCGGAAAACGCCCGGCGAACAACTTCGGGCACCAGAGGGCCGCAGGGCCGCCCCCCCGGGGCCCTGTCCGGGATCGCGTCTCGGCGCGTTCCAGCACCGCCAGGAGGAGCTCCGGGAGGCGGGCCCCGGGGAGGCCGACGCCTCCCGCTCCTCAGCCTCCGGGGGTCCCCTCCCTGGCGCCGGCTGCTGGGGCCGGGCCAGCCCCGAAAGCCGGGCCCGGGCCCGGGCCTGCTTGCTCAGCCTTCCGTTGCCAGGGGCCTGAGCCTGGGGGCCTCCGCATGGGGAACCCTGAGTCCCGCGCCACGAGTCCCCCCGACCGTCCCGGCGACCACGGCACCTTTCGCGGCTTCGTCCCAGCCGTGGAGTGAGAGATCACTCCGTTCCCCCACAGAGGCCAGCCCCCTCCACGGGCGCCCCGGCCGCCCGCCACGGCGGAGGCGGACGCCCGGCCACGGCGCCTCCATCCACTCTGCTCGGGGAAAACTCCCCGGCGCCGGGGCCGCCGGCCGCGCCCCATCGTCGCGGCTCGTTTTCCGGGTGGCCGCGCCATGCCCCGAGCGAGAAAGGGCCCTGCTCCACGCGGCCCTGGGCGCTGACCAGGGCTGCCCAACGCCGGCCAATTCTCACGAGCGTTCTGCCCAAATCGATCCCGATTTGGGCAGAACGCTCGTGAGAATTGGCAGGAAAACGCCCGGCGAACACACTTCGGGCACCAGAGGGCCGCAGGGCCGCCCCCCCGGGGCCCTGTCCGGGATCGCGTGTCGGCGCGTTCCGGCACCGCCAGGAGGAGCTCCGGGAGGCGGGCCCCGGGGAGGCCGACGCCTCCCGCTCCTCAGCCTCCGGGGGTCCCCTCCCTGGCGCCGGCCGCTGGGGCCGGGCCAGCCCCGAAAGCCGGGCCCGGGCCCGGGCCTGCTTGCTCAGCCTTCCGTTGCCAGGGGCCTGAGCCTGGGGGCCTCCGCATGGGGAACCCTGAGTCCCGCGCCACGAGTCCCCCCGACCGTCCCGGCGACCACGGCACCTTTCGCGGCTTCGTCCCAGCCGTGGAGTGAGAGATCACTCCGTTCCCCCACAGAGGCCAGCCCCCTCCACGGGCGCCCCGGCCGCCCGCCACGGCGGAGGCGGACGCCCGGCCACAGCGCCTCCATCCACTCTGCTCGGGGAAAACTCCCCGGCGCCGGGGCCGCCGGCCGCGCCCCACCGTCGCGGCTCGTTTTCCGGGTGGCCGCGCCATGCCCCGAGCGAGAAAGGGCCCTGCTCCACGCGGCCCTGGGCGCTGACCAGGGCTGCCCAACGCCGGCCAATTCTCACGAGCGTTCTGCCCAAATCGATCCCGATTTGGGCAGAACGCTCGTGAGAATTGGCCGGAAAACGCCCGGCGAACACACTTCGGGCACCAGAGGGCCGCAGGGCCGCCCCCCCGGGGCCCTGTCCGGGATCGCGTGTCGGCGCGTTCCGGCACCGCCAGGAGGAGCTCCGGGAGGCGGGCCCCGGGGAGGCCGACGCCTCCCGCTCCTCAGCCTCCGGGGGTCCCCTCCCTGGCGCCGGCCGCTGGGGCCGGGCCAGCCCCGAAAGCCGGGCCCGGGCCCGGGCCTGCTTGCTCAGCCTTCCGTTGCCAGGGGCCTGAGCCTGGGGGCCTCCGCATGGGGAACCCTGAGTCCCGCGCCACGAGTCCCCCCGACCGTCCCGGCGACCACGGCACCTTTCGCGGCTTCGTCCCAGCCGTGGAGTGAGAGATCACTCCGTTCCCCCACAGAGGCCAGCCCCCTCCACGGGCGCCCCGGCCGCCCGCCACGGCGGAGGCGGACGCCCGGCCACGGCGCCTCCATCCACTCTGCTCGGGGAAAACTCCCCGGCGCCGGGGCCGCCGGCCGCGCCCCATCGTCGCGGCTCGTTTTCCGGGTGGCCGCGCCATGCCCCGAGCGAGAAAGGGCCCTGCTCCACGCGGCCCTGGGCGCTGACCAGGGCTGCCCAACACCGGCCAATTCTCACGAGCGTTCTGCCCAAATCGATCCCGATTTGGGCAGAACGCTCGTGAGAATTGGCCGGAAAACGCCCGGCGAACACACTTCGGGCACCAGGGGGCCGCAGGGCCGCCCCCCCGGGGCCCTGTCCGGGATCGCGTGTCGTCGCGTTCCGGCACCGCCAGGAGGAGCTCCGGGAGGCGGGCCCCGGGGAGGCCGACGCCTCCCGCTCCTCAGCCTCCGGGGGTCCCCTCCCTGGCGCCGGCCGCTGGGGCCGGGCCAGCCCCGAAATCCGGGCCCGGGCCCGGGCCTGCTTGCTCAGCCTTCCGTTGCCAGGGGCCTGAGCCTGGGGGCCTCCGCATGGGGAACCCTGAGTCCCGCGCCACAAGTCCCCCGACCGTCCCGGCCACAACGGCACCTTTCGCGGCTTCGTCCTAGCCGCGGAGTGAGAGACCAGACCGTTTCCCCACAGAGGCCAGCGCCCTCCAGGGGCTCCCCGGCCGCCCGCCACGGCGGAGGCGGACGCCCGGCCACGGCGCCTCCATCCACTCTGCTCGGGGAAAACTCCCCGGCGCCGCGGCTGCTGGCCGCGCCCCATCGTCGCGGCTCGTTTTCCGGGCGGCCGCGACATGCCCCGAGCGAGAAAGGGCCTTGCTCCACGCGGAACTGGGCGCTGACCAGGGCTGCCCAACGCCGGCCAATTCTCACGAGCGTTCTGCCCAAATCGGGATCGATTTGGGCAGAACGCTCGTGAGAATTGGCCGGAAAACGCCCGGCGAACACACTTCGGGCACCAGAGGGCCGCAGGGCCGCCCCCCCCGGGGCCCTGTCCGGGATCGCGTGTCGGCGCGTTCCGGCACCGCCAGGAGGAGCTCCGGGAGGCGGGCCCCGGGGAGGCCGATGCCTCCCGCTCCTCAGCCTCCGGGGGTCCCCTCCCTGGCGCCGGCCGCTGGGGCCGGGCCAGCCCCGAAAGCCGGGCCCGGGCCCGGGACTGCTTGCTCAGCCTTCCGTTGCCAGGGGCCTGAGCCTGGGGGCCTCCGCATGGGGAACCCTGAGTCCCGCGCCACGAGTCCCCCCGACCGTCCCGGCGACCACGGCACCTTTCGCGGCTTCGTCCCAGGCGTGGAGTGAGAGATCACTCCGTTCCCCCACAGAGGCCAGCCCTCTCCACGGGCGCCCCGGCCGCCCGCCATGGCGGAAGCGGACGCCCGGCCATGGCGCCTCCATCCAATCTGCTCGGGGAAAACTCCCCGGCGCCAGGGCCGCCGGCCGCGCCCCATCGTCGCGGCTCGTTTTCCGGGTGGCCGCGCCATGCCCCGAGCGAGAAAGGGCCCTGCTCCACGCGGCCCTGGGCGCTGACCAGGGCTGCCCAACGCCGGCCAATTCTCACGAGCGTTCTGCCCAAATCGATCCCGATTTGGGCAGAACGCTCGTGAGAATTGGCCGGAAAACGCCCGGCGAACAACTTCGGGCACCAGAGGGCCGCAGGGCCGCCCCCCCGGGGCCCTGTCCGGGATCGCGTCTCGGCGCGTTCCAGCACCGCCAGGAGGAGCTCCGGGAGGCGGGCCCCGGGGAGGCCGACGCCTCCCGCTCCTCAGCCTCCGGGGGTCCCCTCCCTGGCGCCGGCTGCTGGGGCCGGGCCAGCCCCGAAAGCCGGGCCCGGGCCCGGGCCTGCTTGCTCAGCCTTCCGTTGCCAGGGGCCTGAGCCTGGGGGCCTCCGCATGGGGAACCCTGAGTCCCGCGCCACGAGTCCCCCCGACCGTCCCGGCGACCACGGCACCTTTCGCGGCTTCGTCCCAGCCGTGGAGTGAGAGATCACTCCGTTCCCCCACAGAGGCCAGCCCCCTCCACGGGCGCCCCGGCCGCCCGCCACGGCGGAGGCGGACGCCCGGCCACGGCGCCTCCATCCACTCTGCTCGGGGAAAACTCCCCGGCGCCGGGGCCGCCGGCCGCGCCCCATCGTCGCGGCTCGTTTTCCGGGTGGCCGCGCCATGCCCCGAGCGAGAAAGGGCCCTGCTCCACGCGGCCCTGGGCGCTGACCAGGGCTGCCCAACGCCGGCCAATTCTCACGAGCGTTCTGCCCAAATCGATCCCGATTTGGGCAGAACGCTCGTGAGAATTGGCCGGAAAACGCCCGGCGAACACACTTCGGGCACCAGAGGGCCGCAGGGCCGCCCCCCCGGGGCCCTGTCCGGGATCGCGTGTCGGCGCGTTCCGGCACCGATAGGAGGAGCTCCGGGAGGCGGGACCCGGGGAGGCCGACGCCTCCCGCTCCTCAGCATCCGGGGGTCCCCTCCCTGGCGCCGGCCGCTGGGGCCGGGCCAGCCCCGAAAGCCGGGCCCGGGCCCGGGCCTGCTTGCTCAGCCTTCCGTTGCCAGGGGCCTGAGCCTGGGGGCCTCCGCATGGGGAACCCTGAGTCCCGCGCCACGAGTCCCCCCCGACCGTCCCGGCGACCACGGCACCTTTCGCGGCTTCGTCCCAGCCGTGGAGTGAGAGATCACTCCGTTCCCCCACAGAGGCCAGCCCCCTCCACGGGCGCCCCGGCCGCCCGCCACGGCGGAGGCGGACGCCCGGCCACGGCGCCTCCATCCACTCTGCTCGGGGAAAACTCCCCGGCGCCGGGGCCGCCGGCCGCGCCCCATCGTCGCGGCTCGTTTTCCGGGTGGCCGCGCCATGCCCCGAGCGAGAAAGGGCCCTGCTCCACGCGGCCCTGGGCGCTGACCAGGGCTGCCCAACGCCGGCCAATTCTCACGAGCGTTCTGCCCAAATCGATCCCGATTTGGGCAGAACGCTCGTGAGAATTGGCCGGAAAACGCCCGGCGAACACACTTCGGGCACCAGAGGGCCGCAGGGCCGACCCCCCGGGGCCCTGTCCGGGATCGCGTGTCGGCGCGTTCCGGCACCGCCAGGAGGAGCTCCGGGAGGCGGGCCCCGGGGAGGCCGACGCCTCCCGCTCCTCAGCCTCCGGGGGTCCCCTCCCTGGCGCCGGCCGCTGGGGCCGGGCCAGCCCCGAAAGCCGGGCCCGGGCCCGGGCCTGCTTGCTCAGCCTTCCGTTGCCAGGGGCCTGAGCCTGGGGGCCTCCGCATGGGGAACCCTGAGTCCCGCGCCACGAGTCCCCCCGACCGTCCCGGCGACCACGGCACCTTTCGCGGCTTCGTCCCAGCCGTGGAGTGAGAGATCACTCCGTTCCCCCACAGAGGCCAGCCCCCTCCACGGGCGCCCCGGCCGCCCGCCACGGCGGAGGCGGACGCCCGGCCACGGCGCCTCCATCCACTCTGCTCGGGGAAAACTCCCCGGCGCCGGGGCCGCCGGCCGCGCCCCATCGTCGCGGCTCGTTTTCCGGGTGGCCGCGCCATGCCCCGAGCGAGAAAGGGCCCTGCTCCACGCGGCCCTGGGCGCTGACCAGGGCTGCCCAACGCCGGCCAATTCTCACGAGCGTTCTGCCCAAATCGATCCCGATTTGGGCAGAACGCTCGTGAGAATTGGCCGGCAAACGCCCGGCGAACACACTTCGGGCACCAGAGGGCCGCAGGGCCGCCCCCCCGGGGCCCTGTCCGGGATCGCGTGTCGGCGCGTTCCGGCACCGCCAGGAGGAGCTCCGGGAGGCGGGCCCCGGGGAGGCCGACGCCTCCCGCTCCTCAGCCTCCGGGGGTCCCCTCCCTGGCGCCGGCCGCTGGGGCCGGGCCAGCCCCGAAAGCCGGGCCCGGGCCCGGGCCTGCTTGCTCAGCCTTCCGTTGCCAGGGGCCTGAGCCTGGGGGCCTCCGCATGGGGAACCCTGAGTCCCGCGCCACGAGTCCCCCCGACCGTCCCGGCGACCACGGCACCTTTCGCGGCTTCGTCCCAGCCGTGGAGTGAGAGATCACTCCGTTCCCCCACAGAGGCCAGCCCCCTCCACGGGCGCCCCGGCCGCCCGCCACGGCGGAGGCGGACGCCCGGCCACGGCGCCTCCATCCACTCTGCTCGGGGAAAACTCCCCGGCGCCGGGGCCGCCGGCCGCGCCCCATCGTCGCGGCTCGTTTTCCGGGTGGCCGCGCCATGCCCCGAGCGAGAAAGGGCCCTGCTCCACGCGGCCCTGGGCGCTGACCAGGGCTGCCCAACGCCGGCCAATTCTCACGAGCGTTCTGCCCAAATCGATCCCGATTTGGGCAGAACGCTCGTGAGAATTGGCCGGAAAACGCCCGGCGAACACACTTCGGGCACCAGAGGGCCGCAGGGCCGCCCCCCCGGGGCCCTCTCCGGGATCGCGTGTCGGCGCGTTCCGGCACCGCCAGGAGGAGCTCCGGGAGGCGGGCCCCGGGGAGGCCGACGCCTCCCACTCCTCAGCCTCCGGGGTTCCCCTCCCTGGCGCCGGCCGCTGGGGCCGGGCCAGCCCCGAAAGCCGGGCCCGGGCCCGGGCCTGCTTGCTCAGCCTTCCGTGGCCAGGGGCCTGAGCCTGGGGGCCTCCGCATGGGGAACCCTGAGTCCCGCGCCACGAGTCCCCCCGACCGTCCCGGCGACCACGGCACCTTTCGCGGCTTCGTCCCAGCCGTGGAGTGAGAGATCACTCCGTTCCCCCACAGAGGCCAGCCCCCTCCACGGGCGCCCCAGCCGCCCGCCACGGCGGAGGCGGACGCCCGGCCACGGCGCCTCCATCCACTCTGCTCGGGGAAAACTCCCCGGCGCCGGGGCCGCCGGCTGCGCCCCATCGTCGCGGCTCGTTTTCCGGGTGGCCGCGCCATGCCCCGAGCGAGAAAGGGCCCTGCTCCACGCGGCCCTGGGCGCTGACCAGGGCTGCCCAACGCCGGCCAATTCTCACGAGCGTTCTGCCCAAATCGATCCCGATTTGGGCAGAACGCTTGTGAGAATTGGCCGGAAAACGCCCGGCGAACACACTTCGGGCACCAGAGGGCCGCAGGGCCGCCCCCCCGGGGCCCTGTCCGGGATCGCGTCTCGGCGCGTTCCGGCACCGCCAGGAGGAGCTCCGGGAGGCGGGCCCCGGGGAGGCCGACGCCTCCCGCTCCTCAGCCTCCGGGGGTCCCCTCCCTGGCGCCGGCCGCTGGGGCCGGGCCAGCCCCGAAAGCCGGGCCCGGGCCCGTGCCTGCTTGCTCAGCCTTCCGTGGCCAGGGGCCTGAGCCTGGGTTCCTCCGCATGGGGAACACTGAGTCCCGCGCCGCGAGTCCCCCCGACCGTCCCGGCGACCACGGCACCTTTCGCGGCTTCGTCCCAGCCGTGGAGTGAGAGATCACTCCGTTCCCCCACAGAGGCCAGCCCCCTCCACGGGCGCCCCGGCCGCCCGCCACGGCGGAGGCGGACGCCCGGCCACGGCGCCTCCATCCACTCTGCTCGGGGAAAACTCCCCGGCGCCGGGGCCGCCGGCCGCGCCCCATCGTCGCGGCTCGTTTTCCGGGTGGCCGCGCCATGCCCCGAGCGAGAAAGGGCCCTGCTCCACGCGGCCCTGGGCGCTGACCAGGGCTGCCCAACGCCGGCCAATTCTCACGAGCGTTCTGCCCAAATCGATCCCGATTTGGGCAGAACGCTCGTGAGAATTGGCCGGAAAACGCCCGGCGAACACACTTCGGGCACCAGAGGGCCGCAGGGCCGCCCCCCCGGGGCCCTGTCCGGGATCGCGTCTCGGCGCGTTCCGGCACCGCCAGGAGGAGCTCCGGGAGGTGGGCCCCCGGGAGGCCGACGCCTCCCGCTCCTCAGCCTCCGGGGGTCCCCTCCCTGGCGCTGGCCGCTGGGGCCGGGCCAGCCCCGAAAGCCGGGCCCGGGCCCGGGCCTGCTTGCTCAGCCTTCCGTGGCCAGGGGCCTGAGCCTGGGGGCCTCCGCATGGGGAACCCTGAGTCCCGCGCCGCGAGTCCCCCCGACCGTCCCGGGGACCACGGCACCTTTCGCGGCTTCGTCCCAGCCGTGGAGTGAGAGATCACTCCGTTCCCCCACAGAGGCCAGCCCCCTCCACGGGCGCCCCGGCCGCCCGCCACGGCGGAGGCGGACGCCCGGCCACGGCGCCTCCATCCACGCTGCTCGGGGAAAACTCCCCGGCGCCGGGGCCGCCGGCCGCGCCCCATCGTCGTGGCTCGTTTTCCAGGTGGCCGCGCCATGCCCCGAGCGAGAAAGGGCCCTGCTCCACGCGGCCCTGGGCGCTGACCAGGTCTGCCCAACGCCGGCCAATTCTCACGAGCGTTCTGCCCAAATCGATCCCGATTTGGGCAGAACGCTCGTGAGAATTGGCCGGAAAACGCCCGGCGAACACACTTCGGGCACCAGAGGGCCGCAGGGCCGCCCCCCCGGGGCCCTGTCCGGGATCGCGTCTCGGCGCGTTCCGGCACCGCCAGGAGGAGCTCCGGGAGGCGGGCCCCGGGGAGGCCGACGCCTCCCGCTCCTCAGCCTCCGGGGGTCCCCTCCCTGGCGTCGGCCGCTGGGGCCGGGCCAGCCCCGAAAGCCGGGCCCGGGCCCGGGCCTGCTTGCTCAGCCTTCCGTGGCCAGGGGCCTGAGCCTGGGGGCCTCCGCATGGGGAACCCTGAGTCCCGCGCCACGAGTCCCCCCGACCGTCC